>NC_045545.1:84478497-84835997 GCF_009769535.1 Thamnophis elegans
CACAGCTGAAAATGATAGCATATTTTTTACTTTTTGCATCCTCACCCCAAAAGGATGCTGCATCTGTAGGATATCTGCAGGTTTCAGATTCTTTTATAGTAGAAGAAGAAAAGCTGCAAGCATGAACTCCTGAGCTAATAATGGGACAGATGTTTTCTCACTGACGGGAAGTTTTGCCCATCTGGCCACCTAGAGATCTCTCTTTGTTCTCCCACTTCCTTGACACCATTTCATTGAACTCCATTTAGATTAGATTGGATTGGACTGGAATAGAATGGAATAGAATAGAGCTAGAAAGGACCTTGAAGGTCTTCTAGTCCAGCCCCCTGCTCAAGCAGGAGAACCTGTACCATTTCAGATAAGTGACTGTCTAGTCTCTTCTTAAAAACTTCCAGGGATGGAGCACCTACAATTTCTGAAGGCAAGCTCTTCCACTGGTTAGGAGCCGAGGTGGTGCAGTGGTTAGGGTGCAGTACTGCAGGCCACTTCAGCTGACTGTTATATGCAGTTCAGTGGTTCTAATCTCACCGGCTCAAGATTGACTCAGCTTTCCATCCTTCCGAGGTGGGTGAAATGAGGACCCAGACTATGGGGGCAATATGCTGACTCTGTAAATCGCTTAGAGAGGGCTGAAAGCCCTATGAAGCAGTATATAAGTCTAACTGCTATTGCTATTGCTATTAATTGTCCTCACTGTTAGGAAGTTTCTCCTTAATTCCAGATTGCTCCTCTCTTGGATTAGTTTCCAAATAATTTCTCTTGTTTTGTCTTCAAATCCACTGAATACCCGACTTTGCTATTCTGGAGTACCATCTGCTTCCAACTGTTCCGCCTTGCTTTTTTGCTCACGTGCCTATCTTTCTTCCTTTAGTGGCTCAGCATCTCATAGCCCCACAGGACTGGGCATTAGCATTACTCTGCTTTAATGGCAGCCATTATAGTTTTAATACGTACCTGGGTGAGTTGCCATATGTCTTTTCAATTTGTAAGTGTCCCTACTAGCATAGGAGCACATCGTACAACTGTAAGGACGTTCTCCTGTATGTGAGCTAATGTGGCGCTTCAATTTGCCGGCCTACAATTTACAAAAGAAGATTCTGAATTACAAGAGCATGGAGGGTGCTGCTGAAACAATTCACCATTAAAAAATAAAGTTGACTTTTTAGAAATGCTGTTAAATGCTTGTCACTAGAATATGCCATTGCAAGTTCTAAAGCAGGGGTGTCAAACTCAAGCCCATCGGCTGGATCTGGCCCACGGGATGCTTAGATCTGGCCTGCGGTCCTGCCCTGGAAACAGCAAAGGATTGGCCCGCGGTGCCTCTGCCAGCCAAAAGGAAGCCCGGGCAGGCTGCGCGTGGCTTTACCAGGCTCCGTTTTTGCTGGCAGAGTGCTGCAGGAGGCCGTCATGGCTGAAAATGGAGCCCGGGCAGGCTGCGCATGATCTCCCCGTGCTGTTTTTACTGGCAGAGGGCTGCAGGAAAATGTTGTGCCCGAAAATGGAGCCCGGGTGGGCTGTGTGTGGCCTCCCCAGGCTCTGTTTTTGTTGGCAGAGGGCTGCAGGAGGATGTCGTGGCTGAAAATGGGGCCCGGATGGGCTGGTGGGGCCTCTCTGGGCTCAGTTTTCACTGGTAGAGGGCTGCAGGAGGCCGATGTGCCAAAAATGGAGCCCGGGCAGGCTGCACATGGCTCTCCGAGCTTCATTTTCACTGGCAGAGGGCAGCAGGAAGTGATTGTGGCTGAAAAAAGACCCTTGATGAGTAACATGGAGCTCACCATGCTCCCTGGCCATGTCCCCCCCCCCCCGGTCAAACACAACCCTGATGCAACCCTCAACCCTGTTCTAAAGCAAGGGTCTCCAAACTTGGTTACTTTTTAGGACTTGTGGACTTCAACTCTCAGGATTCTAGGAGATGAAATCCGCGAGTCTGAAAGTTACATACAAAAAAAAAAAAATGTTCAAGAAAGTTGCAGCCCAAACTGTTTCTACTTTGTGAAAGCTGCATACAAATGATGCACAAGTAAGTTGTGCATAAATGCCATATTACAGACAGTTATAAAGAAAAAAAAGCACGCAGTGGCTTGACTATGCATAAAAACCCTATAAACTATGGCTAATTATGTAAATTGCATAGCAAACCTGAGCAACTGGTGATTTTGTGCGTATATGCAGCATGATAGACAACAGATATATACAGATCCTCACATCCTTTTATATTACTCCCCTTTTATTTAATACTAGCTGATAACCAGGCGTTGCCCGTGTATTTATTTATAGCGGGAACATGTCTGGACCAAACATAATTTCTAATGTTGGATTTTCCCCCTTATCAGACAGAGCCCCCTTATGGAGTACTGTGAAGCCGTTACCATGGCTACTCCACTGCGCTGTACAGTAGAAGCTATGTTACGGAAGTACAGTAGAAGCCATTTTAAGGCACAACAGGCTGTATATTAATGGAACACACACCCCGAGGGGTGTTAGGGGTGTCTAACTCCCACAGCATATTTTTTTTCAGACAGTAAGTCCTCTGTTTACCAAGTTTGGTTGAAATTGCTTCAGGCTTTGCAGAGTTATTCTGGGACACACGCACATACACACACATACACACACATACACACACATACACCAGTGGTGGGTTTCAATTTTTTTTAGAACCTCTTCTGTAGGTGTGGCCTGCTTTGTGGGAGTGGCTTGCAGGCCATGTGACTGGGTGGGCGTGGCCAACTGTAAAATGTGGTGAAACTCACTTAACAACGCTCTTGCTTAACAACCAAAATGTTGGCTCAGAAACTCTGGCATTTGAAGCACACAAGTCTTAAAGCTGTCAAGTTATAAGACCCTTGCACCCCTAACCCTTTAGAAAAAAAACCCCGGGGGTGTTTAAACTTGACAGCTTCAAGACTTGTGGACTTCAACTCCCAGAATTCCTCCTCCAGTCATGTTGGCTCAGGAACTCTGGCATTGAAGTGTGCAAATCTTAAAGCTGCCAAGTTACAAAACCCTTGCACCCCTAACCCTTTAGAAAAAAAACCAGGGGTGTTCAAACTTGACAGCTTTAAGACTTGTGGACTTCAACTCCCAGAATTCATCCTCTTGCTCTTCATCTTGATGATGTGCGGATGGGCGAGTGGAGGGAGCTGGAACCAGTTCTAAACGGCACTGTAGATTTGTGGAACCTCTTCTATAGAAGAGGTTAGAACTGGCAGGAACCCACCCCTGATACACACACGCACACACACAGAGCCATATCTATCTATCTATCTATCTATCTATCTATCTATCTATCTATCTATCTATCTATCTATCTATCTATCTATCTATCTATCTATCTATCTATCTATATCATCTATCTATCTATCTATCTATCTATCTATCTATCTATCTATCTATCTATCTATCTATCTATCTATCTATCTATCTATCTATCAATAGAGATAGATAGAAGTTTATATGTTGTTTCCAAAAATGAAAAAAAAGAAAGAAAATATTGTTTAAAGGAGTCTGCGATCAGCTCTCCCGTGGCTGATGTCTCATTAGTTTCTAAAAAAAAAAAAAAAATCAATGCTAAGGGCTCCTGCTTCATCCACGGAACATCCACAAGAATATGTTAACGCTGATTAGAAACAAACCACTGTTTTCACAAGAGTTGAAAGGGGTTTAAGCTTCTTGTCTTTCTTTCATCCAGCAAGGCAAACAGATTTCTGAACATGATACAAAATCTATTTACCAGAAGCAGGAATGAAATGCAGGTATTAAGACAAGCCTCAGAAGCTCTTCTCAAATCTCCCTGCCGTCTGAAATACGGAGGATGACCTCGAACAGGGATTCCTGGTGGCCATCTTGGTTTTCATTCAGCATTAGACAAAACCCCGCATTTGCTTAATACTTCCAGAGTGTCTTTTGTTGGGATTTTGTTGTCCTTGCTTTTAAAATTATCTCTCAGAGGCTTTTTTCCCTTCCACGTAAGGAGTATTCCTAATAAAGAATTAGCACTGCTGTTTAAGAAAAGGACAAATTTTTAGCAAGTTTGAAAGGGATAAAGGTGAAGGGTCTGTAAAACCAAGTCCTACAGGGAACAATTAAAGATCTGAATATATCAAGCCCAGGGGTGGGTTTCAACCGGTTCGCGGCGGTCCCTGCGAACCGGTTGGTCGGCAAACCCGGAAGTAAGTAACTTCCAGGAATGGCGAAGGGCGCGCCCGCCCGCCCGCGGTCCTTACCCGGTTTTGACGAGTTCTGCGCTTCCACGCATGCACAGGACGCATACAGCGCCTGCGCGATCCTCCAGGAGCAGCTGGAGCGTCGCGCAGACGCTAGTACGCATGCGTGCACCGCGCGCATGCATGAGGATGCTGCCGGCCCCGTTCCAACCGAACCGGTTGGAACGGGGCAAGAAACCCACCCCTGATCTAGCCTATAAAAAAAACAATTATACTGTAAAAGTAGCTGTTTAGCAACTGCAGCTTGGTTATTAAACGAAAGGGTTCAGTAAATGAACAGCAATTGTTCTTATGATTTTACTTCACCTTTCTTTTGCTTTAGAGACTTGTGAAGATCGTACATGGGAGGATTGGTAGGAAAGTGACTTTTTCATTATTGTCGCAACTGTAAATGGTTACTAAACAAGGCCGTTGCTAAAGGAAAGCTTCCTGTAAGGGAAGATGTAATGGCAATCTTCAAGCAAATACAGGGTTTAATCTAACACTGAATTAAAACCAAGATGGTTGTAGATCAGTGTTTTGCAATCTTGGCAACTTGAAGATGTCCGGACTTTAACTCCCAGAATTCCCCAGCCAGCGTTTGCTGGCTGGGGAATTCTGGGAGTTGAAGTCCGGACATCCTCAAGTTGCCAAGGTTGCGAAATGCTGCTGTAGACAATTCCTGTTTGAAGTCACCCTCCATATTTCAGGTGGCTGGAAGACTTTGAGACGAGCCTTTGAGGCGTGTCTTAATACCTGCTTTTTTACCTCCCCAGGCTCCAGACTATTGAATATTGGTAAGTCCTCAACTTATGACCTAGCGGCTAGCAATAAGCCAAGCCACGTCCTGATTGGCCAAGAGGCGGCTTGGCTAAGCGCGGGCCGCTAGGGGCGTGCCTATTGGTTTTCCCTGCTTGACAGCCCGTATAAATAGCTGTCAAGCAGGGAAGGTGCTGAACTGCTACTTCTGTACATAGTTGATTGTTCTACAATAAACGAAGCTGTTCTTACCTCAGACTGCCTCCTGCCTTGTCCTTCGTCCAGACCCATAATACAGACCCTTTCTAGGAGCTTGGGGAGGGCAAAAATGGCCTACCCCTCTCCCCCGGAGCCCAAAAACAACATTTGCCAAATTCCGGTCAGACTGGAAGGTCCATTTTTCACTCTCCCCAGGCTCCAGACTCTTTCTAGGAGCGTGGGGAGGGTGAAAATGGCCTCTCCCCCCCATGGAGGCCAAAAACAGCCTGTTTCCTGACTTCTGATGGGGCCAGAAGGCCTGAAAATCAGCTGGTTGGCACACACGTGTGTAGCTGAGCTCATGTGCCCACCAATATGGCTCCATGTCCTTAGGATCTTCAAGCAGAGGCTGGATTAGATCTGGCCATTTTACAGCCCCCCCCCAGGTCATATCTGACCCTTGGTCTATCCAGCACCCACAACTTCTGGAGGAAAGCCATTTCACTGATTAATTATTCTCAGTGTCAGGAAGTTTCTTAGTTCTAGGTTGAATCTCAACCACACTGCAGCTTCATGCCAGCCTAAAGTAAGGTGACCAGATTTTCAGATTGGAAAAGAGGGACACCCTTGACCGGGGGGGGGGGGGGGGCTTTTTTTAAAAAAAAATTTTTTGGCAAAAGGTCACCCCAGGGCACTGAAAGCAGCATAAATACGAATCTGTTGCCAAACAAAATTTTGATCACGTGACCATGAGGATGCTGCAACGGTCGCTAAGTGTGAAAAATGGTCGCAACGGTCGCTAAGTGTGAAAAATGGTAGCAACGGTCGCTAAGTGTGAAAAATGGTCATCAGTCACTTTTTTCAATGCCATTGTAACTTTGGTCATTAAATGTTTTCCCCCTCCTCGAGACTCCTCACTTCTTCCTTCATTCCTCTTGCTTATCTACCTTCACCTTATCTGTCTTCTGCTCTTTCCCTCTCTTCCTTCCTTCCTCCCTCCTTCCATCCTTTTCTTTCCTCACTCACTCCCTTCCTCCTTTTTTCTCTTCCTTCCTCCTTCCATTCTTTCATTTTCATGGGAGAGGCAGCTGCCGGCCGTTTCACCTCGCGCAGAGAACTTCCACTCAGTCCCGGGGCTTCTGCCGGGTGGGGGGGCTTGATTAAAAATTTTATATGGAGCAACAAAAATTTTCATACATCACAAAAATAGTATTGTAATATTTTTTTATTTCAACATAACTACAATATAATACGTTTATTTACATTTATATTTATTAAATATATTGACAAAAATTATGTACAGTGCAAATATAATACGTTTATTTACATTTATATTTATTAAATATATTGACAAAAATTATGTACAGAATAATTTTACTCTTTGGCATATTTCTCACTTGAGTGAATTTTTTTTAGTAGATTGCTGTCATTGTTTAAAAGGTCATGAAATTTTTCACACGAATTCGTTAAATTATATTTTACACATAAAATGGCTTTCAAAGTCTCAAAACTTAATTGTGATTTTTCTGATGTCCACACTTGATTTACCGTAGAAAAAACATGTTCAATCGCAGCATTAGTTCCTGGTAAGGACAGCGCGTATTCCACAATTTTTAATACATTATTATATGAAATATGGTTTCTTTGAAAATGATTAAACATTTCTATCCATTTATTCTCTATTGTCATTTTTGCTGATGCCCAAGATTCAACTTTTTCCTTATTCATATATAGTTTTAAATGTGATACCTCAGTAAAAAGATTAGTTTCGGAAATATCACTATTTGGGAAATTTTGATGAATATGCTCGAATGATTTTTGCACATCATGCCAATCAAGTTCTTTTTTTAATTCAACCCAATTAAAATGTTCGATATTGTTAAAATGTACCGTCCACTCTTCTAAATAATCTACGCAGTTACTATAGAAGTTTTTAAAATGATTCATGGTATCTGCACGATTTATTGCACCTTCTTCTTCTAGCTGCCTTATAGTATTACGGATAGTAATGGGAATAAAAATTGCATCTAACCGCTGTTGACACTGAAATTTTAAATTATTAAGTTCATTTGCTACTTCGATTGCCGAAATTTTGTCACCTTCAATAAGTTTTATACTATTTTGAAAAAGAGCTGCTTGATTGTGTACAAACTCTAGCCAAATTTTTGAAGATTCTTTTTCAAAAAGCTCTTTTAAAATTCTAGGACATTTATCCTGTGATAGAAAGTAGGACTTCAAAGGATCGTATAGTTTCAAAATTCTTTTGACAGCTAGCAAAAGAGCTAACCAGCGTGTTTTACTATATCCAAGCATTTTGTGATATTCGACTTCCGCATCTTCACAAAATTCTTTAAGACTTTCAACGCGCACAGTGTATATATGAAAATAACAATATATTTTAACAATAATATTTTCCACATCTATGGGCAACAAGTCAGCAGCTGTTTGAATGGCATTATGTATTATGTGCGCTGCACAACCAACACCAATAATGTTTTGATTAAGGTTTTGGTTTAATTTATAAAAAATATTATTGGTACCCCTTCTCACTTTTCCTCCAAAATTTGCATTCGTATTGTCTCCACAATATGCAATTATTTTGTGTTTTAAATTGTTTTGTTCCAAAATATTAACAATGGAACTGAAAATTATTTCCGAAGTTTCGCCAGGCAAAGAAACAAAATCTAACATTCTAATTTTTATTCCAGTTTCCGAATCAAAAAATCTAATAAGGGTTGGAAATAATTTGATATCCTTATGATTTGATGCATCAGAGTATATGGATACAAAATTAATTTTCTCTAGATTTTTGCTTAATTCTGTAAATGCATATGGGGAAAGCACATTACGCACAATTGCCTCGGATTTAGTTCTAGCACAGGTAATTTTTTTGTTGAATAACTTTTTGACCACTTGTGATGTACAGTCCATAGATCGGAAGGAATGATTGTGATAATAGTATGAAAAGACATAAGTCCTTCTGTCAATGCTAATTTCTTGTCTTCGTCTGCATATGTTGGTTTATGAAAATAGTCTTGCATTCTGGAGGAAGATGCAACAGCATCTACATATCTCTTATGTTTCTGCGTCTCCAAGTGCTTTGTAATATCATGCCTCCCACCATGCGCAATAGAAAATTCGCCATTGCATTTCTCACATCTTACTATGTGATCGCTTTTTGTTTTTTTAAGAAAAGGAAATTCATTTCTTAGATCATCGTTGAATTTGCATCCTCTTTTCTTACTCATGTTAATAATCTAAAAAAAATTAAAATTATATGATTTTATACTATATAAAATTCAATGAGGGTGAAACACACCAAATCTGGCAAAGCTGCCTTGCACCAACCTGGCCTGCCCATAGAATAGCAGCCACTTTGAGACACATAAACCTGGTCTGAACATATTGCATCACAAAGATTTGCAAAGATCACATTTGCAAAAAGGAACATTTCTTGTAGTAAATACATTTTATAAACAATTTAAAAATAAAAATCCCCCCAAAATAATAAAAAGGTATTCTATAAATAAAAGAAATCCTTAAAAACCATTGTTAAGTATTACACCAGCAATAATTTATACTGTCACCATTTCAAACTATTCCACACAGAATAAATTGAAGTAAAATCATTTTAAACCATGAGGTTCCACAACGGTCGCTAAGTGTGAAAATGGTCGCTAAGTGTGAAAAATGGTCATCAGTCACTTTTTTCAATGCCATTGTATCTTCCTGATTATTAAAGTGCAAATTCACTCAGTGTCAATCATGACTCCTGAGTCCATTTCAAAGTATTGTGCATAGAAATTTTAAAAATGGCTTGTTTCAATTTATTTTGGATAGAATCTTTTTTTAAATAGTCTAAGACAATTTAAAAAAAGAATCAACACAGAATACCACTATTTTAAAAAATCATATGCACAATAAATAAAATATTATTTTAAAATACATTAAAAAAATAAAAGAAAAAACCCGGCTCACTTACCAGCAGGCAGGCAGAGTCAGCAGATCTTCGTAGCGATGGATGGAAGCACACAGGGAGCCTAGTATATACGCAACTGCAGTAACAATGACAATGATGAAGGATTGGATTGAGTTAAAGAATAAAAGAATTCTGATCTTAGAAGGCCATGACCTGCAGGCAGGCTGGCATAATTTCTTATGGAATGACAAACATAAAACGCACAAATACTTTCAAAATCATTTAATTGGAACTTTAGTGCAACAATGGCTCAAAAAAAAAAAAAAAACACTATGTGAAAACCCCAAATTGGCTATCACCAACAGAAAGAACGACACACCCAAATTTTACAGATTGGAACAAAATTCTAAGATACAGAGATCTAATTGATAGACAGGGAAATTTAAAAACAATTGAAGAATTGGCAGATCAGAATATGAAAGGTGATTGGCTAACCTACCTCCAAATTAAAACTAAATACAATAAAGACACTAAAATATATGGTATTGAAACAGAACCACACAAATTGAATAAAATTATTCAAAGTCTGGACAGAAAGATGATAGGGAAAATATACAAATTCCTCTCGAAGTATCAAATGGAAGAGGAAATTGGAAACTGTAAAAGAACCAATGATAAAATGGGCACAGAACTTTGGCTATAACATTGAACTAGACAAATGGGAACAATTTTGGGGAATAAATTTAAGAATGACACTATCAATCCCATACAAGGAAAACCTTGTTCTTTCAATCCTTCCAATATTTTTTTCCTTCATTCCCTTGTCTGTTTCAATATTAAGTACATTTCTTCCTTTCTTCCTATAATTTTTTCCATTTTCTTCCTTATATTCTTTTCCATTTCAACATTGTCTTCCTTTTTTCCTTCCTTCCTTCCTATACGTCTTTCCATTTTCTTCCTTATATTATCTTTTCTGTTTCAACAGTCTTTGTTTCTTCCTTCCTTCCTTCCCTTCCTTCCTAGACTTCTTCTTTCATTCATTATATTTGCTTTTCCATTTCAATATTAAGTGTAATTCTTTGTTCCTCCTTCCTTCTTTCAATCCTTCCAATACTTTTTCCTTCATTCTCTTTTCCTTCAATATTAAGTGCAATTCCTTCCTTCCTTCCTTCCTTCCTTCCTTCCTTCCTTCCTTCCTTCCTTCCTTCCTTCCTTCCTTCCTTCCTTCCTTCCTTCCTAAGTTATTTCCATTTTCTTCCTTATATAATATTTTCTGTTTCAACATAAAGTGCCTTCCTTCCTTCCCTCCCTCCCATCCCTTTCTTTATGTTTTCTTCATGCTTTCTTTTCTTTTTCCTCTGCTCTTTTTAAATCCCCCCCCCTTCTTCTCCTCCTCTACATTTAGGTTGGGTTAGTTTGTACAACGGTCATCAAACTTCTGAAGTAAAAATAAATAAATAAATCATATTTAAGAAGAAGAAGAAAAAGGAAGACGTTTTTAGTTAAGTCAAACGTTTTAATAAAAGTTTCATCTTTTAAGATTCGTCCAACACATCCAATTGTAACCTTAACAGAATCCCATTGATTCACGAACGGACTCCACGGAAGGAAGAGAGGTCGGGACAGCAGCGGAAGCCCCAGAAGGAAGCCCCAGAAGCGAGGGGACGTTCTCTGCTGGCGTCTGCCGCTGCCACGACCTCTCTTCCTTCCGCGGCGAATCCCATTGATTCACGAACGGACTCCACGGAAGGAGGAGAGGTCGGGACAGCAGCGGGGAGCCCCAGAAGCCAGAGGACGTTCTCTGCTGGCGTCTGCCGCTGCCACGACCTCTCTTCCTTCCGCGAATCCCATTGATTCACGAACGGACTCCACGGAAGGAGGAGAGGTCTGGGCAGCACGCACAGAGCGGGAAAGGCAGCACCAAAGCCTGGCCGTGAGCGAGGGAGCGCGCGGCGAGCAGCGACGCCGGGCTGCTTCCTCCTCCTCCTCCGCCGCCGCCTTCACTACCCAGCAGACAAAAGCGAGGGCGGTCGGCGGGGGCTACTTTCACCGCGGCTGTCAGTCCCGGCGAAGGCCGCGCGTTGCTTAGCCGCCGGACCCGTCCTAGCCCTTCTGGAGAGCGCGGAGCATTTGCAGGAAGGTCGGAAGGAAGCACAGGCTGTGCTGCGCTGGAACGGGCGGCAAAGGAGAGCGAGGGAGCAGCCGCCCGAGAACTTCCACGTGGTTCCAGAGCTTTTGCCGCTGGCACGGGCGGCAAAGCTCTGGATGGAACCACAGGGGCTGGTTGTGAACTCCGCAAAGCCAAAGGGAAGGGGGCTGTCTCCTCCCCCCAGCGCCTCCCGATTCCCTCTCTCTCAATTTTTCTTGGCTTCCAGCTGCTCTCGCCTTCCTCCCTTAACGGTTAGATATCGAGATGTCCCCTGAAGCCCCTGAACCATGTGGAAGTTCTCGGGCGGCTGCTCCCTCCGGGGCAGGAGAGCTGGGAGCAGCCGCCCGAGAACTTCCACGTGGTTCCAAAGCTTTTGCCGCCCGTTCCAGCGCAGCACAGGGGCTGGCTGTGAACTCCACAAAGGGGGAGAAGGGGGCTGTCTCCTTCCCCCAGCCCAGCGCCTCCCGATTCCCACGGTACCAAATTAGACAATACAAAACATGATTTACTCACCACCAGTGAGTAAGCGCAGCTGCCCAAAACAAAGACGAAATAAAATGGAGACTCGCACATGCGTCCTCAGCTAAGGACTCCAGCCAATCAGTGAGCTGGTTGGGATGGAAAATTTTCAGCACGTGGCGTGCTGAAAATTTTCCATCCCAGCCAGCTCACTGATTGGCTGGAGTCCAGGCCAATCAAATCAGTGAGTGGCAGGCTGGGCTGGCTTAAATTTGTAGGTAGCATAGAACGAAACGATGAGCCAGCCCAGCGAGCTAGCTAGCAGCTGATGGGCGGGGGAGGCTCCCCCGCCCAGACTGGCTCATCATTTCGTTATGCTACCTACAAATTTAAGCCAGCCCAGCCGGGGAGGGCGGGCGGGGCGGCGGCTGTTTTTCACCTCGCCCAGAGAACTTCCACGTGGCTTCTGCCGGGCGGCGAGAGAGCCGCGGAAGCGAGTGAAAGTTGTCTGCAAGGGCAGCAAGGCTGAAAAACGGACTCTGCGGCAGGAGAGCTGCAGGGGAGGGCGGCGGGACGTGACCACGCCTCGCGGACTTGCGGCGTGGTCGCTGGGAAGGCAAGCGCACAGCACAGGCGCCACCACAAAGCTCCGTCCGTGACCGAGTGGAAGTTCTCTGCGCAACCGGCAGCGGCTTTTTACTCCCACACTAGAGAACTTCCACGTGGTTCCAGAGCTTTTGCTGCCCGTTCCAGCGCAGCACAGGGGCTGGCTGCGAACTCTGCAAAGGGGGAGAAGGGGGCTGTCTCCTTCCCCCAGCCCAGCGCCTCCCGATTCCCACGGTACCAAATTAGACAATACAAAACATGATTTACTCACCACCAGTGAGTAAGCGCAGCTGCCCAAAACAAAGACGAAATAAAATGGAGACTCGCGCATGCGTCCTCAGCTAAGGACTCCAGCCAATCAGTGAGCTGGTTGGCCAGCTCACTGATTGGCTGAAGTCCAGCCAATCAAATCAGTGAGCGGCAGGCTGGGCTGGCTTAAATTTGTAGGTGGTAGCATAGAACAGAACGATGAGCCAGCCCAGCAGCTGATGGGCGGGAGCTGCGAGCGCCAAAAAAAGCGTGCCTTTTAAAAAAGCGGGCGGGACGCGGGAAAATGCATCAAAAAGCGGGGGTGTCCCGCCAAAAGCGGGACGTCTGGTCACCTTAGCCTAAAGGTCCCATCCACTCATCCCTACTAATTGCAATGTGCGTTGTTAATGCACGTATGTGTGTGTCTGTGTGTGTGTGTGTGTAATTTTTCTTATTTTTACTTTCAAATTCCCTACCATGCTTCTAACTAAAAATGCATGTACCATGAATGGCAGTGCTTCCTTTCGAAGGAAACCTCATCTTTCTCTACTCACTCAAGGGAGGACTTTGCAAAATGATTCTGCAGAGAACAATCCATCTTACCTCCACACTGCAGTAGTTACAGATGGAGCATTTAAAGGGCTTCTCCAGAGTATGTTTATATCGCTTGTGGCGGGAAAGTTCCCCCACTGTCACAAAGGCCATACCACATTCATTACACTTCTGTGGCTTAGTCCCTGCAAAAGAGCAGCAGAATTTCAAAATGTATTCAGTTGAAACCTTTAAATCCAAATCTACCCGGAATACTGAGAAATTTGTTGTGATAGCGGGCTGTTAGTTTTACATCTACCTAGGCATAGAATCCAATAAGGTGGAAAATGGCTCATCAAATACTTCAAAGCAACTTAGAAATGCTGTTAATTCTGTGCATAGGATTAGTGGGGGTTTTTTAATTAAAAAAAAAGTTAAAATAGCAGGTGGTAGAGATGAGGTAAATCAGCATCAGGTGTGCAGGAGAAACATAGTCCTGATTTTGTTATAGTGGGGAAAATAGGAGGAAGATTTAGATGTGTTTGCTGCCTGCAGTTATTTTTAAAAATAATAAAAGGCGGGATAAAAATGTAATTAATAAATGGAATAAATGAACTTGAGAAGTGTTAATGTGTGGATGTGATTTAATTATTGAATGTGACTTGTTTTGAAGTTTGAGGATGGCGTTTGTGCTTGGCAACTGAAGGAACGCAGAGTGAAAAATAGCTAGACTGAATGAAAAACTATAAGGAATTAGACTATTAAGTATGTGTGGGAAGGAATCTGATAGAATTTGATTCAAAGGGAATGAACAAAATGATGTAGAAATTTGGTAAATAAATAATAAAGGAAAATAACAGCGTAAAAATTTGATAAATAATAGATAAAGGCAAATAAATAAAAGTGTAGAAATTTGATAAATACATGTAAATAAAATCTGAAATAACACTATGGCTTTATGCCAGATAGGTTATGCAAACTGGATTTTGCCTCTTCAACAGATAACTGAGAATATGAATTTGAGGAGAAAAGGTTATGGTCTGCCTGTTGATTTACAGAAAGCACATTATGTCATAAATAACCTTGAATTACAGAATGTTTTACAAGTTGGTTGCAATTGAAGTGATGAAAGTAAAGGATATATAACAAAGAATGGAATGCTAAGTAAATTGAGCAAGGACTAAAGATGCGTGATAAATCCTTCATTGTTTATTGTACTTAAGGTTAAATGTATACAGCATTTATTTATTTAAGAAAAATTACATGGCCCACCCAAATCTCTCTCAGTGACTCCTGGGGTTTAAAAAGATAAGAATTCTTGTGAGATTGTTTGGGGATGTAAACATGCATTTTAATATACAAATGGTGTCATAATAGAATTGAATAGGATAGAATAAACAAAGTTGGAAGGGACCTTGGAGATCTTCTAGTCCAACCCCCTGCTTAGGCAGGAAATTCTATAGCATTTCAGACAAATGGTTATCTAATATCTTCTTTAAAACTTCCAGTGTTGGAGCATTTACAACTTCTGGAAGCAAGTTGTTCCATTGATGAATTTTTCTGTCAGGAAATTTTTCCTTAGTTCTAGATTTGCTTCTCTCCTTGATTAGTTTCCACCCATTGCTTCTTGTTCTGCCCTCAGGTGCTTTGGAGAACAGCTTGGCTCTCTCTTCTTTTTGGCAGCCGCTGAGATATTGGAACACTGCTATCATGTCTCCCCTAGTCCTTCTTTTCATTAAACTAGATATACCCAGTTCCTGCAACCATTCTTCATATGTTTTAGCCTCCCATCCCCTAATCATCTTTGTTGCTCTTCTCTGCACTTGGCTTGGAACCTGAATGAATTGCAATGATTCATGGACAGGAATATGGAACCAAAATTCACATTTCAAAGCTCAAGGTAGAGTAAAATTTCAATTTAGGCGACCAGTGTTTCTCAACCTTGGCAATGTATGGACTGCAACTCCCAGAATTCCCCAGCCAGCTATGCTAGGCAGAATTTTACTTCTTTTTACTTCTAAATTCCCTATGCTTCTAACTAAAAATGCACGTACCACGAATGGCAGTGCCTCTTTCAAAGGAAACCTCATCTTTGTTTACTCAGTCAAAGGAGGACTTTGCAAAATGATTCTTCAGAGAACAATCCTTCTTATCTCCATGCTGCAGTAACTACAGATGGTGCCTTTAAAGGGCTTCTCCAGGTAGTCCTTGACTTACAACCTCAATTGAGCCCAATTTTTTTGTTGCTAAGCGAGATATTCCTTAAGTGAATTTTGCCTCATTTTGCGACCTTTCTCATCACAGTTGCAAAGTGAATCACTGCAGTTGTTAAAATTAATAAAATGGTTGTTAAATGAATCTGACTGCCCCATGGACTTTGCTTGTCACATGACCCCGAAACACGGCAACCGTCATATGAGATAGTTGCCAGACATCTGAATTTTGATCATGTGACCATGAGGATGCCGAAGTGGTCCTCAGTGCGAAAAATACACGTCACTTTTTTCAGTGCTGTTGTAAGTTTGAACTGTCACTCAGTGAACTTTTGTAAGTTGAGGGACTGTAAAGGAACGCTAGCCTGCAAATATATATAAAAAAAAAATATGGTGAGGAATATTCAATGGTGCTGCTATGAAATAGATTTAGTAGTAATTTCCTTTTCTTTTTTATTTTTCCTCTAAGGTTTTTTTTCTCCTCATCACCTTTTAACTCTTTTTCATTTTCTACGCTTCACATTATGCTACTTAACCTGAAAGGGAATAAGAGTACATGGGTATATACAGTAACTGTATAAATAGTTTTTAAATGAAATTACCCTGCTCATTCTGCCTAAAGGCAGAGCTGGCTATGAAATGGGCAATCATGCTCCAGTCTCTGCACAAAGATGAAGAAGTGAATCCTTAGCATATCTCAAATCCTGCCCTAAGAAAGTTGGTGGAGAACTTTGTCTGGACGAATTAGCTCTTTAGGAGACCGTAATTTTGGGCTTGGCTTATCAAGGCAGACAGTTGTAGCTTTCTATACTCATCAATTGGTTGGGGGGGTGGGAACAGCCTTTGCAAAATATTCCCAAACAGAAAGCTAAGAGAGGAACTATTTTATGAGATTGATATTCCTAAAATCTATATATTAAAAAATCTCTCTCTCTCTCTCTCTCTCTCTCTCTCTCTCTCTCTCTCTCTCTGTGTGTGTGTGTGTGTGTATGTTCCATCATAACTCTGGAACGCCTTGAGCAATTTCAATCAAACTTGGTACACAGATGACTTATTCTCTGGAAACAAATACTGTGGGGGTTAAGACACTCCTACCACCCCTTAGTGTATGTGTGTGTGTGTTCCAGCATAACTCTGGAACGCCTGGGTCGCTGAAAGGAAAAGGAATGAATTATATCTATAGTGTCAAATCAAAGTACTTTTGACAGTGATAGTGTGCATTAGTGAGGGTTAGGGTTAGGGCCTTAAGGCCTGTTGTGCCTTAAGATGGCTTCTACTATACAGCACAGTGGAGTCACCATTGTACCAGCTTCACAATACTCCACAAGGTGCCTCCAACCTAATACAGAATTAGGATAAATAAATACCCGGGCAATGCCGGGTTATCGGCTAGTTGGTCATAAAAACAGCCGAACAAACTGTAAAGACATGTTCCAGTGAGGAGGGATTCAATTTACCCGGGAAGGCAGACATCCCTGTATGGGTGTTGCGCCACAGAGAAAGCGTTACAGAAAACTTTAAGACAGATGTGACACAGGTGTGGCTTTTCATGGGAATGTTTCTTCACGTGGCATTTAAGGCCAGAGAGACTGAATGTGGTGAACATACAGATATTGCAGTGTTGCTGAAGGCTTCCTGAAAGAAAGTTGCTGGCTAGGTTAAATAAATCATCAAAAGCCACCTCTCCTTAAAAGTAAAACAGGAATGCTTGTCACACCCAGATGGTAACATTTATTTACGTATTTCATAAATTTACATAGCTGCCTATCTCACTATGACTCTTATGTACATAGTTAAAAACACAAGACAATCGAATAAAATAATAAAAATCAATAATAACACGAAAAATAATGAAAACTAAAAAACCCAGCCGATATATGGGAAACCATATTCAATATTTCCAGCAATACAGCTACTTTCCAGGTTCCACATCCATGCTAGCGAACTAAAAATGTAAATTCTCGGATCCAGGTGGCCTCAAGACCCAGATAGATATCAAAGTCATTTCTTCAGACTCTTCCAGAAGGCCAATGGGTTTGGAGTTAATCTGACTTTAGGGGAAATGATGTTCTAAAGCAGGGATGTCCAACCTTGGCAACTTTGATCTATGGACTTCAATTCCCAGAATTCCCCAGCCAGCTTTGCCTCACCCAGCAGAATGGAGAAAATACTGAGTTCTGTGGCCCCCACATTGTAGGGAGCAAGAGAGACCACCCATTCCTGATCAACACCATGAAAGGAGGACTAGTACAAAATAGTGCCACCCACCCTCAACCTTGCAGCTGGTCCCCAACTGTTATTTTTCCCAGGTATTTTGGGATTGTCCTCCCAGATTTACCGTACCCTGACTAAATGGCGATTCCTCCCATGCCATCTGGAAGACACCATGTTAGAAGGATTGAGATATTCTATAGCTCAGTCATGAGATGTGATTAGTGTTATCCTTTTAGACAGGTTTAAAAGAAGACTAGGCAGTTTTAAAAGACTAGACAGGTTCCTGGGGGGGGGGTGTCACCTTAAATTCCAGCCACTGACGTGCAGTGAGGTTTATGGCTAGTGAGGCATGGACACAGTGGTGGGTTTTAAATTTTTTTAGACTTGTAGACTTCAACTCCCAGAATTCCACAGCCAGGCATGCTCAGTTCTGATTTAAAGCAACAGCATTTGTTTTTTCCTTTGCGAAAAAGTTTCCTTCATTCTTTTTCTTCTCCCTCTTCCTCCTCCCTCCCTCTCTCCCCCCTCTCTCAAACAGACACATGCTCTTGCAGGCTGGGGTGAGAGAGGAGACAGAGAAGCCGGAGGGGAGCCGATCCGAGCCTTTGTTTGCAGGCGGAGCCACGTTGCCTTTTCAAACTTGTAATCAGTGAAGCTGGGCTTATATAGTTTTATCCAGCTGTGTGTGTGTGTGTGTGTGTGTTTGTGTTTTTGAAAAGGCAACGTGGCTATGCCTGCAATTAAACTACACTTGGGGAGGGATGAAGTTTGAACTCCCCCTCCCTGCGACCCACACGTACCTTTTCCAGCTGTTTCAGGGAGGATTTCAACTCTGCTCTTGCCTGTCATCATGAAAAGAAAAAAAATGTAAAAGGAAAAAGGCAAAAGCTGAGGTCAGGCTGAGCTAGTTGCTGCCAGAGTCATCGTGGATGACTCTGCTTAACTGTTTAAAAAAGCCTCTAAAAAAGCACCCTCTACAGGAGGCAGGAGAGCGACGTGCCTCACCTACATCAGGCATTTTTACCCTTGCTTAACTCTGCTTGAGTGATCATAAAACACCTAAAGTCAGACTAGATGAGGCATGTCGTTCTCCTGCCTCCTCCTGTAGAGGGCGCTTTTTAAGAGGCTTTTTTAAACAGTTAAGCACTAAGTAAAGTCATCCACGGTGACTCTGGCAGCAACTAGCTCAGCCTGACCTCAGCTCTTGCCTTTTTCCTTTTACATTTTTTTTCTTTTCATGATGACAGTGGTGAGGCTCTGCCTCCCCTGACTGCACGTCCCTGATTCCAGCTATTATCATCCATCAGCCTGCAAATTTTTTGGCTTATCTATTTTGCAAAAATTTTGGACCAGAATCAAATTTTACAGATCTTTTTTCTGACTTAGGTGTAGGCAATCCATGTAATGCACTACAGTGACCAGCCTGATTGCTGGAGCTCTTCTGCGTCCTGGGTTAAGTTTAAAAGCTTTAAATGTGGGGTTGGGCATATTAAAGGACTGCTTCCGCTTACAGTAGTCTGACAGAATTTTACATGTTTCAGGAGAAGCACTGTTTACATGTCTGCTTTTGAGCGATTGATATGCACCCTAGCAAATCAATTTGAAAAAAAATTAATGATTTCTCCTAATGCTCTTAAGGTGAGATTAAACCAATAATATCATCTTTTGTAAATCTAATGAACTTGTCAGAGATTGCACAAGATGGGATGATTATCAACACAATTAATATTGGGTGGGGGAATACAAGTAGTCCTTGGTTTATGACTATAATGAAGCCAGCCCATTATGGTCGTAAAGTGACTGACCTGATTTTACAACCTACTTTTGCAGCAGTCATTACCACGGTCATTAAGCGAATCACCACGGTCATTAAGCGAATCCACAGTAGTTAAGCAAACTCATGGTTCATTACGAAGCATTTTGGGCAAACTGGAAAAAAATGCTAGTAAATCATGGCCATGTGATCCTGGGACACTGCAAATGGCAGGCTGGTTGCATAGTGCTTGAAATGTGGTCACATGACCCTCAGAAGGTCTGAAGTGGGTCTTAAAACATCTTTTGAGGCACCCAACATAACTTTGACCACTTGCTAAGTGACTGGTCGTAAGTCAAGAATTACCTGTATTACATTTGATTACGCTTCTTGCATGGAAGATTGGGATTCATTTAGTAATTTTTTTTTTCCTGTATCCTTTTCTCTTCAAACTTTGTAATTCTTTTCTACACTCTTCTCTCTTTATTTCAGTTTGCATTACCCTTTAGGAATGTCAAATGTTTCAATAAAATGTACTTTAGAAAACAACAACAACAAACCACTAATATGAAATAGGCTTGGTCAATTAAACATTCATTTTGATTGGATTTTCACGAAATTGTTGATATGGCATTGCAACAATTGCTAATAAAGAAATGTTCATTTGATTGTTACAGGTTTTTTATTGGTGCTTATTTTCATTTGCTTCTATTGTTTAAGAAGTCTTGGGAGAACTGTGAAAATTCTTTAACCATGTCAGGCGTGCCTCATTCAGTATCCAAGAAAAGAAAAACCCCAACTCCATTTGAATAGAGATAAAGGTACTTTTACTGGACATGAAATAAAAACAGCTAAAGAAAAGCAAGATCTGAAGCAAAACGGCGTGAACATGTACATATCAAACTTTTACCCAGGACCCTCTCCTGTTACCCCAACCCAATGTCCAATCTGCAACTCCCAAAGGTGTCATGTGGGGTGCATCTTCAACTGACCTCTATCAGTTGGTATGCAGAGACGATTAACCTTGACCAAACCTAAACACGAGCCATCAGCATGTGCAGAAGATGGTGAGAACAAAACTCCCTATTGACTCCTCCAGCACCTAGCAATTCCCCCCAAAAAACTACCAGCCCCCATCCTCCCCGCTACTATGGCAGCCGATAGCAAGCAAGCGAAGTAGAGGCTGACAACCCACAAAGTTGGCCTACACAGATTTATCATAAGTATATAATTCCATAAATATAATCCCTGCCTTCTTATATTGCATATTTGTGAGCAGTTCGCATCACTCAAAATTGCAAGATGGATGGTTATATAAATTGTTACAAGTCAAAGGCAGATGGATTAAGTTTTAGGTGGATTTTCATCTTATTAAGACAAGCACCATCTTGACTTTCTGAATCCCCCACAGCTGTTCCTGGATTTAGCGATGTTGTGTGTTGTATCTGAAAGGTAAACCATTTCACAGCTGCATTCTTTAACGATCCTTTGTTCAATGTTCTCCTAAGTGATGTTGGATTTTTTGCTTGTAAAACTGAATTACTTCTATGTGTTACTTATGCATGTCGGAGCCCTTTAAAAGGACTACAAAATAACAATTCAGGTATAAGTGTAGTAAAAACCTCTGACATCTGCCGATGCAGTAAGAAATCACTGAAAAATCTCTCTACAATTTTATTTCTTCAGTATTTTTTCATTCATTTTCCAATAAACTATTTCTGCAGCATGTCTTCTCTTTAAACCTGTTGTACGTAAAATACTTCTGAATGCATTTTCTCCTTTATTTGTCTATACCCGTGATGGTGAACCTATGGCACATGTGCCACAGGTGGCATATGGAACCATCTCTGAGGTCATGAAAGCCGTTGTCCGAAGTTAATGGCAGCACGCATCAGCAAGCTCTGAAGCCTGGAGAGGGCAAAAAATGGGCCTACCAAGCATACTGGAAGTTCGAAAACAGGCCGTTTCCGGCTTCCAGAGGGCCTCCGGGAGGGGAGAGCTGTTTTCGCTCTCCCCAGGCTTCAAGAAGGAATGGAGAGGGTGTGCGCGCATGCATGGGGGGGGGAGCGTGTGGGGACCTGCGTGCATATGTGGGGGAGGGCGGGGATTGAATTATGGGTGTGGGCATGCGTGTGTGCACAATCTTGCGCATGTGCTTTCAGCAC
Source organism: Thamnophis elegans (assembly GCF_009769535.1). Classification (NCBI taxonomy): domain Eukaryota; kingdom Metazoa; phylum Chordata; class Lepidosauria; order Squamata; family Natricidae; genus Thamnophis; species Thamnophis elegans. The sequence goes on from NC_045545.1 coordinate 84,499,915, forward strand.
CAGAGCCAAAAAAAAGATTAGCCATCACTGGTCCGTTCTTTACTGAGTTAGAACAAAAGTCATAAAGTGAGTTCATTCATTTTTCGTACTTACCGGCTACACCTTTGGCCTTTTTAGCACAATTTAAACAACCCCTTGATTCTGCACAGATCTGAATACCATATTTATATTTATATTTAGCATCTGATTTTGACATAAAGGAATTTAATCCCCCCCTCCCCCAACTTTTGAGCTGTGCTGTCCACCAATCCTTGAATTGGCAAGACACTATTTTGGCAAGAAAAATGCTGCCTCATCACTGAACCTTATCTTGCCTCTCCTGCCTGTCCCAAGTTACTCTAGGGCAGTGTTACTCAACCTTTGAGTTAAAATATGTAGACTTCAACTCCCGGAATTCCTAACTCAGCTGGGAGTTGAAGTTTGGACATCTAAAAATTGCTAAGGTTTGAGAAACATTGTTCTAGAGCTAGTACTTCCTTGCAAGTGAATGGGTGACAAACTAAAGATCTTATCTTATCTTCTTATCTTTCTTCATATATATATATATGGCTGTGTGTGCGTGTGTGCCTGTGTGTTCCAGCATAACTCTGGAACGCCTTGAGCAATTTCAACCAAACTTGTTACACAGATGACTTACTCTCTGGAGACAAATACTGTGGGAGCAAGACACCCCTAACACCCCTTGGGGTGTGTGTTCTGTTAAGATGCAACCTGTTGTGCCTTTAAATGGCTTCTACTGTACTGCTGTAAAATGGCTTCTACTGTACAGTGCAGTGGAGTTGCCATGGTAATGGCTTCACAGTACTCCACTAGGGGGCTCCCTCTGGTAAGGGGGAAAATCCAGCATTAGAAATTACATTTGGTCTGGACATTTCCACCCTATAAATAAATACCCAGGCAATGCCGGGTTATTGGCTAGTATTTTATAAAACTTGAGGCTGTCCTTGTACAGCCTTGAAAGAAGGAAGAAGAAAAATACTGTTAACTCTGAACAGTTAAGGAGACTTGAGTCTGTCTCACATGTGGGCAGGAGATGAATTAAAGACAGTATTGTGGGAACATGCCAGAGGAAAGATCTCTATGGCTATGTCTGTACTCAGTCTTAGCTACATCATAGAGCAGAGTAAGAGAACTAACTACATTACAAGACCAGAGGAAGAGAGCTAGTTCCCTCTAAGGCAGGGTTGTCAAACTCAAGGCTGGATCTGGACCATGAAATACTTAGACCTGGCCCTTGGGCCCACTCTGGAAACAGTGAAGGATTGGCCCACAGCGCCCCTGACAGTGAAAATGGAGTTAATGGGGGGCTCCCGAGCTCTTATTTTCAGTGGCAAAGGGTTGCAGGAGGCCGTCACAGCTGAAAACAGAGCTTGGGAGCCCGGTTTCGCTGGCAGAGCACTCGGGTCACTACAGGCGCCCCCAACACGAGTGACGTTGAGTTGGCCATGCCTACCTCGGCCCCCTGACTTCAAACACAACCCTGATGCAGCCCTCAATGAAATCGAGTTTGACAACCCTGGTCTAAGGCATCAGACTGAAAATCAGGAGACTGGGAGTTCTAATCCTGCCTTAGGCATGAAATCCAATTGGGCGACTTTTGGCCAATCCCTAGAAGACTGTGAATTCTAAGCACACCTTAGGCACAAATGCTGGCTGGGTGACTTTGGGGCAGTCACTTTTTTTCAGCCCAGTTCACAGGGTTGTGGTTATGGGGAAAATAGCAGGAAGAAGCAGCATAGGTTCGATACGTTCAGCACCTTGAAATTATTTATAAAAATAATAAAGGCAAGCTAAAAAAAAACCCTTAAAATTAAAAAAAAGGAGAAATGAAACTTTATATGCAGGCTTTTGTTCCTTAGATGACGGGTGGAACACATACATAACAAATTATTAGCAAATATCAAGGTTTGGGGAAGAATAATTAGAACTGCCCTAGAGGAGAGCCTAGATAGATCAAGATTTCTTATTCAAGGCAATAAACTAAATAATTAACCTAATACAATACCGAAAGGTTGTTCATTGTTCGAGTTTCTTATGACTTCACTAGGTAACAAATAAGAGGAAGCATTCTATATTATGGGTTTCCTACATGTGTGCTCCAATAATTCATATTTCTCTAGTATTATTGAGGAGTCAATTGACCATGTTTTGAACATTCTTAACAGTAAAAACACGAGTTCAGTCTGAGTTATCTCAACGTAGATAATTATAAGTAGTCCTCGAATTACGACCACAATTATGAGCCCAAAAGTTATATTGCTATGGGAAAATTTGTCAAGTGAGTTTGCCCCATTTTACGACTCTTCTTGCTGCGGTTGTTAAGTGAGTCATTGCACTTGTAAAATCAGTAACATGGTTGTTCACTGAATCTGGCTTCCTCATTGACTTTGTCAGTAGATGGTCGCAAAAGGGGAGGGGGGGTCACATGACCTTCAGACACGGCAATAGTCATAAATATGAACCAGTTGCTAAGTGGCTGAATTCTGATCAACTGAGCATGGGGACACTGCTGTGGTTGTGTGAAAAACAGGTCCTCGGTCTCCTTCTTCAGTGCCGTTATAACTTTGAACGGTCACTAAGTGAAACCACTGTAAGTCGAGGGCTACCTGTATGGGTAGATGAACTAAAAGGCGACAAGTTAAAGAGGAGGAGGTGAAGCAAACATTGTTAAGAACTTTTCTGCTGATTGGAGTGAAAGTCCACCCACTTTCCTAATAACAGATTAGAGCCAGCTGCTGATGTCAGTGTTCTTCAAGGAACAGGAAGTCCTTCCCTTTACAACCATAGGTATCTAAAAATAAAACTATGCAAGTGATTTTATGCCTTTCCCTTGCTGGACTATGTCCCCCTGGATTTCTGAAGAAACGTCATGGCTTATTGCAACAGGAGGTAGGGATTCACTGTCCTTGCTCTGGGCTTTATTTTCAGAATTGTGCAACAGCGAGGCTCCATTTGGAATATCCGCTGCTTCAGAGTCAGGCAGAGAGACAATCCTTCCCTCTTCAGCTACAAGGAGCTGCTGGTCCCTGCCTCCATCTCTATTTTCTTCTCTATCGACCTGTGTTTAAAGGAGAAATACAGTATATAAAATATATGTGCATGAAGACAATCCGATTTCAATGGGGGGGGGCAGCATCCCCAACAAACATGAAAGATAATTTCTTACACCATATCATTTACAATATCATGAAGGGACATGGTGGCTCAGTGGCTAAGACGGAGGTCGGAAGGTCAAATACCTAGCTCCGTGTAACAGAGTGAGCTCCCATTACTTGTCCCAGTTTCTGCCAACCTAGAAGTTTTAAAGCATGTAAAAATGCAAGTAGAAAAATAGGAACCACCTTTGGTGGGAAGGTAACAGCATTCCATTTTGATTTTTTTTTTTTGATTTTCGATTTTATTGTATTTCTATGCCGCCCTATTCCCAGAGGGACTCAGGGCGGCTCACAACCAAGACGTGTGTGTGTGTGTGTGTGTGTGTGTGTGTGTGTGTGTTACAAACGGAAAGAAAAAGAAAGACAACGGACAACACAACACCACAATTCTAAAAACAATCAACAGCCACACCATTCGAGCGGGGACAGGAACTCATCAGCCCCAGGCCTGTCGGAACAGCCAGGTTTTTAAGGCTTTGCGGAAAGCCTGGAGGGTGGTGAGGGTCCAAATCTCCATGGGGAGCTTGTTCCAGAGGGCCGGAGCAGCCACAGAGAAGGCCCTCCTCCGGGTGGTAGCCAATCGGCATTGCCCAGTGGATGGAATTCAGAGGAGGCCTAATCTGTGGGATCTAATCGGTCTGTTGGAGGTAATTGGCAGCAGGCGGTCTCTCAAGTACCCAGGTCCAATACCATGAAGGGCTTTATAAGCTTCGGCATTTGGTCATGCCTGCCACGTGACCACGGAGATGTCTTCGGACAGCGCTGGCTCTTCAGCTTTAAAACAGATATGAGTACCGCCTCCTAGAGTCAGGAACGACTATCACATATGTGCGAAGGGAACCTTTACCTTTACTTATATACAATATATGTGCATGAAGACAATCCAATTTCAATGGGGGGGCAGCATCCACAACCAGAAAGATAATTTCTTATACTGTATCATTTAGAAGTTATTGCAATGATATTTTGTTTTGCTTTATTTGATTAATAAAACACAACAAAGGGAAGAAGAAAGAGAGAAAACAATAATAAAAAAAGAGAAAGGAAGAAAAAAGCTACACAATAAATAGGAGATTCTCATCTCTTTCTTGGTATTACTTACGACTTAGCAAACATTCAAAGTTAAAACAGATCCCGCAAAAAGGAACTTATGATCTGGATTTGAAATTTTGACATCTGCCTCCCCAGTGACACAGTCACATTTTGGGTTCTCTGTAAAACAATTATGACAATTTGCAGCACTTTGAGGTCAAATGACCACAATTTACTATGTTTTTGCCTGTCGATTATTGTAAAAATTTTTATATGGTGTATTTCCAATGGGCAAAGCCTGATCTTAAAGTATGTCTTCCATTCAAAAACAGAAGCCGGGTGTTCCCCCACTAATAATGTTCTCCCAAATGGAAATGGGACAACTTGCCACAGCCAACTCGGTGTGGCCAATGCGCTGCGGCCAACTCACCAAAGGCAACTCGCCACGGCCAACTCCCCACAGACAACGCATTGCGGGACAATTTAACAATTCTATTTCATTATTTAAAAGAAATAAAATTTGGTTTAATTTTTGCCATTCACATTTCATTCTGTCCCTCCTTTGCATCCTTTCTTTAAGGATTCTATTCCACCATTTCTTTGATATTAATGGAACTCTTGCCTCGCAGTGAGTTGGCTGTGGCAAATTGTCATAGACCAGTGACGGCTAACCTTTTTGTTGTTGTGTGCCGAAAGTGCGCATGGACGACAGCAGGCCCACTGCTCGCACACCTAATGCAATGCCCCCTGCGCGCACAACCATCCCATGTTCCCCTGCCCACCTGCAAATGCAGCCCACCCCCACCTCCCTTTTTTGCTTCCAGATTGGTGCAGGAGGGTTTCCAGCACAAAACAGGGTGTGGGGGTGCTGCACAATGCGAGCACCCCCCCTGGCATGTGCCCCCACCTCATGTGCGGCAGAGACCTGAAGATCAGAGGGCCGATGGGAGGTGCGCGCACATGCACTGTGGAGTTGGGCTCAGGAGACAGCTGGTGTGCCCACAGAAGGCTCTAAGTCGCCATCACGGTCATCCACCCATCCCCCAAATTTTTCAGGAGTCAGTTCTATTTTGGTGAGGTATTTTACAATGTATATACTTGGTTCAATTGTTTCAGGCGTTGTATATTTTTAATAGATGTGGATATTAGGTTTTGATGAATACCTGGCGACTGTGTAGCATAAACAGAACGTATTTAGATGTGAAAGTATATCCACTGAATTTCCTACTGCTGAAGACGTTTATTCCTTGCTGCAATCGGGAGACAAATCCTTTGCAATAATTCTTCAACCTTATTTGTTCCATCAGGAATGCAGAAAAGGAGTGTCTGTTTGCTGGTGGGTGGCATCACTTCCAGAAACATTTCACATCTGTTCCACTGCTTGCAAGATACGGGCCTTAGATTTATAGACTTCATGCTTTTTTACGAAAATGTCAGAGCAATTTGTATTAAGAATCCTCATGCTGGGTTCACTGGACATCTATGTCAAGGACAGTGCAGTGATCTGATTCAGAAGGGAAACTGGTTTTGGGAGCATCCAAGAGGGCTCACATTATGCTTATTGGCATTGCCTCCTTAAATCAAATCCGCCTTTTCTTGGGACAGAAGCCCAAGATTTCAGGAACAGGAGCAACTCCAGTAAAGACTTGCTGATGTGGATATCCTTGTGTGCACTGAATCCCTTCAGATCTGTATTGTTGTTCTTCTTACAGTTTCTTTGCAAATTGTTTTATTTATACCCTACTGCATAGCAAAGGGATGCGGTGGCTCAGTGGCTAAGACACTGAGCTTGTTGATCAGAAAATTCGGCATTTCGAATCCCTAGCGCCACATAACGGAGTGAGCTCCCGTTACTTGTCCCAGCTTCTGCCAACCTAGCAGTTTGAAAACACGTTAAAATGTAAGTAGAAAAATAGGGACCACTTTGGTGGGAAGGTAACAGTGTTCCGTGTGCCTTCGGCTTTTAGTCATGCCGGCCACGTGACCACAGTCTTTGGACAATGCTGGCTCTTCGCCTTGAAACGAAGATGGGCACCGCCCCCTAGAGTCAGGAATGACTAGCACATACAGTATGTGCAAGGGGAATCTTGACTCTAGGGGGCAGTGCCCATCTTTGTTTCAAAGCGAAGAGCCAATTTAATGCATTTGTGAACTTCATCAGATGCATAGTGTCCACTATCAGACTAATGCTGCTCTCTGTCTCTCTCTCTCTAACCAAAAAAAGAGAGATACACATAAATCCCTGCACATTTCCTTGCTTCGCAACAGAAAATCTGGTCCCAGTTCTGGTCCTTGGTTCTCTCTGAGTTTGGGTATTTTCTTGCAGACGTTTTATTACCCAAAGTATGTAATATCATCAGTGCTAGTAAGGAATGGGGTTTTCTCTCAGCTTACCCCAGGGGTGTCAAACTCAAGGGGTGCTTAGATCTGGCCCACAGGGCCACCCTGGAAACAGTAAAAGACTGGCCTACGGTGCCTCAGACAGCAAAAGCGGAGCTCTGGAAGGCTGCAGGCAGCGCTCTTGAGCTCTGTTCTCGCTGGCAAAGGATTGCAGGAGACCGTTGCAGCCGAAAACAGAGCTTAGGAGTCATTTTCACTGGTAGAGCACTCAGGCAACCATAGGCACCCCCCGCCCGACATGGTTGACGTTGAGCTGGCCATGCCCACCCTGGCCAGATTTCCCCCCCCCCCGGGTCAAACACAATGGGTGGCCCTCAATGAAATCCAGTTTGACACCCCTGGCTTGCCCTGTCAATGTTGGTGAGGGTAATCTTACAGGTTCTTTGGTTGGGCTTGTTTGGCCCTTCCTTGATTAGAGTATTGTTTCCTTGATTGTTGGTGTGATGATAATCTTGCAGTTAATCTATGCTCATCTGGCTGCTGATTGCTGGTGGGGAGGTGTTTTGGTCTCTTTGTTCCCATTTTGGCGTGTTGATTGTCTCTTTTGCATAGTATATAAATAATTGTTTATGTCTATGGGTCTATTGATGGTAATTTTGTCAGTGCGCCAGGCTTCTAAAAATTTCCTAGCATTTTTAGATTTGGCTTGGTCTAGGATGGTCATGATTTCCCAATTGAAGCTATGATTAAATCTGTCCATATGTCCTGAAACTATAAACTGAGAGTAGACTCCACTCCTTACAAGTCCTGATGTTGTTACCTAGTTAGTGTAAAGAAACGCATGCAAGAAAACAACCAAATTTGGAGAGCACCAAAGACCCCTTCATTTCAACCCCGAGCTACAAAAATTCTCCTTGTTTGCTACCAATTATGGTCATAAATTGACGTCTACCTTGTTTTTCTGAAAATAAGACATCCCTTGATAATAAGCCCAATGAGGCTTTCAAGCGCATGTGCTAAAATAAGCCCTCCCCTGCCATTTCCTGGGGGGAGGGGGGAACATGCCCCACGTGCACCTGCCTCACAGACGCCACTCCCACAAACCCTAGCTACTGTGCTCCTCTTAGTGGCGGCCGCAAAAAGTCCGGCAGGCCCAGCGATGCTAGAGCTTGCAAGAGTGTGCCAGATACAGAGACAGAACTTCCGACCACCTCTGGATCAGCTGATCTGCACCTCAAAAATAATAAGACCTCCCCCAAAATAAGGCCAAGCTCTTATTTAAGAAAATAAGACCCTGTCTTATTTTCGGGGACACATGCTATGTTTAATGAATAATCAAGAACAAAAGTGACCCGAATCCCAGGAATATTTGAATCCTTCTCAATTGACCATCGCTCCTCATGAAATCTTGGTGTTTCTTTTGCACTGTTGACCACTTCCATCTCGTGGAGTGCATAAATGCCTGCTGGCAAACCTATTGCCAAGACTTTCCCTGGGTTCTCCTGAATGTCTATGCTATTTGGCATCCTCGCCAAATCTGCCTCTCTTCGCAACATAGTGTGAGGCTCCACTGGGTGATCAACTAAACAAGGCCCCTGGATATGATCTTTCGCTGTTTTCAAATGCATGGTCTTCAGCAAAATGAGGATCTTCCCTCCTTCTGAAGATGATAGGGGCCACTTATCAACTTCTTCCAGCACTTTCTTGAACAAGATGCAATCTACAGCTTCGATCTTTTCTGGATAGTTACCCAGTTCTGGATAGTTGGACAAGATGTCCAAAGGATACGTTTTCCCTTTGCATTTTGTTCTGAAAACTTTCCTCGATTTTGATTTTAGTGAAATGCTCATCGGGTTCTGTGTCCTCCTGGTGATCCATTATGGTCTATGATGTCTTTAAAACGAGGACTGGAAGGACCACAAAAGAAAGATTTATGGGGGAGGTAATATTTTCCTAGAAAATTTCCATGCCCCACTTAGTTTTAGATTCTTTTAAGAATAAAAATAATAATAAATAAATGGGAAGCTGGAGCCTCTAACATTCCCCTTATTTGCATGGATGGCTTTGAGTCCCATATACACTGAAAAGAAATTCTTAGAAAATAAAACTACGGTAAGTGGCTGTAACACAATGCTTTGCTCACAAATCAACCCTGAGAAGAAGGGAAAAAGGTAAGTTAAAATAGTCAAGAACACACAAGAGGTGAAAGTAGAGCATCAGATCACCTTTACACAAATGAGTTGCAGACCACACTAATTATCATAGGCATGTTATGAACCAACATGCCATCCTAACGTCCACCATTACATATCTGCCAGATCTGAATTGCAAATCTCCAGTCAAACCAGGCAAACAGTTATAGTTTTCTCTTTACTTCTATCTTGTGATTGTCCACAATTCTGTCCCCCATATTTGGTAAACTTAGTTTAGAGCAGTAGCTCCTAACCTTTTTTTGGGCCATGCCCCACCTAAGCATCTCTAAAATCCTGATGCCCCCCCCATCCCAGACATATAATTCTTACTTTACTCAAAAAGTGAACTCTACTCATGTGGAGGAAGCCTAAAAGGCTATTAACTTGTTTTAAATAAAGTTCAAATTGCCCCCATTAAAAACAAATTGCCCCCCTGTGGGGCATGGACCACACCTTGGGAACCACTGGTTTAGAGGAACCAGTGACAAAAATTTCAATAGCTTACTAAGGCTGGGCCATTTTTCAACACTAACCCAATGATGGCACAATGGTTAGAATGCAGACTGACTCTGCCCACTGCCATGAGTTTGATCCTGACTGGCTCAAGGTTGATTCAGCCTTCCATCCTTCCAAGGTTGGTAAAATGAGGACCCAGATTGTTGGGGGCCATATGCTGACTCCGTAAACCACTTAGAGAGGGGCTGTAAAGCACTATAAAGTGGTATATAAGTCTAAGTACTATGCTATCATCTAGGTTCTAACCCTGGGTCAGGCCAGTATTTGGGGTTTTTTTAAATCCTTTTGAGCTTTTAAAAGGAAATGCTAAACGATAAAATCATCGTATCTCCCTGCTTTTTGTCCTGTTTTGGCAACCCTCCAAACTAAATGAAGTTCTTGGCTATAAAAGTGCACTTTCTATTTTAACCTCAGGGGCAAACACTTTACAAGGCATAATTTATGTACTGTACAGTAACATTAAAACTCTTCCTCATCTACCCGAAGCAGCAATTGGGAGAAAGTAAAATTTATTTTCCTTTTTCGTACAAAAACTCAAAAGCATAACATCACTTATCCTGATTTGCAGGCAAGACTCAAACATCAACATTACTTATTAAGAATTTGATCTTTTTTTTTTAAAAAAAGAGGCCCAATTCTTAATTTTTTACTGTCTAGCACGATTTACACCTTAATTCCCTCTCATATTTTAGAAAGATCAAATTAGGCACTCAATATTAATTGATCTCACATGTTGGCAACACACACTCATTTTTTTCAACTCTAGATTATCGCTAAAGTGGTACAAGCCCTTGTGATCCTTTCTCTTTCTAATCCTCAAACTCTTACTTCTTTTTTTCAGTTTTAATTGCTTTGGCTGCCTATGCCAAATTAAAGGGGGGGAAATAGCTAGAGGGCGAACACACACACACACACACACACACACACACACACACACATACAGAGAGATTTTACTAAGCCATAAATGACTAACATAACTTGCTTGGATATTTGTGTATGTAATATTTAATAGCACAAGAAACTCCCCTCATTAGATTATTCCTCTACCAATCTGATTTCTTAGAGAGCTGCGGGTTTTTTCAGTTTTTCAAATTAAATGACATACTTTAATTTCTCTATTTTTGTTTTATACCCAGTTTTCAAATTACTTTGAATTTTCAATCTTCCGGATCCCAGCGCCATTATTTGAATAGTTTCCTATTTTTTTTTATAAAAAAAAAAGTTCTGCAGAATCCCGTTGTATAACTGAACGCTCAGGGTGCGTTTCACTCTCCATTCATTTTTACATTTTGCTTTCCGGTTAATTCCTAATCCGTAACGTGCGAATGTGATTTGAATGAACCCATGCTGAAGCAATTGATTCCACCGGACTTAAAAAAAAAATGCCTTCAAGGCGTCTTAAAATTCATTTCTAATGAAATCGGGCGAACTTTCGGAATAAACAACGCGCACATTTAGACATCCGTGTGGAATTCCTATTTAACTTTGTTCCTGAACGACCACTTGGGCGTTCAGCGTTTCTGCGCACCGGGCAGTATTTCAGAGTATTTACTCGGAAGAAATACGTATTGGATTAACTCCTCTTAATCCCCACGAATACTTACTGTGGAAAAATACCGAGATTTAGTTCCAAGCAAATAGGCGTAGGAAACTCCCCACCTCAAATCTTCTGTCAGGGGATCCCTTCTACCCGAATCCTTTATTTCTCGCCTTTCCTTACGATTTCCAGATTCCCCCCTCTCCCTCCAAAGCTGCAAATTAACTTCGCATAGAACTGGTTCCCCACCCACCCACAATTTTTATTCTGATCACTTCCTGACCCAAGTCTGAAGACCCTCTTTGGATGCCAGCGGAGCCCCCTCCATCCTGAAAGTACACACACAGAAAAAGACCCACAATTTCTCTTCTTCCAGCATGTCTCTTCTGCAGAGACATGCTTTCCACTGTAGGAAGTTAAAACCTATTCCTCTCCTAGAAGAATGAAATATCCTAGGAAATATTGAAAAGACAGAATATTATATTTCCCTGGATGTGAAAAGGGAGAAAAGTGTAGCTCCCTGCAGCTCCCTGCCCATCCCACTTTGTCAATGGTCCATTAAGATGCCCAAGCCAGTCTACTCTAAAGAGTTCTCCCCTTCAGCTCCAGGATGATGGGATTAAGGCTTGATAGTATTAGCCCTTTACCCAACTCACCAATGGCATCTAAGAACTCAACCAAACTTGAGAGTCAAAACACGTTTCTCAACATAAAATAGTAGCCCAAACGGTGCTGAAAGAAAAAAATGGCTTTAAGTGTCTCCACCAATGTGGCTTTGGTGCGTAAATGGGAAATGGGCTTTACGACTATTTGGAAGTTTCATTCAGCTCTGTGGAGGAAACCATCCACAGACTGGAACTGTCTGTGTGCTGCTTACTCACAAGTAAGCAATCGGCATTGTCCAGCTAAAATCCTAAACAAATATCAGTCATTCAGAATTTAATTAGGAAGTTGCCTTCTAAGCTAGTGGGATAATTACCACAGAAAGCAAAAGGCCTCACATATTTTGAGCCTAAATGGGAAGCAAAGGGTTGTTGTTGTTGTTGTTGTTGTGCCTTTCTTCAAAGAAGTTGTGTCTTGCTTTATCATTGGAACTTCATTTCAAGGTGCACAGAATTGTCTCTTGCGGCCATGTGTTTAATGAGATGTGCAATTAAATTCACTATGGATCCAGGGATACCGTCCCTGTCCTACTGTCCCCATTTATTCGTACTTAGCAATAGCAATAGCAGTTAGACTTATATACCGCTTCATAGGGCTTTCAGCTCTCTCTAAGCAGTTTACAGAGTCAGCCTATTGCCCCCAACAATCTGGGTCCTCATTTTACCCACCTCGGAAGGATGGAAGGCTGAGTCAACCTTGTACTTATCTCCTGTGTTCATGTCCATGTTTATACTTATACCTGTTATCTTGTACATGTTTGACAAACTAAATGAATAATAACAAAAATATTTTTCTCTGCAAAGAAAGCTCAGGACAAACGCTGATCACTCTGTGTTGATTTTCAAGCATGCCAGTGGAAAGGTGAACTCCACAACAGCTGAAGCTTGTGGCAATCCTAATGGGCCTAGAATGCTTCAGAAGATAAGATTGAAAATTTGCACATCTTCACGGTCATAAATGAGTGGACGCTACCTTGTTTATAGCCAGATCTTTTTATAATATCCTTCCTGCTTTGTAAATATGGCCACTTAAACCTTGCTCCCAGTGGTGACAACAGGAAGGTAGAATGATATTGTATTCCCCACCAGGATCATCTCACTGTGTGTTCTGGGACAGAAGTCAAGGCTGTGGCACACCCTGGATTCTGAGGGAACTTGCAGTGGTTTTTGTCAAAGACTGACAAAGAAGAGGGGGGGGATCACTTGAGCAGAGCCAATTTTCAGTCACTATACATCTTGAATCACAGGTTCTGGGATATTTTTTTTTTTAACTAACAGGTTCTGCAGCCTGGAAAAGTTTAAGCACCACTGCTCTAGAGCACATTTTGACATGTCAATCTTACGTAGTTACCTGTTAGAAATCTGCACTTCCCTGCTTCCGCCAGCAATTATATATAGTTTGCTGTGAGTTACTGAAATACCAGGAATATTGCAAAATCCGTAGATGTAGAAATGGCTGTCAGGAATGTCCTACAAAACAGCATAGTTGTCACCATTATTAAGCAATCTAATATCCTGGTATTATTCCTCCTCTGGATTGCATCTAATTGCATTTGCTTGCCAGGGAAATGGATTTCTTTTCTTTTATCATTGTCCTTTTGTACCACCAGTGTCCTGGTCTGGAAGATCCAGTGGATCTTCTGGAGAACATTTGGGCCCTGTGTGGAGAAGGCTGGTAGGAGAAGGAGGACAAGCTGCAACAGGAGCAGAACCATAAACCATGTTGCTTTATCATATGTGCTGGGACTGCAAATTTTAGTTTGCGAACTATAGTGCAACATTTCAAGGGGTGGGCACTAGGATGGGGAAGTTTGATTCCTTGGACTAGTAACAGCTCTTTAGCTTTCAAAAAAGACATTTGCAAATTGACTTGGGAAAAAGACCTATATATTAACAATTTTTTATTTAGATCTTATTATAAAGGCGTAAGGTTATTTTTTTGGGGGGGCGGTTGATGAGAGGAGATGGGACATAAATAGTAAATGATTTTTAGCCAATTATAATAACAACAAGGAAATGTCAATGGACATTGTTTTAACAATATATACATGGTATATGGTATTGGTAAAAGTAACTTGGATATAAATTCTAATCAGTGAGTTGGGGGGGGATGAGGGAAAGGTTTAGAAACTTTATTAATTGACTTTTACTTAAAAGATGTCATAAAGGTGTGATGTTATTGGAGGATTTTTTGAAATAGCTAATGAATGCCATTATGTGGTTGTGTCTTTAAGTATGAATGATTTGAGGTAAAAGCATGTTCAAATAACTGTAGTCAAATGAGAATTGTGGTACATTGATAGTAAGATATACAAAGATTTTTGATTTAAAGTGTATAATCTAATATGAACTATAAATAATGACTGTGGAAGAAATGCACGAATGTTTTCTGTAACCAATTGACATGCTTTCTACAAGATGTAATGAAGGATGATTCTTTTTTTGTGTGTTTTTGTTCAATTAAAATAAAAAAAATAAAAAAAGGACATTTGTCAGTTGGACTCTTTATTTGAAGAAAGTGCAGGGAGACTAATGTAGGTTTTTTGCAGCTTGAGACGTTTTTCTTCTCATAATGGGACGAATGTCCTCGACTTACAACCACAATTGAGCCCAAAATATATGTTAAGTGAAACGTTTGTTAAGCCCCAATGCAACTCTTTCCAAAGTGTTTCTGCAGCATTCTTAGCCTATGAGTGATCTGGTGTTTGTGAAAGCGTATACAGTGCAATAGTTGTTTTCCATTAGCTCATATTCTAGAGGCAGCAATTACAAAACACACATTGTTTGTAAAATCTTTGCCTCTTATTTTTTTTTGTAAAGGAAAAAATATTGGAATACTGGAATACTGCATCCAGTTTTGGTCACCAGAGTGTAAAAAAGATGTTGAGACTCTAGAAAGAGTGCAGAGAAGAGCAACCAAGATGATTAAGAGACTGGAGGCTAATAGATATGAAGAACAGCTGCAGGAACTGGGTATGTCTAGATTGATGAAAAGAAGGACTCTGGATGACATGATAGCAGTGTTCCAATATTTCAGGGGCTATTCTCCAAAGCACCTGAAGGTAGAACAAGAAGCAATGGGTGGAAGCTAATCAAGGAGAGAAGCAAATTAGAATTAAGGAGAAATTTTAGACTGTTAGAACAATTAATCAGTGAAACAACTTGCCTCCAGAAGTGTGAATGCTCCAACACGGGATGTTTTTAAGATGATGTTGGATATCCATTTGTCTGAAGTGGTGTAGGGTTTCCTGCCTAAGCAGGGGTGTGGACTAGAAGAGCTTCAAGATCCCTTCCAACTCTGTTATTCTATTCTGTTTCTGAGTGGTTCCCCTTCAAAGCTGTTTCTGTCCTTCTTGCTGCAATTCCCATTGGCATTTTATATCTTCTCCACAAAGCTTTCCTTTTCCTTCTGTCCACTGATAACTGATGAGCACTGCTAAATTAATCAGAGACCAACTTAACTATAGAACGGGGCCAGATGGGTAAACCACAATCTTTTAACAAACCAGAGAACCTCCTCTGAGCAAGATTGACCAAAATCAATTATGTAGTTTCCTGTCCTTTTGAGGTAGATCTCAACCAGCAACTGTTCTTTTTCACTGTATATCTTTTCTTGAATATAGTTATATAAAACAATTCTCACTAGAGTTCACTGCCATATCATCTGCCTGACACTTCATTTTATATTTCCCTTATAACCCTGGTTATTTGTTTATTTTTTTTAGAATTTGTTTGCTAGGAATTCGAAATTACATATAGCAAAGGAGAAAGAGGATACATATCCGTGCCTTGTACTTTTACATATTGAAAAATGTGTATAAAAGTTTCCATTCATTATAGTATTTGCTTTTTATTGTTGATATTATAACCTTTATCCCGGGTTTTAAATTCTTCTCTGGGATTCATTTTATTTAGAACCTCTGGAAAAAAAAATAACCATTCCAACTTGTCAAAAGCCTTTTCTGCATCTAAAAATATTGCTGCTTCCTTCTTTGTTTTAATCTGGATATATTCTGATGCATTTATGATAAATTTATTGCCTAACATCTTCCTCTCTAGAATATAACCTGTCTGATCTCCTTGAGTGCATTTCCTTATACATTTAGTCAGTATAGTATGTATTATCCTGTAATCAATATTCAGTAGACACATTATTCAGTCTGTCGTTCCTTTCTTCTGTATTAAGATGATATATGCTTCTTCCCACCTCTTGGGCACTGTTTCTGTTGTCTGAATTTCATTCATTAGTTTTAATAGCCATCAATTTGTCTTCTAACTTTTCTAATATTGGGCCTTCAGCACATCTGGCCTTATTGCCTTCCTAATTTTTTTTAGTGCCTTGAATGAAAATTTGGTCTATGCTCTACCGATTATTTTCCTTCTCCCTGTCAGGCTGAAAGTTTACTGCTCCCAGACTTGTAGTTAGTACATTATGTAATTCAGGAAATCTGTTTCCTAAAAGAGCAATTGATAGTGCATTTAGGGGTCCTTGGTGCTCTCTGAGCTTCCTTGTTTTCTTCCAGGTTGGATAATGAAACATCTGCAAGAAAACAAGCAAGCTCAGAGAGCACCAAGGATCCCTCACGTGTCAACCCTGAACTGCAAATATTCTCCTTTATAAATTGTGCCTTTAGCTTGTTGTTTCCACTATTCTTTGGGAGGGCTAGTGTGTTAATATAGTTTATGTATAAGCAAGGCTTATTAGGATATCAGTCTTTTATATACTTAAAATCAGATATAGGGAAGTTTTCTTTGAGTTGGGCTGACTTGCCAGAAAATGCAGTACATTTGTTAATGATTGGTTGTAGGACAATAGAACTTTAGAAGTATCCAATATTCACCAGAGTAGAATAACAAGCTTGGAATATACCTGAAGGATTTCAGTACTTTGCCCCTGGTCTAAACAATGTCTGCTATAACAGTGGTCCCCAACCTTTTTATCACCGCGGACCAGTCAGCCTTTGATAATTTTACCGTGGCCCGCTGAGCGCGCGCAGGAGTGGGGGAGCATCTCTTCCCTGGAGCCTTTGCGCACGGCCCAGGAGCTACCATTATAACTTTCAGGCAGGCCTTCCATAAAAATAACATAGAGGTTAGTCTTTCTTCATCTTTTTTATGTCTATTAAATTTTAATAATTAAAACACTATCAGGATCTAAAGCAGGGGTGTCAAACTCGATATCATTGAGGACCATATCAGGATTGTGTTTGACCCTGTGGGGCTGGGTTGGGCGTGGTCAATTTGACATCACTCGTGTTGTGGCCTGAGTGCTCTGGTTCTCCAGGAAGAGGACGGACACCCTGAACGCCATCACCGCAAAGAGCTGCAATTTAGGCGGCAACATAATCCGGAGCAGCCCCATCGGTGGCTGCAGCAGCAGCAGCAGCAGCCGCCGTCACCGCCACCTCCCTGGTCCCACACGTCCGCCCGGAGATCACGACATGATGCGGGGCACTGACAGGGGAGGCCGGGTTGGTGGTGGTGGTGGTGGTGGTTCAGTGAACAGCCTCTGCGGGAGACAAAAACGGCAGCCGCAGACGAGCCAGGGGAAAGCCCGGCGCCGGCGAGAGCTCGCGGGGAAGAGGGGGGGAGGAAACAACCACCTGGGCTTCTCACATTCCTCGCAGCGAAACCTCGTGATGGCACACCCCCACCAACCGCCTCTGAGAGAGGCTCAGTCCGGTGGCCCCACTCCGCACACCGTCCCAGGCACGCGCCCGGCCACCCCAGCCACCAATTTGCGTGCGCTGCTCAGCAACTGAACGCCCGGCCTTAATTCACGCCCCTTTAGCTTACCTCCCCTACCTCGCCGACCAGCCAGAATACTGATTGGACGACGTTGTCCCGTAGGCCTAGCGACTTTCCCTTAGGCCCCCGGCCGCTGCGCGGCCCGGTGCCAGGTACTCCACGGCCCGGCACCGGTCCGCGGACCGGGGGTTGGGGACCACTGTGCTATAACATACAGATCCTCAACTTACAACAGATTGTTTAGTGACTATTCAAAGTTGTAACAGCACTGAAAAATGTGACCTATGACCATTTTTTACAGTTATGATCTTTGCAGCATCCCCATGGTCATGTAACCAAAATTCAGATGCTTGGAAACTGGTTCATATTTATGACTGTTGCTGTGTCCCAAGCTCTTGGGATCACCTTTTGTGACCTTCTGACAGGTGAAGGGAGAACCCAGATTCACTTAACAACTGAGTTACTAATGTAACAACTGCAGTGATTCACCTAACAACGGTTGTAAAATAGGTCGGCACTCACTTAACAAATGTCTTACTTAACAACAGAAATTTGGGGCTCAATTGTGATCATAAGTCAAGGACTTTTCTCTACTAATCTTGTCTTTGAATGATTGGAAGACAGCAAAAGGTTTGGAGATGCCATGAACAGAGTGAAGGAATGCAGATAAGACAGAAAACGTATGGAAAAATTGTGTGTGTGTGTGTGTGTGTGTGTGTGTGTGTGTGCATAGACGCACACACAAGCGCATATACACATTGAAGAAATAAGCGTACAAATATCCTGCTGAGTTCAAAGAGTGATAGCTATTGAATATCAAAGTATATAGCAGTATAGCAATAGCAGTAGACTTATATACCGCTTCATAGACCTTTCAGGCCTCTCTAAGCGGTTTACAGAGAGTCAGCATATTGCCCCCAACAATCTGGGTCCTCATTTTACCCACCTCGGAAGGATGGAAGGCTGAGTCAACCCTGAGCCGGTGAGATTTGAACCGCTGACCTGCTGATCTAGCAGTAGCCTGCAGTGCTGCATTTAACCACTGCGCCACCTTGGCTCTTAGGGTTTTTCTATGTAATAAGCAAAGTCTCAATCCATTAGCAAATTAACTATAGTGATCAGATCAGTGGTAATCAGGAAGAAAACATTTTAGTAGGTAGAAGATAGTATCGCTCTGCCTTCCAACTGTTACAAGCCCATCTTTAGTTGTTTAAAATTTAAGACTTCTTCAAACCTTTTGCTGCCTTTAACTGTCTCCACATTTTCTTAAGCATTGACATGGTGGCCCTGTACAAACTTAGCATAAGGTAAGGTTTTAACGAAAGGCTAGCATTAAAGATAAGATATATACTGTGAGATCACCGTTTATTGTAACTATCCAGGAAAGAGAGCTTTGAGTAAAGCTTCAATATGCAGTCGTATCAGCTCAGCATGGAGAATGAATGAAGAAAAAAAATCCCCTAAAAATAAAATGGCTGATATCATGGAACCTTCACTTTTGATGATGCCAAAATGCAAATGAGACAATTGAACTTCTTTTCAGGCAGATCTAAAGCAATTTCACATTTTTTACAATAAACATACCCTGTTTTCCCGAAAATAAGCCCTCCCTGGATAATAAGCCCAATTGGGCTTTTGAGGGCATGCACTAAAATAAGCCCTCCCCTAAAATATTTAAACGCATGCACAGCTGGTCCCAGCCATTTTCTAGGGGGAGGGGGCGAACAGGCCCCACATGTGCCTGCCATCCATGTGAAACGGCCTCGCGGAGGCCGCTCTCCAATGGTGGGTTCCGGATCCCGTTCCAACTGATACGGTTGGAACAGGCCCAGCAGCCTTCATGATGCATGCAACGTATGTGTCTTAGCGCCTCCGTGAGCCTCTGCGATGCTCCAGTTGCTCAGTGGAGTGTTGCGCAGGTGCTGTACGGGCCATGCTCATGCACGGAAGCGCCGAAGACTTAAAAGACTGGTAAGGAGCTTGGGAGGGCGGGTGAGCCCTCCGGAGCACCATACCGGAACAGTATCTGGTGCTCCGGGCAGGCTCCGTTACACCCGTACCGGGGCATACCACCTGCAACCCACCACTGCCACTCACCTTCCTACCACGCACCTTCTCTTAGTGGTGACTGCAAAAAGAGTAGTAGGCCCAGTGATGCTAGGGCTGGCAAGAATGTGCCAGAAACAGAAACAGAACCTCCGGTCCTCTCTGGCTCAGCTGACCTGTAGGCCACAGGCCGAGTGTCAGGTGCTGCTTCATTTAATAATCAGGAAAGAAACCACTCAACTCTATTCTTGAAATTAAGTGTACTTTTACTAATTACAAACAATAAGTAGCAAGGCAAAGCTGAGTCTGGGTAAATTGACGCAAAAGCAATAGATATCATGTATAGTTCAATCCCCTCCCCTTGGCACCCCATTCCATAGTCCAATAATAATTCACCCAACTGTCAGGTGGGAGATATCTTCAAAAAGCATCATCAGGGTGGAATGCTGGACAGTTAGCCTTGGCGGGAAACTCCCTTTCTCCAAATGCGGAAAGAGATGGTCAGGACAGCTTCTAGAACACTCCTCCTGCACATAATGATTCCCCTCCCAAATACCATGCCCCCCCTCCCTGTTTCAACAGCTGCCGAAGCAGCAGCAAAGCAGAGACTGACACCGAGGTTAAGGGGTCTCTTGCACCTCAAAAATAATAAGACCTCCCCGAAAATAAGGCCAAGCTCTTATTTCGGGGGTCAAAAGAACCCTGTCTCATTTTTGGGGAGTAAATATATGTAGCTTGATTTAAACTGAAACTACATTTTTAAAAATCCTGCTTTGACCACAGCTTTGGATCAACCTGTGATAGGTACAAATGTTTTGGAAGTAGCGGGCATATTTGAAATGTTGAAACAATGTTGAGCTAACTCTTCAGAAAAGACTTCTTGGTTAATAAAATAGCTGCCATTGTAGGTATAACAAATGATTTGCACCGAGCCTTTCCTGGTTGCTGTCTTCCACAACAGTTTGCAACTGCTATTGGTTTTGGGTTTTTTATTCTTTTATTTTACCTAGACAGCTAAACACAGTTCCCAAGAACGTGCAATGTTGCAGTTACCCATAATTTTTTATATTTTCTAAATTGCCTATATCCTCTTAAAATGATGCCAGAGACGGGTGCTTTGCTTGAGGGAAATTTCCAGCAAAAAAGATTGTGGAATATTTTCATTCCTTAATATAGGATTTGTTTATACAAATGCTTGTCTTACAATTGAAAATTGCAAGTTTTATTGAGATTTTTTCCCCTCACAAGCAGAAGTATCTTTTCCTTCCCTCCCTCCCTCCCTCCCTCCCTCCCTCCCTCCCTCCCTCCCTCCCTCCCTCCCTCCCTCCCTCCCTTCCTTCCTTCCTTCCTTCCTTCCTTCCTTCCTTCCTTCCTTCCTTCCTTGTATTTCTCAGCTCCACTCAGAGAATTAACATATTTATCTGTCAGTCTAAACAGAAGAGGAACGCGGTGGCTCAGTGGCTAAGACTGTCGATCAGAAAAGTTGGCAGTTCAGCGGCTCGAATCCCTAGCGCCATGCTTCTGCCAACCTAGCAGTTCGGAAGCATGTTAAAAATGCAAGTAGAAAAATAGGAACCACCTTTGGTGGGAAGGTAATAGCGTTCCATGCCCCTTTGGCATTTAGTTATGCTGGCCACATGATCATGGAGATGTCTTTGGACAGCGCTGGCTCTTTGGCTTAGAAATGGAGAGGAGTAACTCCCCCTAGAGTCAGGAACGATTAGCACATACAGTATGCGCGAGGCGAACCTTTACCTTTACTAAATGGAAGGGGAAAGAGCTCTCCCAAAAGTACTCCTGCAAATAATGCAGCAAACTGGAATTGTGTTCTGTGCTCATGTTTATTATGTATGTAAGTTCAAAGTGTGGGAATCCCAGTGCTCTAATTTTCTTAGCTTTTGACCTTTCCTCAATGCAAGCAACCCCTTTAGAGCAACCTGCAATTTCTTTTATCCTTCCTTGCTTTTTAGGGCTTACATTTTATCAACTATGTTTGGCCTTGGTGTGATAAAAGACATGCCACGTTTCTTCACTGTTTTCATCCTTAAGTTTTGAAAATATAACAAAAGTCTCTAGAAGGTTGTCATGAAGACACTTTTGAGATTCATCGGTTATTAATCTTATGTTTAAAACCGTTCAAGAGTTTTAAACTGCCAGTGATATGCATGAGGCTAGAATTCTTTTTATTTTATTGTTTTGATCTTCAGCAATCTAATGGATTTACCCAGCCCAGTAATACAGCAATTTAAATTCCAGGAAAAGAAGCCTTTGTATGTAGGTCAGTGGTAGAGTACATGCTTTGCATGCAAAAAGGCCAACTTCATCAAATGGGGCTGAAAAAGTCACCCTTTCCAGAGAGATCCCACTAATTGTTGTCAAAAGCAACGTCCTAGATGGATTAATGGACGAACTCAAGAGAAGACAGTGTCTTAGGCTTCTGAAAAACAAATGTATTTCTTTCCCCAAACTAGGATTGTGGAAACCCTCATTTCAATTCTTTCAGCAATGTTTATTTATCAAACCTTTAATGACTTACAGGATCCAATCCGAGTCAAAACCAGAGGTTTTGTCTTCTGAACTTTAGGACTCGTGCAAGAGCCCGTCCTCAGGGTGCTGTTCTTTGTGTGGTATTTATATTGTGCCATTCAGGGGTGGGCTTCAAAAGTTCCAGCAATGGATTCGCAGCCCCATTACTGGGTGCATATGATCTAGTTGGACGCCTGCACCACAGCAGGGGTGGGTGGGTTTCACCATCTCCAGGCTCTGGAGGCTTTCCTCAAGCCTCTGGGAAAGGGAAAACCGCTTCTCATGGGCTCCGGAGGCCCTCCAGAGGCTGGAAATGGTCCATTTCCGGACTTCCGGAACCTCTGGTAGGCTAATTTTTGCCCTCCCCAAGTCTTCACATGGGCCCTGTACTTACTTGGTATGATGAATGGGCCACGTGGAGACTGGAAGGGGAGGGGTGGGCGGAGCCAGCCAGGAGTGGCATTTGGGGATTTGCTGAACTGGGCAGAATCCTAACTAGAGGATCGCATGAACCTGTGCGAACCGCCAGCAGCCCATCCTTGGTGCCATTGTGTGTAGCTTTTTAGATGTAGATTGGGGTGTTGATGGCTGGCTATTAAATTGTTGGCTGTTGTTTCCTTGTGCTGCAAATCCTGCTCCACCCACCCCATATCTTAGATACTTGATAAGGTTGTGGGTAAAAAAGCACTCCTGTTTCCCAAGCTCCAATCACTTCCTTGGCTGTTTTTGTGCCTGCTTATCTGACAATCTTAGTAGCTGCAAATTTAATGATTTAACCCTCTCTAGAATCTTGCTAGAGTAGATTTTATATCTATTCTTTAATTAATTCCAAAACATTTGGAATTAATGTTAGCATACCTAATGTTTTCCTGCTTTCTAGTAATGGGACCACTGATTTTTTTTTAGTAGCTTCAGTTTGGCTGGTAGCAGTTTTTAAGATCTCAGCTAATATCTTTTGACCTCCTGCTCTTAGTATTTATTAACTTAAATGGGAAAAAAATTCTAATGTCGACTGTAATTTTCTCATTCCTGCTTTTGCGACTAAGAATACTAACTTCTGTATATAAAACATGTTCTACCACAGAATTCTGCACAACACTTTGGTTAATTATGGGGTTCAGTTATTTAAAGAATAAACACCACCAATTTCTGACTTCATTGTAGCTTTAACTACTTATTTCCTGTATCAGTTGCTTCAGCAGGGAGATTTTTTTTTTTTAAAAAAAAATCAAGCTAATAGCTTCAAACACCATCATGATTTCTTTGATGGTCCCAGTAGGCACACATCATCTGTTGTGACCCGACAAATGCGCGCACGACAAAAGCGCGCCAACAAAACCGCAGCGAAAAAACAGCGAGGTCAAAATCGCACCCACAACAGCGTGCCGACAACAACGCGCCAACAAAAGCGTGATTAGGGTTAAGGTAAGGGTTAGGGTTAGGTTTAGGGTTAGGTTTAGTGTTAGGGTTGGGGTTAGGGTTATTATCTTGTTTTCATGTTGTTTGTTGGCGCACTGTTGTCGGCGCACTGTTGTGGCCGCGATTTCGACCTAGCTGTTTTCTCGCCGCGGTTTTGTCAGCGTGCTTTTGTTGTGCGCGCATTTGTCAGTGAACCATAATCTGTATAGGCTATGCCATACAGATTATAAAGTTCCCATTACATTTAATACAAATAAACACACAAATAAACCAGTTCTTTGCATTTGCAATCTAATAGCAGTGGAGAAATATCTATTCATTCCTCCACTCAATTAGTGGCCACATCAAGAATCATTAATGTGTAGATTTGAAGTATATGCACATCAGTGGTGGGTTTCAAAAATTTTTAGAACCTATTCTGTAGGTGTGGCCTATTTTGTGGGAGTGGTTTGGTGGTCATTTGACCGGCTGGGCATGGCCAACTTGTAAAATGTGGTGAAACTTACTTAACAACACTCTTGCTTAGCAATTTTGGGCTCAATTGTGGTCATGTTCCCCTCCTTCCTTCTCTTTGAGAAGAACCCCATTTTCAAGCTGCTTGTGAAAGAGGAGAAAGGGGGAGGATTTTCAGGAGCTCAGAGTATCGCTGAAGCCAGGGGAGGGAGTATTCTGGTACCAGGCCTCTGGAAGAACGGGTACTAAGAGGCACGCTAAATTTCACCAACCTGTATGCCCAAACCGGTACGTACCGGCTGAAACCCACACCTGATGCTCATGTATCTCTTAATATGATGTGACAATCCTCTGATCATCTTTGGGCCAAATATATAGGTAATCTTCAACCTATGCCCACAATGTAACCCAAAATATCTGTTGCTAAGCAAGACAGTTATGAGGTGAATTTTGCCCCATTTTACGACCTGTTGTGCCACAGTTGTTAAAAGAATCACTGCAGCTTTTTGGTGAATCTGGTTTCCCCGTTGACTTCACTTGTTAGAAGTTCACGAAGGGTGATCACATGACCCCGGGACACTGCGACAGTCATAAATACATGTCAGTTGCATTTTTTGATCATGTGACCGTGGAGGATACTGAAATGGTCTTAAGTGTGAAGAACAATCATAACTCATTTATTTCAATGACATTGTAACTTCAAATAATCACTAAGCAAATGTTGTAAGTTAAGGACTATCAGTAGTAATGAGGACTGGGATTTTTTGGGGGGGACAGGGTCACTTCAGTTATGGCTGAATGATGCTTTGAAGATGCTATTCTGCTATATGTCTCTTCGGGGAAATGGCCACCATCTTTCCAATGTGAATGAAATGGTAGCAATGTCTCCGGATTTCTGAAAATCTCTCAATGTAAGCTTTCATTCTATAAGACATAATATCCAGCGGTGGTATTCAGCTAGTTCGGATTGCTTCAGGCAAACCGGTAGCTCCGATAATCAGCTGGCCCCACCCACCCAGCCCTGCTGTATCCTGTCCTTTATTTCCTGCTTTCTAGCTCATCTCAATTGCATGGCACAGCTGATTTCTCCCCCAGCTGTTTTTCTTACTGTTGCTGACTTGGAAGTTAAGCATCTGAGCTTTTAAATACTCCATTTTCAGAGCTGCGCATGGGGAAAACATACATGGGCACAAAGTGTGTGCTCACCGAACCGGTTGTAAAACTGACAGCACCCCACCACTGATATCTTTTTTTGCCCATGTCTCTTTTGAACAGTGCTGTGTTTCAACCAGTAACTAGCCAAATTCATTTGGGGACCATGAATGTCCTTTTCCCTCATTGCCTGCCCTGCCATTCAGTATTCATATGGAATGGAGCATATGTTGTTTATTGACGCAATTACTTGCTCAACTGTTGGTTACTGAGTTATTGACAGAGCGTAAAGGAACCCGAGGAGATCAGGTTAAAGCTGCTTTAGTCCAGCTTCTGTTATTGTCCAGCAAGGGATGTACTCAAGAGTTATGTTGCCTCTGATCCTAGAGGTCATCCTATCTAGCAGATGCTGATAACCTGTTTCCATGAACTGATGCAGGCTCTCTTCTAAAGCCATCTTGGTGGCCTTCACCCCATTTCTTGTTCGAAGTAATTTAGTTTAGCTTTGCACTGTGTCAGTCAAATTCTGTACTTTAACTTTGACGATGAATTGTCCACAAGTTCAAACTCATTGGGCAAACTCTAATATATAATGGGGAAACTGTTTGAGCCTTTTGCATTATTCTATCGCATTCTGTCACTTCTCTCTTTATTAGCTTCTCTACTTTAAAAAGCCTCAAATATAGCTATCTCTCCATATGGGTGAAATAATCCCACCCCCTCACCATTTAGATACTTTCCCCCCTTGCTCCATAATTGCATTTAATTCTTTCTAAGAATAAAAATTCTTTAAAGAATATTCTAAATACAAGGCCTGAGGGCACTCCATTATGCAATTCAGCTGAGGCAGTGACACAGTTATCTTTCGATTCACTCTGCACTTGCTGAACTTCTATACTTTGGCCTCTCTTAGGGAATAAAAATTGCTGCAAGTAAAACATTTTCAACACAGTTAAGACAGACCTACATTTCTATCTTTATCATCGGCTTTGCTAATATTATAATGAAATCTTCATTTGGTACAAATTTCAGTACGATCTGTACTGTGTTACATTTTCTTCCCTTGTAAAAAAAAAAAGATTCTTCTTGTGTCTCCAACTGTCTGTATGAAACTTCTCTTTTATTCCACCTTATTTTCAAGATACTTTTGATCGGGGTATTGGGATGGGGTGGTTAAAAAAGGCAGGATGAGGTTTAGATAAAAAGAATGGCAGGGCTTTAATTGCACAGCCACTGGCACTGTCTTGCAGATGTTGACCCTTATTGTGAACTAGTTGTTAACCCAGCATTGCCTGGGCATTTGTTTATCCCAATCTTGTATTAGACATTCACAAATGTCCAGACCAAACGTAATTTCTAATGTTGGAGTTTCCCCCTTACCAGAGGGAGCTCCCTTGTGGAGTACTGTGAAGCCGTTACCATGGCAACTCCACTGTGCTGTGCAGTAGAAGCCATTTTAAGGCAGTAGAGTAGAAGCTATTTTAAGGCACAACAGGCTGTATCTTAACAGAATACACACCCTGAGGGGTGTTAGGGGTGTCTTACCCCCATAGTATTTGTTTCCAGAGAGTAAGTCATCTGTGTACGAAGTTTGGTTGAAATTGCTTGAGACATTCCAGAGTTATGCTGGAACATATGCACACACACGCACACACACACACACGCACACACACACACACACATACACACATATACCTACATACATGCGTACATATATTTATCTATCTATTGGGCTGTCACACACAAACTATGGAACAAAGGATATATCTGGTTGATGATGATGAGGAAAAAAAAAATGTCCAGATTATGCACTTTATTTGAGCACATCTGATCACTGCTCCATTAGATTCTGTTTCTCGAGTTTCTTTCATCCACCCATGTCTTTTTTTTGACTCTTTTTATTTTAAATCCAGGCTTCCATGAAGATAGAGGGAAGGAAGCAAAATCTTGCTATGTCAGTAGGGAAGCACAGACTGATTTATGTTTATTTGCCTGATTTCTAAGAGCAGTGATTGCCCATTTTCAGTTCCTCTGTTCCACAGCATTTAGGTAGTCATGTAGACCTTTTCTCTGAGGTTGGATTTCGGCCCTGGTGTCTTCCAGCAGGGATATTCACAGTTGATGATCAAAACGCCCACCCATGCAATCCATATAAAAAAAACCCAAATGGTGCTTTAGGCCAGTGGTGGGATTCAAAGGTTTTTACTACTGTTCTGTTGGCGTGGCTTGGTAGACGTGACTTCATGGGGGGGGGGGGGGGGTTGTCATGAGACTGAGTGGGCGTGGCCAACTCAATGTTACTCACGACAAGGTGGGGCAAGCGGGGCTAGTGGGTGGGCAGAGTGAGCAAGTGGGTGGAGTGAGTGGCGACGAGCAGGTGGCTGGGGGTAGGGCCAGGGCCAGCCAGAGGTGGTATTTGCCCGGTCGGCAAACCAGTTTAAATTTCTGCTACTGGTTCGTCCAAACCGGCTGAATATCACCTCTGCTTCAGGCATACCATTTTGGCTGCCATCTTGACTATTTGACCACATGCGGTAGGTTTATTTATTTGGTGTACTTTTAAACTTAAGATATCAAGACATCCCTTGACAGAGGGCTCTCCAGTCCTTGTTTGGAGGGACATGGGGACTTAGATCCCTCCTTTTCAAGTAATTGGTTCTACTCTCAAACTGCTAGGAAGTTTTTTTGTGCCATTTGACGGACATCTGCCTTGCTGTAACTTGAAGCCATACAGGTAGTCCTCAACTTACAACCACAATTGAGCCCAACATTTGTGTTGTTAAGTGAAACATTTGTTTTCTCCTCTTTTACTAACTTTCTTGCCACTGTTGTTAAGTCAATCCCTGCAGTTGTTAAGTTAGTTACACAGTTGGTAAGTATATCTTGCTTCCTCGTTGACCTTGTTTGTCAGAAGTTGCAAAAGGTGATTATGTGATCCCGGGACATCACAACCGTCATAAACACATGCCTGTTTTTGCCGAGCTTCTAAATGTTGATCATGTGACTATGAAGATGCTGCAAAGGTCATGTGAAAAACAATTGTGTCACTTTTTTCAGTGTTGTTGTAATTTCGAACAGTCACTAAATGAATAATTGTTAGTCAAGGACTATCTGTATTCCTTACCCTCTTGCTAAAGAGTACATCTTGATCTTCTATGTGATCGCCTTACTTCTTCCTCCTTTCCATCTTGTCTGCTCTTTGTGCTTGCTCAGCATACTTCCTACAGGGCAATGGACTATTCTCTCCACCATCCATATTAGAATAGAATAGAATAACAGAATTGGAAGGTATTTTGGAGGTCTTCTAGTCCAACCCTCTGCTTAGGCAGGAAACCCTACACCACTTTAGACAAATGATTATCTAATATCTTCTTAAAAACCTCCAGTGTTGGAGCATTCACAACTTCTGGAGGCAAGTTGTTCCACTGATTAATTGTTCTAACTGTCAGGAAATTTCTCCTTAATTCTAAGTTGCTTTTCTCTTGTATTCGTTTCCACCCATTGCTTCTTGTCCTGCCCTCAGGTGCTTTGGAGAATAGCTTGCCTCCCTCTTCTGATGTGGCATGTTGAAGAAGGATACATCTAATAGTCCACTTCAGTGGTGGGTTCCTACCAGTTCGGACTGGTTCAGCGAACTGGTAGTGATTTGGCAGCCTGGGTCGCTGGAACCAGCAGCGATCCAGGCCTGTCACGTCCCCAAACCGGTTCTCCTGCTGGTGCCACCATCTTGTTTTTCAGTTTGGCGCATGCATTCAGTTAATCCTGGAAATGAACAATTGCCCCTACTTTTGGAAAACAAAAACAGGAAAGGAAGGAAATAGTTGAATTTTACTGAGATCTAGACTACAAGGTGACAGAACAACTTGCTACCCTGAAAAACGGAAGAAGTATCCAAAGCAATGCACCTCCGACCCCTTCTTCCAAGCCAAATTAAAATATTTCCATTCATCCGGAATATGGGAACCATGAGATGTGAACAGAATGCAAACATTGCCTTGGCTGCTCTTGAATTGCTATTTAGTCCTCCTCCTTTCTTCCTCTCTTAGGGAGAATCCAAAGGGTAGAAAACACACCCAGGGCAAGCCTCCAATTCACAGCCAACAGGCCGTTACTGTGACGACAAAACCTGCTTTTCTAAATACTACAAACAAGTGCCTTCAGTCTCAGCTGCTGCAACCATCTGCTGTGTATGCTCAGCCTTTCACTTCTACTGAGAAGTGACGACAGGTTCCCCCCCCTCCAATCAGGCTAGAACTGGGCCAAAGGTTGGTCAAGCCAAGGCATTTCGTAAACGGGACTTTAAAAAAAAAAAACCACTGAGAAGACAGGAGGTCTGAAGAGCATCTACTTCAAACACTCATTAATGGAGCCAGTTAAATGATAAACCCTTTGTGACTACCGTTGTTTCTTCGGATATCCATCCTTGGCAAGATGTCAGAAGAACTTTTCCCTGGGGTGATTTTAGAGACAAGCCTCCTTTACCTTGAGTGGTGGGACGGACTAAGCAAGACAAGAGTATTTAAGGAAGGGAAACCAGAAGTCCCAGGAAGAAGTTTAGTGAGCAGCATCATGTTCCTTGAAAGGACCAACTAAATCTTCTCCAAAGCTAAGAACTGAAACTACTCTGGTAAAGTAAGTGTTTACATATATAAATCACCTGCGTGCATTTTGATAGTTTGATAACCAAAAATTGATGGAGTTGTTTGGGGTGACTTGTATTGCTTAGTCTGAAAAAAAATGCTTCTTTTTTGAGAAAAGTTGTAAGTTGATAGTAGAGTCTCTTTCAGGGAAAAGGGCGGCATACAAATAAAGTAAATTCTAATTCTAATTCTAGAACTTATTCACGCCATGCAAAAAATCCTGGTGTTTCTCTTCTTGGCTTCTACTTTTGATGTTTTCAGTTTGGGATATTGCTAGTATAAGTAAAGATTACTAACATAAGTTTTCTTCAGATTTGTTGGATGCCAGAACCCATCAGTTCTAACTCAACCA
Source organism: Thamnophis elegans (assembly GCF_009769535.1). Classification (NCBI taxonomy): domain Eukaryota; kingdom Metazoa; phylum Chordata; class Lepidosauria; order Squamata; family Natricidae; genus Thamnophis; species Thamnophis elegans. Next base: position 84,529,685 of record NC_045545.1, read on the forward strand.
ATGACAGTGGCCTGGTGGAGATAATTTCCAAACACCTAATGCATAATGTGTTGTTCACCCTTTGAAATAGATAGCACATCCATTCGTTTGGTTCAGTTCCGTTGATGGCAATATCACCCTAAGAGGGGTTTTTTTTTGCCAACAATTATGCATTTTAATGAACTAAAGACATATTTTTTTACTCTGTATAATTCGCAATTCATCTCACAGGCTAAATATTCTCACCATCCTCATCAGTGGTAAAGAACAGGCAATGCCACCCCAAGTGAAAACACGAATGAATGCCACTCCAAAAGTGGTCCAAGGAGACTTCAAGAGCCTGGCACCCAATGTGAGAAAGTTCATTGAAAGCAATGCCAAGCTGTGCCAACCGAAGGCCATCCACATCTGTGATGGATCAGAGGATGAGAACAAAAAGATCTTGGAGCTCATGGTGGAACAAGGCATGATCAAGAAGCTTAGAAAATATGAAAATTGGTAAGGCACCACTATTGTATGTTGCGCAAAGCCAAATATATGATTTACTGTACCATATTCCATTCCTTAGGGCTTTCCCCAACTTGTACTTAGCGGTGGTATAAGGGGTTGAAGTAACTTTTCTCTCCTCTGCGTTTTATCCCTTATTCCAGCATTATCCAAAAGCATCCTAAAAGTGTGTACAAAACTTTTTGGAGGGATATCCAGGAAGAGAGAAGTAACCAGGAAGAGAGACAATAAAGACAAGATAGGGATCAGCTATGGGGCAGCAAATGCCATACCCGACTAGATCAATGAGGGATGGAGAGCGGTTCAGCTCAGCAATGGGGAACTGTCCATAAGTGTTTTAATGCCATTAATGTTATGTTCTTCCTGGACGGTTCAATGTAGGCAAGAATAAAAACTGAAGTTCCATTTCTTTCTCTTTTTTTTACATTATTCCAATACAGAACTGCCTCTCTTTAATGGATGTGCCATATTTTTAGTGGCTACGTAGCTATCAAAACATCAATAGATAAAGATTTTCTCATTATTGAATGTCTTAGCCGGAGAAAACTTCAGATAGCAATATTTCTCAAAATCATTAGTTTTCTTCTAAAAATACCACCTTTCTTTGTCACTTTGCAGTCATTCTGATTTTTAATTTTTGGGATCTAGCTTCTTTGTGCAGAAAAGATGGAATAAAATCAAGTAATGCCTTCAACCTTTTGTGCCCAGAGTAAATGTAACATGATTTAAGCCACGGGGGGTTAAATCTGGTCTGGTGAAGCAACTATAAATCTAATTTCTAGAAACGGGTATATAGAGTGCAGACTGGCTCTCCCTTTTTCCAAACTTTAGGGAGAAATCTTATAAATTTATTTCTTCAACTGCTTAAAAGAATAATTACACACATGGCACTTTAAGAACACAAAATAAAACAGACAATTTAGCTGGAATCTAGAAGAATAAGCCAATAAGACAGTTATCTCATCTTTAGTTTCCTAGTTCACTGAAACTTAGATTTGTTAGTACTTGATACCACAGACTTCTCATGTCACAGATCAAATTCCATTGCAATTTATGCCAATTCAACAATAACACCAGTTTGTGATTAGCACAACTTATGCAATCACACCAATATAGTAATGTAATTTGACCCAAGTAGCATAGTGTGCATCTTTGGCTTTATTGAACTGATGGTCTTCTTTGATTTACCAGACTTTCCCTACAATTAGAGGTTAAATAAATTAATTGGAGGTTAGTTGAAATGAGTTTTCATTGTCTCATTTATATAAGATATCCTAAAAGTCTTAATACAGATCTAAATAAAATAAAAATTGGAGCCCCCAGAAGGTGTAAATGCTCCAACACTGGATCTTTTAAAGAAGAGATTAGATAACCATTTGTCTGAAATGGTGTAGGATTTCCTGCCTAAGCAGGGGGTTGGACTAGAAGACCTCCCAGGTCCCTTTCAACTCTGTTATTCTATTCTATTCTAAAACAATCTACTGAAGCTTGGCCACCTTATTCTTTACAGTATATGCAACTCTAAAATGCTTCATAAAATTTTGCTTTGTTATTTTAGGAGTCAATATGGAGACTAGCATAGGAAGGAGATACGTTAATGTTTTCCTTCCTATCATAGGCAAGCAGCAACATCTGAAAATCAGGAGGAAGGAATAGGTATGGATATAGAGATAGAGATATGCACACACACACACACACGCACACACACACACGTATATATTGCAGGTATGTATGTATGTATATGTATATATATATATATACACATACATGCACAAATATTTGTATTATATATATAATTTGTATCCAACCTTTATTATTTTTTACCTATAATTCAAGGCAGCAAACATGTCCAACACGTCTTCCTCCTCCTATTTTTCTCAGAACAATAACCCTGTGAGGTGAGTTGGGCTGAGAGAGAGTGATTGACCCAAAGTCAGCCAGCTGACTTTCATGGCTGGATTAGAACTCATAGTTGCTTGCTTCTAGACTGGTGCCTTAACCATTAGATCAAACTGGCTATATACCAGGGGTGGGTTCCTGCCGTTCTAACCTCTTCTATAGAAGAGGTTCCACAAATCTACAGTGCCGTTTAGAACTGGTTCCAGCTCCCTCCTTTCGCCTGTCTGCACATCATCAAGATGAAGAGCGAGAGGAGGAATTCTGGGAGTTGAAGTCCACAAGTCTTAAAGCTGTCAAGTTTCAACACCCCTGGGATTTTTTTTCCTAAAGGGTTAGGGATGCAAAGGTCTTGTAACTTGACAGCTTTAAAACTTGCGTGCTTCAAATGCCAGAGTTTCTGAGCCAACATTTTGGTTGCTAAGCAAGAGCGTTGTTAAGTGAATTTCACCACATTTTACAAGTTGGCCATGCCCATCCAGTCACATGGCCAGCAAGCCACTCCCACAAAGCAGACCATATCTACAGAAGAGGTTCTAAAAAATTTTGAAACCCACCACTGCTATATACATACATACATACCATACCATACATACATACATACCAGGGGTAGGATTTTACCGGTTTGGACTGGTTCGCTCTGACAAATAAGTGGGCTCGTCAGCCCACCCTTGTGCTTTACTGACCTATATCTTCTCACTTAGTCGCACGACAGAGCGGATTGCTATGCCTCAGCTGTTTTCCTCCCCAGGACCGAAGCCTGTGATCACCGAACTGGTTGTTAAACCTACCACTGATACATACATGCATGCATTCATATGCGTAGTTCCACCTTCAAGGAAATGCAGCCCCAGTTCTCATTTTTTTTCATTATTGTCTCTAAGTTAAGGCAGCAGCTTCAAATGAATTATGAGTAGCATTCTGCCTAGAGCAAATAAGCAAAGCCCCATCTGAGGGATGCAGACAGCATGCAAAATCATGCACCCCCTCTGGGCAGTGGAAAAGTCTCTCTTCATGGAACTGGTCCCTGGTGCCCAAAATGTTGGGGGACACTGCCCTAAAGATTCTCCCGGACTGAAAGTATCTTGTCTAATATTCTCTAATATTCCAATGATGGAGTCTGAAAATTCCATTCTACAAGCTCTAGAAGTTTTAATGTTTGGAAATAAATATAAAGCCTCTGGAAGTTTTAATGTTTGGAAGTAAATATAAAGCGTCTGGAAGTTTTAATGTTTGGAAATAAATATAAAGAGGCATTTCCATTATTTTTCATTCCAATTAGAAATGGGGAATATACGGCTTATTTTATATAATGAGGTTGTTATTGCTTATTTTATCTCTTTCCTGCTTCTCCTCCCTAAAAATATAAGATATATATCTTTTAAAAAGATAGCTGAGAACCTAGTAGGAGTTGTGCCCCATTTTTGAAATGTCTCTATACAGAATAAAGTCATCTTCATTAGCAAAACATCACCAGGAGTCAATGGTTTGACTGCACTTAAATAAATAATATTCCTTTCACGATCCAGCATTGTATGGTGCTAGACTGTCTTGAAATAAGGAGAAATTGAATTGGATTTCTGTCATTTTTATTGCTCACATGACAAGTGTAAATGTTCAGCTTCTCGTCTCCACAGCTGGTTAGCCTGCACCGATCCAAGGGACGTGGCCAGAATTGAAAGCAAAACTGTAATTGTGACACCAGAGCAGCGAGACACCATCCCAATCCCCCAAAGCGGATTGAGCCAGTTGGGACGGTGGATGTCAGAAGAAGATTTTGAGAAAGCCTTCAGGGTCAGGTTCCCTGGGTGCATGGAAGGTAGAGACACAAAAAACCTCTAATTTTATGTTTAGAAGTAAAATACTGCAGCTTCCTACCTGCGGTGAGATAGCACTTAGATTTATATACTGCTTCACAGTGCTTTACAGCCCTCTGTAAGGGGTTTACAGAGTCAGCTTATTGCCCCCAACAATCTGGGCCCTCATTTTACCCCCCTCGGAAGGCTGGAAGGCTGAGTCAACCTTGAGTCTGGTGAGATTCGAAATTGCAGTCAACCAGCAGTCAGCAGAAGTACCTGCAGTACTGCATTCTAACCACTGCGCCACCACAACTCTTCACATAGAAGAGATAGAAGAACATTGCTTCAAAGATATTCACAAAACTTTTTTTTTCATTTGTTCCATGGCTAAGCAGTCCTTGCGAGCCCAACAAAAAAGAGCAAATTCTGTTAATAATGGAGTGAGTGTGAATGCCACAACCAATGACGCCTTTATTATAATTATTTTTACCAAGGGAAAACCAGTAGAATGATGGTTTACTTATAGTTCTGTTTGGGGGGGCCTACAATGCCAGTTATTTTATACTAGCTCTCTTTAGATTTGCTAGTCTACTTAGAAGTCACATCTGGATTTGAATGGACAGCAGTATGTCACTCTTGAACTACTGTGGAAGAGCTGTGGTGGCCCAGTGGTTAGAATACAGTATTGCAGACTAACTCCCTGCTTACTCCAGGAGTTCGATTCTGAGCAACTCAAGGTTGACTCAGCCTTCCATCCTTCCGAAGTGGGTAAAATGAGGACCCAGATTGTTGGGGGCAAAATGCTGACTCTGTAAACTGCTCAGAGAGGGCTGTAAAAGCACTGTAAAGCAGTATATAAGGGTTATTTCTATTTCTACTGTTTTGGAATCCAGTCATCTACTTCTTAAAATGTATTTTGTGAAGGGTTAGAATGGCCCAGACTGATCTTCAGCAAAAAAAAAACAAAAAAAAAACAACTTACAATATAGAGTGCTATTGTTTAGCTCCTATTGTTTAGCTCCACTTGTGTTTCCTTCCCTGGTAGCCCTGCATGAGAGCTGCCCTCCCCTTTATTTTTTTCAAACATCTTCCCTTGCGAATGTTCCAGAACCTCTGCAAAACCTAAAGATTTCCCAATGTTATTGATATGTCCTCTTTGATGAACTTCCTTAGTGAGAGCACAATCTCCACAAAGATAGAATGAGACTGCAATCTACACTTATCTTCTAAACTTAAACTTGGAACAGCTTAATGATATACTGCTGGAATTTGGCAGGCATTTGCAGTAAAACATGGGGCTAAAGAGTCGTAATCAATAAATCCATTTCCCATTATCTGGCAGAATGTTTGTTTAATTCTCCTGAATTTGGAATCTGGCCATAACATGCTGATTTTGGAAGGAATGGAGGGATGTGCCACTGGTGGCAAACAGCCAGAGGGCCTTGTTCCAGTGGGACTGAATCATGGCCTGGAACTGGTTAACCATCTCAGCTCACTGAGCCTCCAGGTGCCAGTACCTGGCCTTGCACTCCTGCAGGTCTTTCCTTTGCTTGGAAAGCCTATGCTCGTAGTCCTCAGGGAGGTGCTTCTGCTGAGCCTCCTTCTCAGTCAGATCCAATCTGAATTGAGCTGTTTTGCCAACTCTTTCTCATGGTGGCTGCTTAGCTCCAACAACTGCTTCCTGTTGGGGCCTTAAGGAGTCCGGGCAGGAAGGTGAGGAGTGGCTGGGAGAGGAGGGATGAGTAGATGCTGGCGAGGCACCCCTCAATGTGAGTGACATCAAGTTGGCCACGCCCACCTAATCACATGACCACCTAGCCACACCATCCAGCCAGTCATTAGGCAGATCATATTAGTGGCCTGCAGGATTTAAAATTATGAATTTAGTGGTCCCTGGGGCCCCAAAGGTAGTCCAACCACCTGCTCAAGCAGGAGATGCTATACCATTTTGATTAAATGGTTGTCCAATCTTTTCCTAAAACTACTATAGTAACTTAGTAGAGAGTTATAATTTTGTTTAGGATTCTATCCTCTGTTTCTCTTCTGCAGGTCGGACAATGTATGTCATCCCATTCAGCATGGGACCGATTGGTTCTCCTTTATCCAAGTTTGGGATTGAGCTGACTGATTCTCCTTATGTGGTGGCCAGTATGAAAATTATGACTCGTATGGGAACATCTGTCCTAGAGGCTCTGGGTGATGGAGAATTTGTAAAATGCCTCCATTCGGTTGGGTGCCCTTTACCATTAAAAAGTAAGCCATTCTTAAGCTAAAATGTACTTTGTTCATCCTGTCTTTCCCAAAAGATAATTGTCATTAATTTATTCACCAAGCAGAATATTCAGAGCACTGTAGTTATGGAGTTGCCAAGTATCTCTTTGAATAAGAGATGGTAAGTTGGGACTGGTTGGTCATTAAATGCAACAAACCAGAAATTATTCATTAAAGAAAGAACCAACAAAGCATTCCTAAATATTTTGGGGCTCTTCCAAATGACTGAATTGTAGCTTGGATGAGAAAATTAAGTGCAATCTGGTCCACTGTTTCCCATTACATCTTTTTCTCAAAGCTCCCATGAAGACTTAGCTTTTTTCAAAGAACGTGGTCTGCTACGAGCCACTGTATCACTGCTAGCTAAGCAAATAACTCTGCACTGTATTACAACTCAACTTTTTTTGTAACCAGACAAAAGAGGAAAGTAATACAGGTACTTGGTGTAAGGTACTCGGAATACTGCATCCAATTTCGCAACGATGTAAAAAAGTTGTTGAGACTCTAGAAAGAGTGCAGAGAAGAGATGATTAGGGGACTGGAGGCCAAAACATATGAAGAATGGTTGTTGGAACTGGATATGTTTAGTCTTATAAAAAGAAGGACTAGGGTTGACATGATAGCAGTGTTTGATATCTCAGAGGTTGCCACAAAGAAGAGGGAGTCAATGTATTATCCAAAGCACCTGAGGGCAGGACAAGAAGCAATGGATGGAAGCACTTAGAACTGAGGAGAAATTTCCTGACAGTGAGAACAATTAATCAGTGGAACAACTTGCCTCCAGAAGTTAAAAACACTGATAGTTTTTAAGAAGAGATTCCATTTGTCTGGAATGCTTTAGAGCTCCCTGCCTAAGCAGGAGGTTGGACTAGAAGACCTCCAAGATCCTTTCCAACTCTGTTATTCTACAGGTAGTCCTTGACTTATGACCACAACTGAGCCCACATTTTTGTTGCCCAGTGAGACATTTGTAAAGACAATATTTCCCATTTTACAACCTTTCTTACCACATTTGTTAAGTGAGTAATGATAGTTGTTAAGTTAGTAACAGGGTTGTTAAATGAATCTGACTTCCCCATTGAGTTTGCTGGTCAGAAGTTCACAAAAGGAGATCAGAGGACCCCAGGAGACTGAAACTATCATAAATACATGCCGGTTGCCAAGTGTTTGAATTTTGATCACATGACCATGGGATGATGCAATGATTGTGTGAATAATGGTCATCAGTCACTTTTTCCTGTGCTGTTGTAACTTTGAACAGTTGCTAAATGGAACTGTTGTAAGTCGAGGGCTACCTGTATATTCATGCTCTCTAGTTTTGAAAGGGTACATGCCAAAAATACAAAAAAAAAGATGTAACCTTTATTTCATGTACTCAATCCGAAGTAACAAACTCTATTTTGCCTTTTGCAGAGCCTCTCGTGAATAACTGGCCATGCAATCCAGAGTTGACGTTGATTGCTCAAATCCCTGATCACAGGGAGATCATTTCCTTTGGAAGTGGCTACGGGGGAAACTCTCTTCTAGGAAAGAAGTGTTTTGCTCTCAGAATTGCCAGCAGGATCGCCAAGGAAGAGGGCTGGCTTGCGGAGCACATGCTGGTGAGAAAGGTTTTAACAACTGAGTTATTTTCAATTCCAGTCAACAGCCTAAGATATCAATCCAGGGCCAGCAAGGCTATAGACCAGTGATGGCTACCCTTTTTGTTGTCACCTGCTGAAAGCGCCTGCTCCCATAATGCAATGCACATGTGACAACCTCTCTTGTGATACCCCCGTGCATGTGCGCACAATCTCCCCACCCTCTGTGCATGGGCACACGTCTCCTGCATGCGCCCCTGGTGCATGTGCCGCAGAGACCTGAAACTCAGCTGGCCGATGGGAGATGCGCACGAATGCGTGGTGGAGCTGAGCTGGGGTGACGGCTCACGTGCCCGCAGAGAGGGCTCTGCGTGCCACCTGTGGTTCGCCATCACAGCTATAGACCCATGAATGGAAGTTCATGGTTGCTTAGTTCCTCCTAGATCCCATCTCTGGAGTATTAAAAAAAAGGAGAAGGATTTTCACTGAATTCTGTAAGGATGTTTCGATAGATAGGCATCCACGGGGGGAAAAATATGAGTTTGAATCAGCAAATTCTTTCTGATTTCAGGAATGGGGAAAAATAAGGTCACAGAGAATAGGGGCCCAACTAGAATGTTGTTAATGAAGATTGTAAGCTCTCGGGTCAATTCTGCTAACCAGAATAAATACCTATTCTCAGTATGTTATATTCCCTGAGTGTGTCCAGCATACTTGGCTTAGGATGTCCAATTTGGTGATGCTATTAAATTAAGCCATATAACACCTACAAGTTCAAAAATTATGTGGAGATGCTGTGTTCCCAGAAAAACCAAAGTAATTTCTCCACCGACAACCTTCCAGAATCATTCAACTACAGGCAATCCTTGACCTATGACCAGAATTGAACCCAAATTTTCTGTTGCTAAGCGAGACTCTTGTTAAGTGAATTTTGTCCCATTTTACGATCTTTCTTGCCATGGTTGTTGAGCGAATCACTGCAGTTGTTTAGCTTGGAATAGGGTTGTTAAGTGAATTTGGCTTTCCCGTTGACTTTGCTTGTCAGAAGGCCACAAAAGGAGATCGCCCCTGGGACAATGCAACCGTCATAAGTATGAGTCAGTTGCCAAGTGTGTGAATTTTGATCACATGACCCTGGGGAGGCTGCAATGCTCATAAGTGTGAAAAACAGTCATGAGCCCAGTACTGTTGTGATTTTGAACGGTCATTAAATTAACTGTTGTAAGTTGAGGATTACCTATATGGTCCCAAAATAATGATGAGGATAGGTTTCATTCCAATAGTTAAGTGATGCTTTTAAGATGCTGTAAGTTACAGTCTCCATCACAACGTGGCTTGGACAAGGAGCAAAATATTTAAATATGGAAAATTCATGCCTAGCAACCAGAAGAATGAATTAGGCATGGGAGATAAATTTCAGTCTTTGTATGCCTGCCTTATTTTTCACAAGATGCCTATTTTGAAGTTAAAGTAGTAGTCCCCGAATGCTTTGAATAGGAGTAAAAATAAAAATTTAGAAGGACATATTTATTTGTGAGCCAACCAGAGTCCTTGAGGGTTAGGCAGCAGACATGCAATTATTTATTTATAACATTTATGCTCTGCTTCTCATCTCAAAGTGGTATTTCCTCAAACAGAGAAAAGTATAGGCACTCTGAAGAAAATGTATGTACAGCTATACAATTTTAGCACAGTGTAAAGTAGAGCTGTCCAACCCTGGTTACTTTAAAACTTGTGGACTTCAACTCCTTGATAATTTTAAGAATTCAACTTCATCCTGTGGCTGTGGTATTCTGGGAGTTGAAGTCAGAGTATAAGATGCAACTTCCCCTTCTAAAAGAGTGTGGAAATGTTGGTGCATCTTATACACTGAATACAACCATTTTGGGCCTTCCAAAGCCTCACCCCCACAACCCATTTTTGCGAAAAATGAGTTAAAAATGGAGGCATTTTTGCCTCCCCCCCAATCCCCAGCAATACTCTGCAGGCTTTAGCAGGACTGGGGAAGGCAAAAATGTCCTTTTTTTGTTACTTACTTCTTCAAAATCTTGGTGCACCTTATACACCAGTGTGTCTTATAGTGCGAAAAATATGGTGATTTCCACAACGCTGTCAATAATTTACCAAGAATGTATTACTATTATTCTTCTCTTCCTTCCTAGTATCTATCTCTACACACTTATGACTATAATCATGTTGCTCGTATTTTTCAATTTATATTGTTTTTATTGTTTACTAGTATGATTTGATAGCTTATTAGTAACTTTGACTATCACTAAGTGGTGTACCTTTTTATTCTTGATGAATTTATTTTTATTCTCTTTGTGTACACTGAAAGCATATGCACCAAAGACAAATTCCTTGTGTGTCCAATCACACTTGGCCAATAAAGAATTCTATTCTATCTTAATGTTTTTGCTTGATGCGGCATGTTGAGTTTTTTTTGGGGGGGAAAAAAACATTCCTTGTGTTTTTAAACAGATTTTAGGTATCACGAATCCAAAAGGTGAAAAAAAATACTTTGCAGCAGCTTTTCCTAGCGCATGCGGAAAAACCAACCTGGCTATGATGAATCCATCTTTGCCAGGGTGGAAAGTGGAATGTGTTGGAGACGATATTGCTTGGATGAAATTCGACAACAAAGGTAATTTACTTAGAATTCAGCTGGGAGTTGATGGTCCAAAGCTCTGTTCCGGTTAGCTGGGGAAGCTATGCTCATCTATATCTTTTCCCTCCCATCAATTGTGGTGTTGTTCCAAGAAAGGAAAAAGTAATGATTAATTTGTATACATTTGAGACAGGCATTTGTGTGCACTATTTATATATTGAATTTATATCCTTGGGCAGTCAAAATCGACTTTGCAGTTTGCATGATATAAGGCAACAGTAAAATATCCACGGCATAAATTAAAAACTTCTAAAACAAAATGATTTCATAAGTTACACCCACTTACCAGTAAAAATAAATTGATGGCAAAATCCAAGCTAAAATGCTTTACAAAATAATTCAGTTTTAAGTGTCTTTCTGGGAGCCTTCAGAAAGGGTGGGGAGGGGGGCAGTTCAATTTCAACTGTGAGATTATTCCAGTGAGCTACTGAGCTTGCCAGAAGTATGGCCAAAAAGCAGTTTTTGCGGCAATCCTTATAAGTTACACCAGTTTTAGTTGGAGTCAAGGGTTCTGGAAATGCCAAGCCCTGGAACGTTAGAACGATTGTTCTCCAAGGGCTTTCTCTAATGTTCTGGATTTCTTTATAGAATGAGAGGTGGTGAAGGATGTGGCAAGCCCTTGAAGTATATTTCATTTTTTATTTTATTTTATTTAGTTTGTCAAACATTACAAGATAACAGGGATAAATATAAACATGGACATGGACAAAGGAAATGAGTATAAATAAATGGGGACAAGAGGACAGGGATGGAAGGGACACTGGCGCACTTATGCACGCCCCCTTTACGGACCTCTTAGGAATGGGGCGAGTTCAATGGTAGACAGTTAGAGGTTGAAGCTGTGGGGGTTTGAGGATGTAACTGATGAGACTGAGTTGGACAAAATGGGAGACTATTCCGACATTCCCAGGAGAGACTAGAAGGGCGGGGTGGGAAATAGCACATTTTGTGAATGCAGGTGATTAAGTGAAGGAGGAGAAGAAACTTAAATGATCATTTAAGAGGCACATGATATTTCAACTTCGGTTGTTACAAAGTTAGGGTGGCCTGCCCCCATGCTGTCACTATCCTTCCATACTAGCTTAAATTTTGGGAGCGGTAATCCCAGTTCAACCCGAGAGTACCAGATGAAATTAAGGAAGACAAAAAAATAGAGGTGAAAGTAAGGAAACGTTACAGTAGAATTGGGTAAAGACTAAGGTAAATGTAAAGGTTCCCCTTGCACATATGTGCTAGTCATTCCTGACTCTAGGGGGCGGTGCTCATCTCCGTTTCTAAGCAAAGAGCCAGCGCTGTCCGAAGACTTCTCCATGGTCATGTGGCCAACATGACTAAATGCCGAAGACGCACAGAACGCTGCTACCTTCCCCCAAAAGGTGGTTCCTACTTTTTCTGCTTGAATTTTTACATGCTTTCGAACTGCTAAGTTGGCGGTAGCTGGGACAAATAATGGGAACTCACTCTGTTATGTGTCGCTAGAGATTCGAACCACCAAAATGCCGACCTTTCTGATCAACAAGCTCAGTGTCTTAGCCACTGCATCCCACCCAAAGACTGGGTTGATGAATATTTAGAGGTAGGTCCCAAAGGTGCTTTTTTCAAAAGGCAATTGGGCTTCCTTTGTTTATGCTTGAAGAGATTTCGCTTCTCATCTAAGAAGCTTCTTCAGTTCTTGGATGAGAAGCGAAACATCTTCAAGCAAAAACAAAGTTCAGTTGCCTTTTGAGAAAGCACCTTTGGAACAACAATGACTTGGGATGGCTGAGAATCTCTATAAACAGTCAGAGGGAGGAGAATAAGTTGTGATGAATGGACAGAAAGAAGAGGAGGTGATAATATAAAAGATTCCCACTGCCTCTCTGGCATCTTAGCCATCTTGTGAATGATTATCTGAAGGTAGCATCTTATCTAATGTTTCCTAGGTAATTTAAGAGCCATCAACCCGGAGAATGGCTTTTTTGGAGTTGCTCCTGGAACCTCTGTGAAAACCAATCCCAATGCTATGAAGACTATAAAAAAGAATACCATCTTCACCAACGTAGGAGAAACTAGTGATGGGGGTGTATATTGGGAAGGTATTGATCAGGAACTTCCACCAGGAGTCACTCTCTTATCTTGGAAAAAGAAAACATGGACTGCCGAGAATGGTACGAAGGAGACCTATCTTTCCATTTCTCTTACTATTTGGGTAGAATTTTTGGTTACTGCAATGATGAAAGTGTGACATATATTTGTCTGAATATATTTGAACAGAGGAGCCTTGTGCTCATCCCAATTCCCGATTCTGCTGTCCTGCTAGCCAGTGTCCTATTATTGACCCTGCCTGGGAAAATCCAGAAGGAGTCCCAATTGAGGGCATCATATTTGGAGGACGGAGACCTGAAGGTAAGAACCCCAAACTAAGATAACGGCTCCTTCAGCTTAAAAAAGTACTGAAAACAATTCAGAGTCATTTGTGTAAATTACGTTGTCTGAAAAATTAGAAAAAAAAGATAAATATTGGGGACAAATTACATTAAGGAAAAGAAGAGGAAAAAAATAACAAAAGTGCCACGTAAAAGATGACAATCTCACCTTTTCTATGCCTGAGATATAGAATTAATTGTCTTAAATTGTAAGAAGTCAGATTTCAGCTAAATACTACAAATTAACAATGAGTGTCTTGATACTAGACTAGTGACAGTCCATTTCCTCATTAGTGATAGAATAGAATAGAATAGAATAAGAATTGTTTATTGGCCAAGTATGATTGGTGCCTATGATCTCAGTGTACGTAAAGCAAAATAACATAGAATACATTCCTCAATAATCATAATATACAACACTTAGTGATAGTCATAGGTTACTAATAAACAATCAAATCATACTAGGAAACAAATAAAACAATATGGCATCTTCATAGCACCACTCAATCCCTATTGCAGGAATATGGAGCCTATCTGCTCCCTAGTCAACCAGGGCGTCTCTAGCGGCTAGCAACAGGCGATGCTGCGCCCCAGCCAATCAGCCAATTCCTCGACATACGACCTGGCAGCTAGCCAAGTCATATGTCGAGGAATTTCCGAGTCCTCAACACATTACTGCTATTTTATTTTGATGAGTCTAGAACAGCAATCTCAGACTCAATTTCATTGAGGACCGCATCAAAGTTGTGTTTGACCTTGGGTGGGAGTGGCTAGGGTGGGTGTGGCAAGCATGATGTCACTTGTGTCGGGGGCACCGTGGTGGCCCGAGTGCTCTGCCAGTGAAAACAGAGCCTGGGGGTCCCAAGTGCGGCCCTCACAAGCTCTATTTTTTCTGGCAGAGGCACTGCAGGTCAGTCCTTTGCTGTTTCCAGGGCAACCCCGCAGGCCAGATCTAAGCATCCCGCAGGCTGGATCTGGCCCCCGGGCCTTGAGTCTGATACCCCTGATCTAGAAGATGTACCGAGAAATGAGCGGAGAGAGGTCCTCCTTTTCTAGTTATCTTTATGCAGAGCTAGACACCCGTCTCCCAGAGATGCCTTAATTTGAATTCCTTCTTTGAACAGAGAGGTTGAATTGTGGCCTCTTCTAAGCCATGATTCTAGGCCACCTGCATTTTTTAAAAAGTCGGCTAGGCTGCTGCAGAAAAGAAGGATGTTTCTTAGCAGAATATCTGATATGGTGGGAATTGCAGTCCCAACATTTCTCTAGGGCACCAGCTATAGGGCTTAATCAGGGGTGGGTTTCAGGCGGTTCGTGGCAGTCCCTGCGAACTGGTTGGTCGGCGAACCCGGAAGTAAGTAACTTCCGGGAACGCCGAAGGGTCCACCTGCCCGCCCGCGTTTCTTACCCGGTTTTGATGAGTTCTGCGCTTCCACGCATGTGCAGGATGCATACAGCGCCTGCGCGATCCTCCAGGAGCAGCTGGAGCATCGCACAGATGCTAATATGCATGCGTGCACTGCGCGCATGCACGAGGACGCCACCGGCCCCGTTCCAACCAAACTGGTTGGAACGGGCCGAGAAACCCACCCCTGGGCTTAATATATCCAGCTGTAGTTCATTTGCAAAACACAATAGCTGCCATGGTACATATAGAAATTATAGAATATTTCTTAGCCTTTGATCAGAGAACGTCACATTTTCCTGCCATTCACAATACTGAACTCTCTTCCTACCCCAGGCATTACTCAGCAGTACCTTTGTGGAGGCAAAGGGGCCTTAGCTAACATAAATCCCCTTCCCTGACTCTTTGTACCTTAAGATAGATAGAACTGTTTACATTCTGAATAGATTAGATAAGCCACAGGGAGGATGGCTATGCAGTGATCCCAAATTTACAAATGCTGGGGAACGCATGCCAGCTGCTGCCATGATCTAAAGCAGCAAACTCAAATAGGTGCAGCACCAGTAACCTTTAAATATTGCAACCATCCTGTTTTCTCCAGGTGTGCCTCTAGTTTATGAGGCTCTTAACTGGCAGCATGGGGTATTCGTTGGTGCAACAATGAGATCGGAAGCAACAGCCGCTGCTGAATATAAAGGTAAGTCAAAGTGAAATAGTGCCTTGGCATTTAAAGTGCATGGCTCAATATTTTTACCTAGAAATTCTGAAGATTAGAAAGAACCTTCCTTCCTTCCTTCCTTCCTTCCTTCCTTCCTTCCTTCCTTCCTTCCTTCCTTCCTTCCTTCCTTCCTTCCTTCCTTCCTTCTGTTGCAGCAGATTGAGGTTTGTAATCTACTTACGAAAGACCAGGACTTGAGACCACGAAGGTGAGAGGAACAGGTTTATTGGATGCATCGAGTTCAGCGTGTTCACACACCAAAATCTGAACTGCCTGGGCTCTGCCCAGGATGCTACTTTTATGCCGTGTTCCACACTGTGCATTCTCAAGGCGTTTCCATACACGAGACAAGCATGACATTTCGAAAAAGAGAAGTTCATTTGGAATGTTACAGCGAAGTACATGGGAGAAATACAAAAAAGAGAAGTTCCTATAATGTCTTAAGCTGTCAGCAGTTTTTACCTCTGTTCTATCTCTCATCCACGCCTGGCTTCCTGTGCCCCTCCTTTACAGGGTCTTGCCACACTGTTCAGCCCTATTTTTAATACTTATGAGGAAGTTGGAGAGAAAGTTCACTCCAGCTAAAAGTCAACTTTGGAACTCCAGGGCACTAGAATGAAAAGCCAAGCTAATATGAATTTATAAGGTCCATTCTATTAAGACCACCTAACCTGGCCAGCCACTGGCGGGTTTACCTGTGCACCCCCTCCTGCATCACTTCCTTCCTTCCTTCCTTCTTTCCTTCCTATGATAGTAAAGCTACTATGCTTTGGTATTTAAAGAATTGCCATCCCGTACAGGGCATGCAATTGGGACATTGTATAAATAAAAAACTACTTAGATTTTAGGCAGGAGAGTCTATTCCAGTGTTTCTCAACCTTGGCAACTTGAAGATGTCGGGACTTCAACTCCCAGCGAATGCTGGCTGGGGAATTCTGGGAGTTGAAGTCCGGACATCTTCAAGTTGCCATGGTTGAGAAACACTGGTCTATTCTATTCTAATAAATTACCTTAGATAATTATTATCCACATTCAGAACCAAGAGATGGTTTTGGGAAGCAACCTGTGAAAGGGCATGATGGAGTAATGTCCGCTTCTCAGCAGCATCTGTTGTTAGTTCCAGCACTGCCATGTAGGATTCAATTTCCTGATAGTAGGGATAGATTTGGATTAAAAACGGAGAAAGATACCAGATAATGTTTTTTTGCCATTCCCAGCCTGAAGGGGAAGAAGTTATGGAATTAGATGGACTTTTGATCCAACCAACAGGAAAGCAGTTATTTTATGCTTCTTCTCCTTCACTTATGGAAATTTGGTTGGACAGACAAAAATTCACTTTCAGAGATTAGGGTGCCCAGTTAGGCAAGCCTGTCTTGTGTCCGTATGTGTATATCATAATGCCAGTTGTTGCCAGTATTACTGCTGGTTCGGCGCACAAAATTTTTTGCCTCTTAAGAATGGGGTGAGGTCCATGGTAGACAGTTTGAGATTGAAGCTGTGAGGGTTTGAAAGCTGTGAGACTTAACAAATGTCTCACTTAGCAATGTAAATTTTGGGGTTCCATTGTCCAAATTCGAGGACTACCTGAGGCAGATATTAAGGCTGCACGATTTAAAGTGAGTAAATGTGAACCAGGTGATGTTAGAAATAATGGTGGACTAATCAGTGGGACGCGGTGGCTCAGTGGCTAAGACACTGAGCTTGTCGATCAGAAAGGTTGGCAGGTCAGTGGTTCGAACCCCTATCTTCGTCTATCGGAGTGAGCTCCCATTACTTGTCCCAGCTTCTGCCAACCTAGCAGTTCGAAAGCACGTAAAAATGCAAGTAGAAAAACAGGAACCACCTTTGGTGGGAAGGTAACAGCATTCCATGCGCCTTCAGCATTTAGTCATGCTGGCCACATGACCACAGAGACATCTTAGGCAGCGCTGGCTTGTCAGCTTTGAGAGATGAGCACTGCCCTCTAGAGTCAGGAACAACTACTGCATATGTGTGAGGGGGAACCTTTACCTAATTATGGATGAGGCCTCCCATGCTTTTTGTTTTCCCCTCAGGAAAGATCATCATGCACGATCCTTTTGCCATGAGGCCTTTCTTTGGGTACAACTTCGGTCAATATCTTTCCCACTGGCTCAGCATGGCACATCGGCCTTCAGCAAAACTCCCAAAGATCTTCCATGTCAACTGGTTCCGGAAAGACGAACAAGGAAGATTCCTTTGGCCTGGCTTCGGTGAAAACTGTCGGGTGTTGGAGTGGATGTTTAACCGCATCCAGGGAGAAGACGACGGTGCGCAGCTGACAGCCATTGGCTACATCCCCAATGACACCGGATTGAACTTGAAAGGCTTGGAAATGGTCAGCCTCCAGAAACTCTGCGATATTTCCAAAGAGTTTTGGGAAAAGGAGGTGGAAGAAATTAAGAAATATTTCACAGAGCAAGTGAACGCCGACCTCCCGTATGAGATGCAAAGAGAAGTTACTGCGTTAGAACAGAGAATTAAACAACTGTAACATTGACTGGACACTGTAGACCAGGGGTGTCAAACTCAATTTCGTTGAGGGCTGCATCAGAGTTGTGTTTGACCTTGGAGGGCTAGGGGTGGGCATGGCCAGGGATGGGCATGGCCAGCTCAATGTCACTCGTGTCAAGGGCACCTGTGGTGGCCAAGTGCTAAGACAGGACTTCCCTGAGACCTTCATTCTCATTATAATCTTCCTTCCTTTCTTCCTTCCTTTCTTCCCTCCTTCCTTCCTTCCTTCCTTCCTTCCTTCCTTCCTTCCTTCCTTCCCCTTTCTTTTTCCTTCCCCTCCTTCCTTATTTTTCCTTCCTTTCTCTCTTTCAATCTTCCCTTCTTTTTCTTTGTCTTTCCCTCCTTCTCTTTCTCCTTTCCTGTCCCTCATTGGATGCTCAAATGCAAAAGGGGAAACATTTCTCCTTTCATTTTGTTTTCGCTGCCCTCTGCTCCGTTTTCGCTGGCAGGGGGCTGCAGGAGGCTGTCATGGCTGAAAAAGGGGCGTGGAGGGGCCGCAGGTGGCCTCCCGTACTCCGTTTTCACTGGCAGAGGCACCGTGGGGCGGTCCTTTGCTGTTTCCAGGCTGGGCCCACGGGCGAGATCTAAGCACCTCGCTGGTGTGATCTGGCCCGTGGGCCTTGAGTTTGACACCCCTGTTGTAGACAGTACTTTGGAAAGAAATGTCCAGCTTTTTTTTAGAAACTAGGCCTGGAAGTGCAGTAAAATAGTGGCAATCACAGTTATGGCCAGAAGTATCACTTGTGCAGTTTGATTGGAGTAGAGGTCTTTCAGTCACTCAAATAGTTGAAGCTGCTTACTTACCTTGAAGCAATGATTGTAGAGTTGATCAGCACTATTGCTTCATCAAATAAATGAACTATTCAGAGCTATTGCTTGATAAGCAAGTCTGCTTCCACTGCTAAGTATTACACTCACACCAGGGGTGAAATTCAGGAGGTTCTGACAGATTCTGGAGAACCGGTAGCGGAAAGTTTGAGTAGTTCGGAGAACTGGCAAATACTACCTCTGGCTGGTCCCAGAGTGGGATGGGAATGGGGATTTTGCGGTATTCTTTCCCTACCACGCCCACCAAGCCACAGAACCAGTAGTAAAAAAAATATATTGAATTTCACCACTGACTCACACGCCAAGTAAGGTATTCCAGAATAGCCGTGGTTCTTCCTATAACTCTTCCTCGTGTGAATTCCTCTCATCCTCTGTCACTGCTCATGGTAGAGATGTAGAGATTCTGCACTTCAGTAAAGCAAGAGATGAACGACTAAAAGCCTCTCAGCCCAGCAGCTGTCCATTTTAATTTGCAACAGCATTAAGGTGGTGATAATGATATAATCCATAATATAATGATGATGATATCTTCATTCACTTACTTGTCTTCTGGTACTATATTAAAGTGACCTTGAAGAGAGCAAACTGTTCCTTGTCACAGCGGCATTCTTCAGCATGTAGTTAATAATACTGAATAAAGACTTGTAGACATCTGCATTGTTGCAAACAGACGAGGGACCATCAGAAGAAGCAATTAGCAACTAAGGTATTTCGTAAAAATAAAGACACTCAAGAGATTACTACTCCATTGTGTCACACTGAACACTGTATTTTCTGTATGCAAACTATTTTCTATGTGCCTTAGGTGTTGTATTGTGATCCTGTCGTGTATAGGGGATCCTGATATGATTCCAGAATAATAAATTATAGCTTTGTATTTTGGCTTCTTGGTATGTACTTCGAATATAGTTTATAGGCAATCCAATCCCATGCATATTTATTTGGAAATCCCACAACAGACATTCCTGCCGTGTTGTGCTATCTGTCGCCCTTGTGTGTCAGCACAAAAAATGGTGTCATGATACTGGCTGTTCCACTGTGGTTGCATATTCTGTCTCCGTAAAGTTTGTTGGGCCTGCAGGACAAATTAGCCACGTTTTCCACGGCATCCTGTATTCCAGATATGGTTGTTGTTTCTCATCTCTGAGCTTTATTTGTTTCCAGCCTCCCATGTTGCAACTCTTTACGATATGGAAAATACAGTTGAATTCAGTGCACACTCTGGTACCATCATATCAATATGCCTGTTTATAGACTAACAAAATAGAATAATGAACCAGGATCCGTAGACTCCACCCAACACAGTTTTAAGGCAAATGGCTTAAAGCAAAGTTGTTTTCAAAGAGACAACAGGGAGACTGTGAAGTTACCATAAAATTCTCTTTGAGTTATTGCTGATATTATTTCCTATTCCCCATCTCTTTACATTATCCACAACTAGGGGCCAGAGACGGTGGAAAATCAGAGAAGTTGTAAACTAATAAAAACACGTTTGTTCAGGGGAACATCCACAGTACATTCTTGGGGGCCCCCATGTAATGCCATCTAAAAAGTATAAAAACATAAATGTAAAGATTCCTCTTGCACATATGTACTAGTCGTTCCCAACTCTAGGGGGAGGTGCTCATCTCTGTTTCAAAGCCGAAGAGCCAGCGCTGTCCGAAGACGTCTCCGTGGTCATGTGGCCAGCATGACTAAACACCGAAGGCACATGGAATGCTATTACCTCCCCACCAAAGGTGGTTCCTATTTTTCTACTTGCATTTTTACATGCTTTCAAACTTCTAAGTTGGCAGAAACTGGGACAAGTAACGGGGGCTCACCCCATTACGCAGCACTAGGGATTAAGAACCGCCAAACTGTCTACCTTTCTGATCGACAAGCTCAGCGTCTTAGCCACTGAGCCCCCATGTCCCTTACATACTTTACTCCTTTCTTCCCTTCCTCTCCCCTCTCCTCCCCCCTCCCCTTAAACCATAACACTACCATAATGTGTCAACTTTCCCAGGTAGATCGGATAGGAAACCCAATCGGGTGAACTAATTCTACTTTATTATAAGCCTGCATTAGCAGAATCTTACAGGTCTGAAAGTACAAATCTGGCACTGTCTCATTTACAGACTGAGAACCCAGAAGGTGGATCCTTTCTGAGCCTCTTTCCCTGCCCATTAGGTAGCTGTGGACTGTGACTTCTGTTATCTGACTGTTCCCCTGGCAGGACTTTTTTCACCCCATATTTCAAGATCTTTTTCACATACTATTACAGTAACAGCACGAATAAAAGAGAGTTTGGTTTGTTGGCATGATAGAAACAAACAACTGGGAACAAATATTCATTTTTGTTATGCATATAAAACTATTTTCTACCTATTTTCAATCCAGGTACTCAGCAATGTTATAAACACACACAAACATTACTCACAGACACACAGACACACACACACACACACACACACACAGACACACACGCTAAGCTCACACGGCACACAGACACATATATTTGCAGACTTTGTGACTGCTTGGATAAATCCTTTGTGCTTCCTTGGCAAGCTTTTCAGAAGTGGCTTCCTTAAGAAGTCCGGCGAGTGGTGTTTGTCCTTGGCGTTTCAATGCAGGGCAAATAGAGAAGCATTTGTGGATTGATGGACTATCACTTGTGGAGAAAATAAATGGCTCTCCTTGAATTGTGCTGAAGAAGAGCTGGTTGAGTGTAAGCTGAGCGCTTGGAGCTGCCTGTTTAGCTGCCTCTCAGATTGCTCAGAGACTGGCCCAAAGTCAGACCATGACTTCCCATATTTGAGGGTGTACATCAGGGGTGTCAAACTCTATTTTATTGAGGGACGCAACAGGCTTGTGTTTGACCTCAGGGAGGCGGGGTGGGCATGGTCAGGGTGGGTGTGGCTTGACGTCACTTGTGTCAGAGGCACCTGTGGTGGCCCAAGCACTCTGCCAGCAAAAACGGGCTCCTGAGCTCTGTTTTCGGCTGTGACAGCCTCCTGCAACCCACTGCCAGTGAAAACGGAGCTCCGGAGGCCTACCCGCAGCCCTCTGGAGCTCCATTTTTGCTGGCAGAGGCACCATGGGCCAGTCCTTTGGTGTTTCCAGGGCAGCCTTGCAGGCCAGATCTAAGCACCCTGTGGGTCGAATCCGGCCCCCGGGCCTTGAGTTTGACACCCCTGGTGTACATGAACTTGAGATTAAGTCCAATACTTTCACCACAATATCAGTATACTTTATTGTGAGCCTCATTTAGCTGACCACATGGTGGGCAAGATGGAGTTGATTTGGTAGGCCTTAATTTTATCCAGCAATGGATAAAACTGTGCCCAATTCAAAGCTGGAGAAGACTTATAACTGAAAGTCTTGGAGGATCTCTTCTTCTCATTCCAGATCCTCTTGGGATCATCTTCATGAAACAAAATTGCTCTCTTCATTTAGGGAAGGTGCTTTGTTGAGCAGGTGGCCATCCAAATCCAAATGAGATTCAAGCAATCCCTTTAAGTGCATTGTGGAGTCCTGCAGCACATCAAGAAATGCCGTATCTAGGATTTTTCTCTCCATTCAAAAGAATTCACCATATTCCCAAGTAGACAAGCATCACAATTGGAATAAAATCCTGTTGGGCTTTGTGTGTGTGTGTGTGTGTGTGTGTGTGTGTGTGTGTGTGTTTGTCTAACCAGTTGGAACAGGGGTGTCAAACTCGATTTCTGCACCAGGGTTGTGTTTGGCCTTGGGGGGGGGGGCGAATGGGCTTGGGGGCCAGATGGGCATGGGGGCATGGTTGGGGTGGCTGTGGCCAGCTTGACATGTCACTGGTGTAAGGGGACACTCATGCCAGGGGTCTGGGGGAATCCTTCAGTCTTCTGCCAGTG
Source organism: Thamnophis elegans (assembly GCF_009769535.1). NCBI lineage: Eukaryota > Metazoa > Chordata > Lepidosauria > Squamata > Natricidae > Thamnophis > Thamnophis elegans. Next base: position 84,552,145 of record NC_045545.1, read on the forward strand.
AAGATGGAGCCCAGGAGGGCTGCCCATGGCCCTTCCAAGCTCTATTTTCACTGGCAGAGGCATTGCAGGCCAGTCCTTCACTTTTTCCAGGGTGGCTACGCAGGCCAGATCTAAGTACCCAAGAAGGGCCTTTCATGAAAGGCCTTGAGTTTGACACTCCTGAGCTAGAGGATCTCCAAAACCAAGTGGCGGAGATCGCAAACGAGAAGGGAAGAAGGGACTGGAGGTGCTTGGAGGAGGTGTTCCCAGATGACGCCCTCTCCATGCTGAAAGTAAAATATCCTTTCAAGGAAAGCATGACGGGTGCAGAATGTAGCATGGTTTGCCCCCTTAGGAAAAACAACCATCTTATTTCTTCAAACAGTGTATTGATTTCTCAAGGTGTCATTGGTTGAATCTTCTGATCAACTGTTTTATTATCTTTAAAGTTTGATGCATACCTCAGTTTTATTGTGATATGAATTGATGTTTTGTGTAGAATGCCCAGCCTACTTTCCATCTTTCAGGGTGAAGGTGTGGAATTAGAAATTTCTAAAACAAATCAATATTGAGTTGAAATTACGGTTCTCTGATGATCTGACAGCTCATTCATATGTTTGGTGGTAGATGGAGAGGTTTTCATCCAGAAGAATCCAAACATAGTAAATATTAACTCCCCCTGTCTCTTTTTGTGATGGGCTTCCTTGTGTATTTCTACTTCCATTCAAAATGAAATAAAAGTAGTCCTCAACTTATACCACAAATTTCTGTTGCTAAGTGAGATTTTTGTTAAGTGAGCTTTGCCTCATTTTACAACCTTTCTTGCCGCAGTTAAGTGAATCAAAAGCTCAAAAGTTGGGACACGCTTGTGGATTGTAAAGATATTTTGGTTCCTTTAATATAATTTAGATGTGCCTGGTAAGTAACTAGATAAATAACTTTTTAAACATTTTGTTTGTTTCATTTCCATTGCTAAGCCAAACAGTTATTAAGGGTGTTGTACACCATTTTATGAACCCTCCCCCCCCATTGTTAAGAAAATCACTGCAGTTGTTAAGTGGATCATATGGTTATTAAGCAAATCTGGTTTTCCCCATTGACTTTGTTGGTTGGAAACAGGCTGGCAAGGTTACAAATGGTAACCCCACGATGCTTCAACAATCAAAAATACGGGCCAGTTACTGAGCGGCTGAATTTTGATCTCATTGTGACAATGGTTGTAAGTGTGAAAACTGGTCATAAGTCATTTACTCAGTGTGCCACTGCAATTTCAAACAGTCAGTAAATGAATGGTTATAAGTCAAGGACTAATAGTAATGAAAATTAAGGAAAGCACTGGGCAGAGCTACTCTAGTGAAGAGAAGGACCAGGGGAGACATGATAGCAGTGTTCCAATATTTGAAGGGCTGCTGCAGAGAGGAAGTGGGTCAAGCTATTTTCCAAGGCACCTGAAGGCCAAACAAGGAATAATGGATGGAAACTGAACAAGGAGAGATTCAACCTGGAAATAAGGAGAAATAAGGAGAAATTTTCTGACAGTGAGAACAATCAACCAATGGAACAGAAGTTGCCTTCAGAAGTTGTGGTTGCTTCATCACTGGAAGCTTTCAAGAAGAGACTGGACTGCCATCTGTCAGAAATGATGCAGAAATGCTTGAGCAGGGGGTTAGACTAGATGAACTACAAGGTCCCTTTCAACTCTGTTAATCTGTATCTAGCACTGTACTGTATATATAAAAAACCCTTCCTATGATCAGACAAGAGTACTGTATATTTCATCCTTTCCCTTTATTTCTAATCTGAGATCTTGGGAAGTAACACCAGTAAAAAGGAAGATAAAGGAACCACAGACCAATATGACACCATTAAAACTTGTGTAGTGGGTGGAACCAGGCAATGAACTGAAATAAAAAAGAAAACATTAGAAAACAGCATTGTAGTAAAGTGCCCCACTAATTTAGCATCACTAGCGATGCATAGGATCTCCAGCCTAAACTTCCCTCTCTAATTAATTTTTATGGACAGCTTTTTTTATGGCAAATCCATCCATCTTATTTTTATATCTGCATCAGTTTTACTCCCCTTTTTCTCTTCCCCCACATTTTTTTTTGTCTTGGGAGAAAAAACTTGACAGAATCCAGCTAACTTAAAACACTTTGAAAGCTGGGCTGTTGTAATGGAAGGGAATTTAAGGAGCAATATCTGATTATCAGCAGCCAGCAAATAGAAAGAGTTCTTTAAGAGAGAGAATGTGACCTTTGCATGAGCCTTTGTGAAGGCATTTTGCTGGGTTGCTATTAAATAAAGGTAAAGGTTCCCCTTGCACATATATGCTAGTTGTTTCCAACTCTAGGGGGCGGTGCTCATCTCCGTTTCAAAGCCGAAGAGCCAGAGCTGTCCAAAGATGTCTCCATAGTAATGTGGCCATCATGATTAAACACCGAAGGCGCATGGAATGCTGTTACCTTCCCACCAAAGGTGGTTCCTATTTTTCTACTTGCATTTTTACATCCTTTCGAAGTGCTAGGTTGGCAGAAGCTTGGACAAGTAACGGGAGTTCACTCTGTTACGCGGTGCTAGGGATTTGAAATGTTGAACTCCCGACCTTTCTGATTGACAAGCTCAGCGTCTTAGCCACTGAGCCAGTGGTGGGATTCAGCCAGTTTGCACCACTTTGGGAGAATCGGTTGTTAAGTTCCTGAGCAGTTTGGTGAACTGGCTGTTGGAAGAAATCCTTAGGGCAGAGAAGAGGTTGTTAAATTATTTGAATCCCTCCACTATACTGAGCCACCGCGTCAATACATGATGGCAATTTACCATGCCATCTATAGCAGTGGTCTCCAACCTTAGCAACTTTAAGACCTGTGGACTTCAACTCCCAGAGTTCCTCAGCCAGCAAAGCTGGCTGAGGATCTCTGTGAGTTGAAGTCCACAGGTCTTAAAGTTGCCAAGGTTGGAGACCACTGATCTATAGAATTGGACTGGAATGAGAATAGTGACAGAAATCCTTTCTGCATAGGGTAGATGCACAAGGTCTCTGCCATGTTCAATATATGAAGAATTGCATTCCACACACACACACACACACACACCCCTGCACAAATGATTCAGAACAGAGCTAGAAGGAACCTTGAAGGTCTTCTAATCCAACCCCCTGCTGAAGCAGAAAATCCTGTACCATTTCAAACAAATGTCTGTCCAGTTCTCTCCTTAAAAACCTCCAGTGATGGAGCACCCACAACTTCTGAAGGCAAGCTGCTCCACTGGTTAATTGTCTTCACTGTTAGGAAGTTTCTCTTTATTTGCTGGTTGCTTCTCTCCTTGATTCTTCTCTACTTGAGACCCCACAAATTCACTTGAGGTCTGTTTCTGTTGCTCCCCTCTGGGAGAAGGTTTTGAAGTATTTCTAGCAGGACTAACAGATTCTGTCATGGCTTTGTTCCCTAAGTTCCCTTTGTTCCCATCTGGTAAGCTCGCAAGACTAATTTCTCTTGCCATGTGCATGTATATATCTGAACTAGACTGTTTTGCTTCTCTGTGTCATATAATATATGTGGGTATATGCATAATTTTGTATTTATTTATTTGTATGTTTATGTTTATGTAGTGTATATTAGAGGTGGAGACCCTTTGAGAACTGTATGCAACAAAATTTCATGTTCATGTATGCCGATTAGTGTATATTCAAAGCAGTGGTGGGTTTCAAATTTTTTAGAACCTCTTTTGTAGGTGTGGCCTGTTTTGTAGGAGTGGCTTGCTGGCCATGTGACTGGGTGGGCATGGCCAACTTGTGGTGCAACTCACTTAACAACGCTCTTGCTTAGCAACCAAAATGTTGGCTCAGGAACTCTGGCATTGATGTGTGCAAGTCTTAAAGCTGTCAAGTTATAAGACCCTTGCACCCCTAACCCTTTAGAAAAAAAACCACAGGGGTGTTCAAACTTGACAGCTTTAAGACTTTAAGGCTTAGATAGAACTCTTAGAGGTGGGCGGGGTGATTGGTGAGCCAGCCTCGTCCCTCAGGCTGGCTCTGCCGGTGCAGCGGCGCTGCTGAGCCCGCTCGCCCGCCTGTCGCCTCCAGTCCTCCCTCGCCCTCTCTGCCCGCCAGGATGGAGCTATAAGCCTCACTGGAGCAGTCGGTGCCCGGGGGCATGGCTTTAAAGTGGCAGCAGGGCCCCAGCGGCAGGACTTTAAAGTCTCGGTGCTGTCCGCCATAAAGCGGGTCCTGGTCCCACTCTATGGCGGACGCGGCGCCGGGGCTTCAGGGGGGCTTTCGCGCTTGCCTCACCGGCCACGAAGCTCACCGCACGTCACTGTTCTAAACAGCACAGTAGATTTGTGGAACCTCTTCTATAGAAGAGGTTAGAACTGGCAGGAACCCACCCCTGATTCAAAGTGACAATAAAGTTATTCTGTTCTATTCTGATTAGTTTCCATCCATTGTTTCTTGTCTTACCTTCTGGTGCTTTGGAAAGTAAGTTTATGCTTTCTTCTTTATGGCAGTCCCTCAAATACTGGATTACTGCTATCATGTCACCCCCTAGTCCTTCTTTTCTCTAGACCAACCATACCCAAATCCTGCAGCCCTTCTTCTTGGAAGACTAGAATACTCTAGAAATGCAACATCAGTCCTGATTTTGCACATTCATTTGCGAAATTTACAATTTTCCTGAGTAAACAGAATACTCGGCTCATCTGCTCCAACATTGTATTCCAATTAATAGCAATATGCCAATTAATAGCAGCTCTCCACCATCTGTCACAAACATCCCAAGACCTTTTGATGGAGAATTTGGGGACTGAATCTGGGCGCTTATACTTGCAATGCAATACATGCATTTATCACCCGTCTAGGCTGTTGCACAAACAGGTTTTCGAACTAACTCTTTACGAATAGCCCGGATCCTTCAGAAATTTTTTGGGGAAATTTCTCTGTTCCGCCACCCTTCTCGTCCCATTGTTTCCCTTTCGAGCACACTGCATGTGTGCAGTAAAGAATGAATGAGAACAGCAGGGCTCTAATTAAGAAGGAATGAATCCCCCCCTTATTATGGTAAATAAAAAAATGGAATTACTGCCTCTGCTCTGTCAACAAAATTCTGCAAGCATGCCTGCATGCATAAACAAGTATGTAACTGTTACTGCTAAATATTTATAGCACAGAAATGCCCAGAGGATCACATCAAGGTTGTGAAATTCTGTACAAAATACAAATTCATAGAATGGGGTAGGGGTTGTTCGGGTGTTGATACAAATACACAACAAAGCAAAGGATGCCATTGATTAATTAACTGGGCTTTAATAAAGTACAGGAGGGCAAAGGCAGAATCTGTTACTTAAGAAGTCTCAACTGGAGATAAAAAAACAAAGAAACCCAAGAGCACAGTTTGGTGTAGTGGTTAAGGTGCTGGCCTAGAAACCAGGAGCTTGTGAGTTCTAGTCTCACTTTAGACGTGAAGGCTGACTGGCTGGTCCAATCACCAGGAGCCTATGAATTCTAGTCCCACTTTAGCCGTGAAGGCCGGCTGGCCGGGTTCCACCACAAAACCCCACTCGACTAAACTGCGTCCGACTAAACCGCGTAGCTGACGTCATCAACAGGGCGACAACAGCGCAGAGCCAGAAGCACGCTGTAAACCCTAAACCTAAAATTAACCCCTAAACCTAAACCTAACCCCCCTAAACCTAATCCTAAACCTAACCCTAAACCTAACCCTAAACCTAACCCTAAACCTAACCCTTAACCTAACCCTAAACCTAACCCTAACCCTTAACCTAACCCTAACCCTAACCCTAACCCTTAACCTAACCCTAAAGCTAACCCTAAACCTAACCCTTACCTTAAGTTGAATCGGCTTGCTTTCAAAGTGCTATTTAAAGCACCCATCTTTCTCCGCGGTGGCTGTTGTCGCCCTGTTGATGACGTCAGCGACGCGGTTTAATCGGGCACGGCTTAGTCGAGCGCGGTTTTGATGGGTCATGGGCTGGCCGGTCCAATCACCAGGAGCCTAAGAATTCTAGTCCCACTTTAGGCGTGAAGGCCGGCTGGGCGGTCCAATCACCAGGAACCGGTGAGTTCTAGTCCCACTTTAGACGTGAAGGCTGACTGGCTGGTCCAATCACCAGGAGCCTATGAATTCTAGTCCCACTTTAGACGTGAAGGCTGACTGGCCTGGCCAATCACCAGGAGCCTGTGAGTTCTGGTCCCACTTTAGTCATGAAGTCCTGCCTTAATCATGAAAGCTAGCTGAGTGATTTTGATCCAGTCACCTCATAGGGTTGGTTTTATGGGGAAAATCAGAAAAAGAAGATTAAGAATGTTTGCCACCTTGAGTTTCTTATATAATAATAAAGATGAGATATAAATCTAATAAAATAAATAAATATCAATAAGAGGTTTGTTTTTCTCAAATGTGCTTCGGTGTAACTAAAACATTGGGCTTGTTAAGTGTTAGCTTATACTTATAGGATGATGATGGGGTAAAAAAATCAAAATATGATCAGAGCTTTACCCATTTTGATGAATAGCCCAACATGCTTCAACATGTGATCACATCTGTCACCTGGTATTTTTACCCTTCTTTGTGGATGCCTCTGAATGAAAGGAATTCATTTGTTTTAGAGCCTGCATGGTGAGGGATCTCCAGAAGGCCATGTTGGCAACCAAAACAATGAAGTCAGTCTATGGCAGTGTTTCTCAACCTTGGCAACTTGAAGATGTCCGGACTTCAACTCCCAGAATTCCCCAGCCAGCATTCGCTGGCTGGGGAATTCTGGGAGTTGAAGTCCGGACATCTTCAAGTTGCTAAGGTTGAGAAACACTGGTCTATGGAGTTTCTCAGTTATCCAGGTGATGGTTGTCCCAAAGGTGCTTTTTCAAAGGGCAACTGAACTTTGTTTTTCCTTGAAGATGTTTTGTTTCTCATCCAAGGAGCTCCTTCAGTTCTGGCTGAACTGAAGTTCTGACTGAACCGAAGAAGCTTCTTGGATAAGAAGCAAAATGTCTTCCAGGAAAAACTAAGACCAGTTGTATTTTGAAAAAGAACCTTTGGGACAATGCAGGGCAAGCCTTACCCCTGATTTACATAAAAAGGATGGGACTTCATCACCTGATTGAGTAGATGCTATCTTGATAGATGGTCTTTCTGTGCCAACTCAGAAAGCTCAAACTGCCCAAGGAGCTGCTGATACAGTTCTACAGAGGAATTACTGAGTCTGTCATCTGCACTTCTATAACTGTCTGGTTTGGTTCTGCAACCCAACAAGACAGACACAGACTTCAGAGGAATAATTACAACTGCAGAAAGAACAATTGCTACCAATCTGTCTTCCACTGAGGACCTGTACACTGCACGAGTCAAAAAGAGGGCTGTGAAAATATCTGCAGACCTCTCGAATCCTGGAGATAAATTGTTTCAACTCCTACCCTCAAAACGATGCTCTAGAGCACTGCATACCAAGACAATTATACACAAGAACATTTCCCCCCCGCAAATGATCTCACTCTGCTAAACTACTAATTCCCACAACACTGTCATATTACTTACTAAGACTATTACTATTCTTCTTCTCTTCTTTCCTAGTACCTGTCTCTTCCAATTTATGACTACAACTATGTTGCTTGTATGTTTACATTTTATATTGTTTTATTTGTTTCCTAGTATAATTTGATTGCTTATTAGCAACCTATGACTATCACTAAGTGTTGTATCTTATGGTTCTTGATGAATGTATTCTATTTTTTTTCTTTATGTACACTGAGAGCATATGCACCAAAGACAAATTCCTTGTGTGTCCAAACACACTTGGCCAATAAGGAATTCTATTCTATTCTATTCTATTCTATTCTATTCTATTCTGTTCTGTTCTGTTCTGTTCTGTTCCGTTCCGCTCCATTCCATTCCATTCCATTCTATTCTGTTCTATTTTTTTGATCATGCTCTGCAGACACCCTTATGCACAGTGTGGCAAAAAGCTTTCATGTGTTTTAGGGTGAAAAATGTGTGACCCGTCAAAACCGTGGTCCATAAAAGCGCGATCGACGAAAGCGCACATTTGACGTCATCACAGCGCGACGAAAAAAATTAAAAATTGAAATAAAAATAAAATTAAAGCAAGCCGATTCACATAAAGGTAAGGGTTAGGTTTAGGATTAGGGTTAGGTTAAGGGTTAGGCTTAGGTTTAGAGCGTTAGGGTTACGTTTAGCGTTAGGTTAAGGGTTAGCGTTAGGTTTAGCGTTAGGTTAACGGTTAGGTTTAGGGTTAGATTTAGGGTTACGTTAAGGGTTAGGTTTAGGGTTAGGTTTGGGGGGGTTAGGGTAAGGTTTTCGCTTTATTTTTACATTTTTCGATCACAGCGCGATGTTTTCGTCGCGCTGTGATGACATCAAATGCGCGCTTTCGTCGACCGCGATTTTGTCGTCCACGGTTTTGTGGTGGAACCGAAAAGTGTATAAAGTAGGAACTAACAATGGGATCAGTACATATTTCAGCAGAGTCCCACATAGCTACACAACTGAACTATAAAGCAGGTCAACGTGGTGATGTTGATGGATGACTGAAATGTCTTTCTGATTTACAAGAGCCCTCTCCAAGCTAAGTACAGGCCCAGTCTAATTATCTTTATCATAGTTTCATCTTTTTAAAGTATTCATTACAGATAAATGTCAATTGCCTTTCATTAAAAGATAGTAATTAATTATAAACTCTTTGACCCTGAAGTCAGACTAGCCAAGTGCTTGGTTTTTTTTTTTGTTTTTTTGTTTTTTTTTTACAGAGAAACCAAAACGAAATTCAGAATTAGTGAACACAGTTGGATTTTCACTGTAAATTAGAATAAATTTGAGACTATTGCAGTTCTGGTCTGTTTTACTTTCATTAGAAATTCTATTTTCCCACATTCTGACTTTTTTTAAAAAAGATAAATTTTCATATATATATATTTCAGTTTGCAAAAGCACTCTGATTTTTGAATGTTAAATCTGCAGTCTTCAAACTTCTGGAGAAGCTCCTGCAGCATAATTCTCTATCATGGCTCCCTTTCCCAACTCCGTAGAATGACCCGGTTTCCCTAAATGTATTGCAAAGCTTTTAAAGTTTTCTGATAACCTTCTTCCACCTTCAGCACTGAAAACATGCTGACTGGGCAGCCAGGGATGCAAATTCAAATCAATAGCTCCCATCAATTAAGAAACAAACAAACCTTGAACTCTTGTCAATGATATTGCAAAATTCAAAAGGTCCCTTTTGCTAGGCCAAGCTGGTGGGCTGCAGCTGTTTTCCACTGAGGAAAAGAGGTGTGCATGTAAACAGACGTGTTTGTACAGAATCAAATATAACAGGGCCTTTGATGTGCTAATTAAGCTGTTCTACTTCTCATGGTGTGCATCTTAAAAGCAAACAAAATCCAAGCATGAACATTTTTGCTTGAAAAACAGCTCAGGATTGTACTTCGTTCTCATGAACAAATGAGTCTGGTAAAAGATATATATATTTAAAATATGTCAGTCTGCCACTCCACTATGTTTATGGTAAATTCTTTTTTTAAAATATATTTTTATTATTTACATATAAGTATATCGAACACAGTGTGACCCGCCTGGCATTTCATCCGCCATAGAAACCAAAGTGAAAGACAAATATCCGAAAATACGACATGTCCAGAAATTAAGGCCATGCCACATTTTTCGGGTGGGAAAAAATATAAGTCCCCCCCAAAATAAGCCCTCTGGACAATTTCCCCCCACCGGCCAGGCAGAGCAGCACTCGCCGACCTAGCTGTATCCCAAAGGCACCAAGCTGCGGGAACGAGGTGGGGGGCAAAGATGCTCATGTTGCTTGGCGCCTTCAGGTTACTGCTAGGTTGGTCAGCGGCAATGTGTCCAGCTGGAGAGGGGGGTTGCCGAGCAGCTGCTTTCTTGCGAGCGGGCTCCCGAAGAGCCGGGCACAGCCTCAGGGTCGAACGGCTGTGTTGCGCTGTCTCAGCAGCAACACAGCAGCCATGAGGTGACCATGCTCATGATCAGCTGCCCGGCAACCCCCCTTTCCAGCCAGGCACAGTGCCATTCACTGACCTAGGGGTATCTCCAAGCCACGGGAGCACCTGTTCGCCACCCTCCAGTTCGCTGCCCTCTGTGGGCCAGCTGCCTGCAGAGTGTACAACCATAGAGTGTGTGCCCAGAGCGGCCATTGCTGAAGGACTCAGGTTGGAAGCCGCGGAAAAAGCCAGGCTGGGATGGCGACGGCGGAGGTGCCCTGGCTCCATAATGAGAGCTGGGTCATGCATCGTGAGGCTGGGAGATGGGTGAGCGAGAGCGGAACAGCCGCTCACGCAACCCCCCTCTCCAGCCATGCAGAGCGCCATTCACTCAGAGCGCTCTGCCTGGACGGAGGTGCGGGGTTGTTCAGGGGGCTTATACGCGGGAGAGGGAACCTTATATTTTTGCCCACCAGAAAAATGTGCCATGGCTGTATTATGAGGACATGTTGTATTTTCGGGGAAACACGGTATATTTGTACCCAGATGACACACTGTTTAATGGAAGATGAAATGTTTAAATAAAAAAATAAAAAATATATACTATTTTTAAAAAAGGAAATGAGCCCAGAAATTTGGTTCTTTCATACCCAGTTTCCCTGAAAATAAGACCTCCTTGGATAACAAGCCCATTCGCGCTGTTCAGCACATGCGCTGAAATAAGCCCTTCCCTGAAAATAAGCCCTCCCCAAAAATATTGCAACATAGCAGCAGCCCTGAAGTAACCACGCTCCCCACCTCCTGCACCTCAAAAATAATAAGACCTCCCCAAAAATAAGGCTAAGCACCTATTTCAGGGGTCAAAAGAAAATAAGACCCTGTCTTATTTTTGGGGAAATATGGTAACAGCAAAGCTTCCCCCACCTAAAAGCAAGAGATGAACTTTTAGCTCAGAGGTTGAAAAGCCAGCACAGTGGAGGAGGGCACCAGCTTGGGGAAGGTGTCATAGGAGGTAGATTGTCTCTCCCCCCCACACACTGAAGGGTAATAAACAGATGAAACTTAACAAGATTTTTATGAGCTGAGTCCAGCCTCTGAAACTTGCCATCCATTTCACATGATCCATGTATCAAATTGTTGTGCCCTGAAAACCCAGATAATGTGATATGCTATTTAGCTCTAAGTAATTTGCTAACGGAAATTAATTCGTCAATTTGATTAGCTCAGCATTCACTTCAAATAGTTATTGGCAATGTTTTCGTTTTTCATTTGCCATGTTATGTGTCCCCAGGTTCTTGTATACCAAAAAAAATTTTTTTTCCCCACAGAGCTGGCTATCTCCAGCCATAGATCACAAACCTTGATTAAACTTTGCAATCAAATTCAAATCTAAACTTTGCAACTAGTGATATAGTGTTCCCATTAGGCTAAAGTTTAATAAGCAATGCAGTGTTGTACATGACTTTTGGAATAACTGCTGCCTTGATCAGAATATAAACTTCCTGTGGTGATATACTATGCATTCCACTTTTGTCCCAATAAAGCAAAGAGAAAGTATTTATAACTAGAAGGATGTCTAAGAAGACATGAATAAAATGATATCCCAAAATGCAGAGTAACATGTTGAATAGGTGGAAGCCTGAAGCTTAGCAGTCCTACAGTTTTCAAGGATTTATAGGGGTAAATTCAAATCCAGCACAATAATTTTGAAGTGGAATAATTTACAGGAATCTATTAGCTCCCATCTGTATAGGTTGAACCGTCTAAAAAGCCTATTAGCATAACATTTGAATACAATCAATACAGGGGAAGGAGGATAAGTTCCTCAGCTCCCACTTTTGGCACAGACTGAATTATCCTAAGTGATCTTGACAGTTGTGTTGGTATTCTGGTTGGGTTAACTCTTGAGTTCATATTACTTGTATAACTTGGCTGGCTGTGGAGAGAATCGGAGAACAGACAATGGTTCCCAGCAGATTTATACAGAATATAGAAGAGGTATAGAAGAGGTCAGTGATGGCTAATCTTTTTGTCATTGCGTGACAAACGTTTTGAGCTTGGAAGGCCTTCTGCACCTGGAAGCCAAAAGGGGACACAGAGATGCGCCCCCCCCCCCTCCCACCCCATTTTGGGCCCGAAAAGCCTTCTGTACCAACCTGGAAGCCAAAATGGGGTGGGGAGCACTGTGTGTGGCCCCAAAATGCAATGTGAGCATCCCAATGCATGCACCCCCAAAGCATGTGCACACGCGCCCCCTGCATGCACCCCTCCCCTCTGCATGCGTGGCAGAGACCCAAAGACCAGCTGGCCAGTGGGAGGGATGCACACATGCGGGGTGGATCTGGGCTGGGGCGACAACTGGCGTGCCCATAGAGAGAGCTCTGTGTGCCACCTGTGGTACGTGTGCCATAGGTCCACCATTACGGGAAAAGGTGATACATGGCTCAATAGTAGCAACTATGCGAGCGATCTAGGTGTCCTCATAAAGTCAAGGACATGTTGAGGGCCCAGCTTGGTGCCACCAGCTTATCACCTCCAAGTCAGAGGTGGGTTTCAATTTTTTTTAGAACCTCTTCTGTAGTGTGGCCTGCTTTGTGGGAGTGGCTTGCTGGCCATGTGACTGGATGGGAGTGGCTTGCCGGCCATGTGATGAGTGGGAGTGGCTTGCCGGTCATGTGACTGGGTGGGCGTCGCCAACTTGTAAAATGTGGTGAAACTCACTTAACAACGCTCTTGCTTAGCAACCAAAATGTTGGTTCAGAAACCCTGGCATTTGAAGCATGCAAGTTTTAAAGCTGTCAAGTTACAAGATTCTTGCACCCCTAACCGTTTAGAAAAAAAAACCTCAGGGGTGTTCAAACTTGACAGCTGTAAGACTTCTGGACTTTAACTCCCAGAATTTTTCCTCCAGTCATGTTGGCTAAGGAACTCTGACATTAAAGTGTGCAAGTCTTAAAGCTGTCAAGTTACAAGACCCTTGCACCACTAACCCTTTAGAAAAAAAACCCCCAGGGGTGTTCAAACTTGACAGCTTTAAGACGTGTGGACTTCAACTCCCAGAATTCCTCCTCTTGCTCTTGATCTTGATGATGTGCGGACGGGTGGGGGGAGGGAGCTGGAACCGGTTCTAAACGGCACTGTAGATTTGTGGAATATCTTTTATAGAAGATGTTAGAACTGGCAGGAACCCATCCCTGCTCCAAGTCATTGCAGGATAATTCAACATGGCCAACATGCCACAGGGACAATTCACTGATCACTTATTCTATATCCATTCTATATTCTGTATAAATCTGCTGGGATCCATGTCTGGGTGAATAAGTAGCTAGGTGAGCAGAGCACGGATCAATGATTGCAGTGACTAGGGGCTTCCCATTTTCACACACCCTACTGCTGCCACCTCTGTCACCAAGCCAAGCTTCAGACTATTCAGAGTTTGGGCTATTTGGCAGTGGTGGCAATATTCTGGCTGTTTGATACCAACGCAAGATGGGACAGGTGGCAGGAAGGTAGCAGCGGTCAGGCACATCCCATTTTGATACCCCCTCTTCTGCTGCCAAACGGCCCAAACACCACTGCCACTAAACAGTAAATATTATAAATAAAATAAGAAAGAGAGCAGAATAGAGTTCGAGGAGGAATTAAAAGGATATACTGTATAGGTCAATAATCACATTAATATAGAATAGTAGTGTTGAGAAGGACCTTGGAAGTCTTCTGCTCCAATCCCCTGCTCATGGCAGGAGACTCTATAACAGGGATGTCAAACTTGATTTCATTGAGGGCCGCATCAGGGTTGTGTTTGACCTTGGGGCCCAGAGTAGGCATAGCCAAGGTGGGCATGGCCAGCTCAACATCACTTGTGTTGGGGGTGCCTGTGTGGCCTGAGTTCTCTTCCAGAGAAAACGGGCTCCTGAGCTCCGTTTTCAGCTGCGATGGCTTCCTGCAACCGTCTGCCAGTGAAAACGGAGCTCGGGATGGCTGCATGCAGCCCTCACGAGATTTGACCCCACAACCAGATCTAAGTATCCCGCAAGCAATATCTGGCCCCCGGGCCTTGAGTTTGACACCCCTACCCTATACAGTTCTGGACAAACGGCTGTCTAATTTCTTATTGAAAATCTCCAAAGATGGAATCCAGTGTTGGAAAACAGAGGAAATCTAAACCTTGAGAGCATCCACAAATGGCCAACCAATCTCTGCTTGTAAATATTTAACAAGGAAGAACCAGCCAGTTCTCTAGAGAATCATTTCCACTAACAACTGCTTTTACCAACATGAATTTTCAGTTCATCACCAACACAAATCTTTATTTCGGTCACGAACTACTCAAAATTTCCACTACTGGTTCTCCAGAACTGGTCAGAACCTGCTGAATAACACCTCTGTTCTATATCTGTAGGACCCACAAGGCCAAATTCTTTCACCCAAGGGAACTTTTCTATATTTACTACCTACCATGGCAAAGGGTAAGGCACTGCATCTCACTAACGAGTATGCTTCCTGTATTCAGGAGTTATTAAATTGCAACGATGCTTGGCTGGGTTAAGCAAGCAATTAATTCTATCCAGGTTCTTATGGCTTGCTACCAAAGAGACATCTACTTGGTGTTCCATATCATTAACTCTTGCTTTAATGCTCATTTTAGCACGATCAAGCTCTGAAGCCAAGAGCAATGCCCATGGAGATCTATAGGAGCAGAGTTTAACCTTCGAATGGCCGCACCATGGAGATTGGTAGGAATCAGTCAATATTAAAGGATCAAGTCTGAAAGCCGATCCAAGTTGGACTGCTGTTTTAATTTTTGATTAAATCCACAGGTAGCCCTTGACGTTTGACTACAACCCAGTTCAGAATTTCTGTTGCTAAGCGAGACAGGTATTAAGTGAGTTTTGCCTCATCTTATGAGCTTTTTTGACACAATTGTCAAGTGAATCACTGCAGTTGTTAAGTTAATAACATCACTGGCTTCCCCATTGACTTTGCTTGTCAGAAGGTCGCAAAAGATCATCACATGATCTTAGGACACTACAACTGTCATAAATATGAATCAGTTGTCATCTGCATTTTGATCATGTGACGAGGGGTACGCTGCCATGGTTGTAAGTGTGAAAAATGGTCATAAGTCATTTTTTTATAGCTGAATGGTGACAGAGCTGAGGTGGTGCAGTGGTTAGAGTGCAGTACTGCAGGCCACTTCAGCTGACTGCTATCTGCAGTTCAGCGGTTCAAATCTCACCAGCTCAAGGTTGACTCAGCCTTCCATCCTTCCGAGGTGGGTGAAATGAGGACCCAGACTGTGGGGGCGATATGCTGACTCTGTAAACCGCTTAGAGAGGGCTGAAAGCCCTATGAAGCGGTATGTAAGTCTAACTATTGCTATTGCTATTGCTATATGCTTGGTGTGTTCCCTGAGGGCTCCAGAAAAACAGTTCCCAATAACTGACTCTTCATACCTGCTCAGTTTATAAACCTCACCATTTATGGACCACAGACAGCTTTTAGGCTCTCCCCACCCCTCAAAGTTGGTAATTTTGATTTGTAATAATTAATCTCCAGCTGTCTTTCTTCTCTTCCCCATGCTAATGTCTTAAATAAAATAAAGGCAGTTATACATCGAAAGTTTTATTCTCTACACTTTTATCCTTTAACTCAGTGTAGCTGGAGCCAAACCACAAATGCAATTCCACCTACCCCCCCGCCCTGCTTTTAAAACCCATGGGATGCTTTGGAAGACCTGCCTTCATCATAACAGTGAGGAATGCAGATTCTGTTTTCGGTGGTGTGAGGATATACTTATCAGATCCCTGCCTGAGGTTTTACTGTATCACGTCCCTGGCTGTACTTTGGTCCTGAATAATTTCATTTAGAGCCATTAACTTATCTGCTATCAACTAAAGTAAATACTTTATGACCACAAGGACAGACAAATCCAAACAAGCAAATAGAAAGCTTTTACTTTATTTGTCTTCTAGGCAGATCTACCTAGTTTAGGACAATTATTATTGTCGATCCTGTCACTCAGTGGCACGTACAAAACACTCGGTGTTCAGCACTTATTTTACACAAAAAGAAAAAAAATCTACTAGAGCAAAGATTCTGCACTCATACACTGTTCTGACCTAGACTTCCCCAAAAAGCATGAAGCAGAGTCCTGGTCCCGACAAAACCCCTTTTATTAAATGAATGTGAATTCTTCCCATTCACATTCAGCAAAGGCCTGGCAAACGGTCTTTCAAAGGAGTAATTATGACTACAGACCTTATCTATCTTGGAAAGCTGCCGTGTAAATATTTTCCAAATGAGGTGCTGCGCAAGGAAAGACTGGGCACAGAGTCTCTGAAATTCATGAACAGATCTTCACACTCCTGAAACAAATTTAACGAACGAAAGAATTGTTTCCTGCAAAAGCCCACTCCCCTTTCACTCCTCTTTTATTTCCTATGGGAGGGGCCATTCATCATCCACCTGTGACTTTACTTCCAAGTAGACCTTGATTTCTGAGTTGTTCTTTTCTTCTGGCAGTTCTGCGCATGTGCGCACTGGGAACAGGCTCCAGCTGTTCCTCTGCCTCACTGCTGTCTAGCTCCGAAGGCAGCTGAGAACTACCAGATGGCCTTGGTCCCGTCTCTGCCTCCGATGCAGAACCCTCGTCCAAGCCTTCCCCAGCCTCCAGGATTGGCCCATGTTTCTCTCCAACCTCCTCACTGTCCGACTCTGCTGCCAGCTCCACTGGCCACTAGTTGGCCACAACATACACCATGCAACTTGAGGTGGCTAATAGCACAAAGATCCACTAAGTCACTAACAATAATTAAAATACATGATGTCTTGAGGCAGTTCATGTCTGCATAAATCTCTCCTCTAGATTTATCTCAATTCTTGGCTCAATGCTTAAAGGCAAAATTTTCCGACTATATTCCTGACTTGTTCTGGCGAGTTTCTTTTTTTCCCTTTTAAAGAGCAGGGCATACCTTCCCTTCACAATGAGGCAATTGCTTTCAGTTCATTTCTTCCCTTATCACTTTAGCCAATGAAAAAGACCTGTGAGAATTGGAATCCAAATATCTTGAGGGTACCAGATTACCTTTTCTCTTTTCTGATTAAAAAAATTGTGGGCCGGGGGGGCGGAGCCTGTTGCCGAGGAGGGCCCAACCGAGCTCCTCTCAGAGATCTGGTCTGTATATCTAAATAAGATCATAGATATCACCCCTTTTTGGCTAAGAAAGGGGCAGGGAGTAGCTCTGTGTGCTAGGGTCTATTCGTAATCCACAGCCTTTCTCTTTTTTTTTGGCTGTGGACAGAGATTAGACCCAGCGTGAGCGGAGCTTTTATCTCCAGCCAGTTCTTCTCAGCTGCCTTTTTTGCAGCCCCAGACAGGCGAGCCCCCCCCCCCCCCCAGGACAAAGCAAAGTTGTTTGAAGCTAGGATTAATACGGGCGGGTCCCACTCCTGTGAGATTTATGCTTTTATTACTATCTTAAATACCAGCACCATTTGTCTTAGAAGCTTCTTTGTTTAAATGGACTTCAAAATGGCGATTTCTCTCCGTTGGTGACTGATAGGGGATGTACTTAGCCGGTTTTACCTTCCTGCAGACCGCTCCTTAACAAAATAATTTTTTTTTTTTGGAAACAGAGGGGAGCGAAAGCGCTGTTTATTTGTTTATTTATAATGGCACCCAGGTCAAAATCGAAGCGTCTCTCTGCAAATGTGCCTAAAGAATCTAAAGAATCTATACTGGAATCGCAGCCCTTGTCTCCTACGCCCTCTACTGGAGAATTTTTAACACAGGAATTTTTCTTTCAAATGCTTAATGATTTTAAACAAGACATTAAGGAATTTGTATTGGAGCTATATGATGATTTAAAGTCTAAAATTGACCAAATGAAGGCGAATACGTTTGCAGCCGTGTCTGCCCTGTCAGATTATTCTGCTGAAATAGAGAATAAATTGGAAAGCTTGGAGGAGGCTAATTTTAATTTGACTACTAATATTCAAATATTACAACAAAAAATTAGAGACACTCAAGAACAGCTCGTGATGATAAATTTTAATAAGAAGGCATTCGCAATAAGAGTCAGAGGATTCCGCGAAAAGGAGCGAGAGAATCTGAAACAGACCTTTGTTGAAGCCTTCAGCCATGCGGTGGGAAGCCCGGGACTTAACTTTGATTGGCAGATTCGGAAAATCTATCGCCAGAACTCGTTGGTAGCGGAACAGCGACAGCTCCCGAGGGACATAATTATATATTTTTCCACAAAAGAATCCAGAAACGCGATTATGCAAAAGTTTCATAATAACAGTCTGCGAGTTGATGACCAGGACTTGATTGTCTTCAAAGAAATACCTTTCCAGATGTTGAGAGCAAGAAGAGACTATGCATTTTTAACAAAAGAGCTTAGAAATCAACAGATTCAATATAGATGGGAGGCCCCAGCCGGCATTACGGTCACATTTGAGAATCAAAGACTTCGTCTTAACTCTGTTTCGGAGGCTCGAGATTTCTATTACAAGACTTTGAAGGCGGGACTTCCTGATTCACTTGGGAAAGAGGAGAGACAAGCTGAAGGAGAAGGCAAGCAACAGACCACATGGCTGCAAGATGGAGGGGGTAGCCTTTCCTCCCTCAGAGAAGCAGAAAGCGGAGATCGAGGATTTAGACATTTTAAAATATTTGCCAAAGTTGTGGACTGAATGGGGGTTTGCGACCTCTCTCCGGTAGAAAAAGCAGAACTTATTGGTGGGGTGATACTGATTGTATATATGTAAAATGAATGCGGAATGATTTATGTTGTTTAAATTCTGTTAGAAGGGATTACTTTAAAACAGAAGGTAAACTGATTCTTGTTGAAAGTATTATTTGAATATGTGGAATGATCCATGCTATTTAATTTTTATTAGAAGGGAAAGCTTGGTGAAATTATTTTGAGTTAGATTTTAAATTAATGTCTGCATAAATTTGATAGTGGTAAATATCAGAGAAGCAAGGGATGAGGGTAAAATGCATGCGGAATGATTTACGTATATTGGTGGGGTGATATTGAATGTATATATGTAAAAGGATGGAAAATGATTTATGTTGTTTAAATTCTGTTAGAAGGGAAAGCTGGACGAGATTATTTTTTAAAACAGAAGGTTAACTGATTCTTGTTGAAAGTATTATTTGAATATGTGGAACGATCCATGCTATTTAATTCTTATTAGAAGGGAAAGTTTGGTGAAATTATTTTGAGCTAGATCTTAAACTAATGTCTGCATAAATTTGATAGTGGTAAATATCAGACAAGCAAGGGATGAGGGTAAAATGCATGCGGAATGATTTACGTTGTTTAAATCCTATTAGAAGGGAAAGCCGGTCGGGATCATCTTAAGATAGAATGTAAACTGATTTTTGTGTAAAGTAATACTTGATCCACGCTGTTTAAATTTTACTAAGAAGGGAAGGTTTGGTTAGATTATTTTGAATTACTGTTTGAAAATAAGGTTAAGAAAGATTATTTACGCTGTTTAAATCCTATTAGAAGGGAAAGTTTGATTATTCTTCTGTAAAGTAATATTTGAATATGTGGAATGATCCACGCTGCTTAAATTTTACTGGTAGGGATTACTTTTGAGTTAGACTGTATATTGATGCCTATACAAATTTGTATAAATGTTTATCTGAATACAAGGTTAAGGAAGAGGAACGGGAGAGTCTACAGGAGGTTGGGGTAAATAACAAAGAAGCAAGAGACGAGAATAAAATATAGATAGAATGACTTACACTATTTAAGCATAGATAAAGATGGGGGGGCTGAGCTTAACACAAAGAGTTCTTTTTCTTTTTTTCCTTTTTCTTTTTTCTTTTTTCTTTTTTCTTTTCTTTCTTTTTTCTTGTTTTTCTTTCCTTTAATATATTACTTTTATTTTTAATCCATACGAACACAAGATACTTTAGATACAAGGCAGTGCCAGGTGTGGGCCCTGGGAAGTCAGGAGGATTAGGGATGGGGATTTATGGGGGGTGGGTGGGTGGGTGTTAACATAGTCTCAATAAGAACAAGAATGCACTTATATACGATGGTTTTTTTTTCCTTTTTTTTTTCTCTTTTCTTTCTTTATATTTTTTTTCCTTGGTTTATTTTACTTTTTATCAGATTAAACAACACTTGAATAAAGGCATACACCAAGGAGGGAGGTAGAGGGAAAGAAGAGGGAGGAGTAAGGAAGGAGTAAGGGGAATGTAAGGAGGGCGTGTTGGGAGTAAGAGGAGAAGGAAGGTTTGAGGGGAAAGGGAAGTAGGAGGGGAGTGTTAGAGGGAGGAAAGGAAAGTTGGAGGGGGTAGATGGGATGTATGGAGGATGGAAGTGTCAGGTGGGGTTGTGAATGATGAGTTGTGTTTTCTTTTTTATTTTGTTTTATTTTTTTTATCTTTCTTTTTTTTCTTATAGCAAATACCCTGTATATAAGTGATTGTAAAATGGAATGTGAAAATGAATAAAATATATTTAAAAAAAAAATTGTGGAATTGATAAGTAATAAATCCATTGCAAGCAAGAGACTCCAAGGCATTCGAGCTATTGAAAATAACAGATTGGCACGTATCTGGTGAAAAACAACTCTGAAATTACCGCGGTTTTCACCTCATTAAAAGTAAAAGTTTTTCTACTTCCTCATAACATGGTCACATGGGCCAATCATCATGTAGTGCGACAACCGGGTGGCATCACTCTGCCGCCTTCCAACCAGGTGAGAGAATGTCCTTGGTTCCCAAGAGAAAGCATTTTGTTTTGGCTGCCAAAATCCCCCCTCCCTAACACTCAGCTCCAGTGTGGCAACCCAAAAGCAGACAAAGATTGCTTCGGCCAAGACAGCTTCAGGGTTGACATAAGGGAGCAGTGGCACGTTGACAGTTATAAGAAAAAGGGCAGCGAGGCAGAATATGTTGTGGGTCACAACTATTGAGATATATGTCTGGTGGGACCATAAAAAGGGCCTTCTCCGTGGTGGCCTTTTCTCTATTGAAAATCATTCCTCCACTGACTGGCCTCCACCCTGTTGCTTTCCAGAAAGGTCCTGAAAGATCATTTTGACAGCAGACCTGGAGGTCACAAATGGAGATGAAGCTGATTAGTGGCTGGTTTTATTGTGTTGCTCGGTCACAGGTGTTAAGTAGGTTATGGTTTTTATGTTTATGTTATGATTTTAAGGCACGTTGCCTGTGTGTGAGTTGGGCAGCCATATAGATTTGTTTAATCAATTATTAAATAAATATTGTGGAATAGCTGTGGAAAACTCAGGTGCTTTTCCTTCTGATTCTGAAGTACCAGTAGGCCTCCTGCATCAGGGTCAACCAGCCTATGGTCCTCTAGGCAGTGGTGGGATTCAAATATTTTGACTTCCGGTTCTGTGGGTGTGGCTAGGTGGGGAGGTCATGCAAATGTGTGGGTGTGGCCAACTCGATGCCACTCATGCCCACCAAGTCACACCTACAGAACACAGTAGGAAAAAAAAAGTTCTACCTACCTACCTATTTTCTGCCTTGGCCTGGCCTAATCTGTCAAAGGCCTCATCCTGCATGCTGCCCCACCCTCCCTTCACCAGTCCCATGTCAGCTCCTTCAGAAGCCCCGGCCCTAGCACCACTTCTTCCCCCTTGACCACCTCTTTTTTCAGTGCAACTGCGAGGAGCCTCCTAGCTACCACCTCTTTCCCAGCCGCAGTGGCGAAAACTGCCGGAGATCACCAAAAAAGCCGCTGCCGTCATCACTTTGTTTTTTGAGATGGCCTTGCACCAGTGGTGGGTTTCAAAAATTGTTCGAACCTACTCTGTGGGTGTGGCCTCCTTTGTGGGAGTGGCTTGCCACCCATGTGACCGGATGGGAGTGGCTTGCCGCCCATGTGAACGGATATGAAGATGCTGACGAGACTTGTCAGAACCACCTTAAATTACTCACAGACAGCACTGGCATGCATAAGAATATGATGTAAACTTGTTTTTTAAAAGGCATCTTTGGTTTGCGTTAAAACAACTTCAACACACGCAATGTTCTGATTGCACCACAAACGCAGTAGTCATCCTTACCTTTCACAGAGGCACTGAATTTTATAAATATGAGCATGATAGTGTAGAATAATCATATCCAAGGACCAGTGGTGGGTTTCAAAAAATTTTGGAACCTCTTCTGTAGGTGTGGCCTGCTTTCCGGGTCCACTGGTGGAACCTCTTCTAACTGGTTTGGTAGAGTTGACAAACCGGTTCTACCGAATAGGTGCGAACTGGTAGGAACCTACCTCTGCCTTGCACATGGATCCCATTGCCTGCTGTGCTGGAGGGACTTGCCCAAGCAGAACGAGCGGAAAGTGGGTGGGGGGCGGCAAGTGAGTAGCGACGGGGCAATCAGGCAGGGGGCAGGGCCAGCCAGTGGTCACTACCAGTTCGCCGACCCAGGCCAAATTTCCCCTACTGGTTCGTGTGAACCGGTGCAAACTGGCTGAACACCACCTCTACCTCCAGGCCTCATTGATGCTTAGCTTCCAACTACTTGGGACGTCCAAAATGAGGAGTGCCGGCAGCATAATTCAGCAACATCTGGAGAGATGAGTTCCCCTTTCTCATTTGGAGGACTTGATTAAATCTCTGCCTTCCTTTGTTTTGTTCACATTGCATATTCATTTGTGGTTATAAGTGTTTTGAATTTTTAAAAAAATCCATTGATGTTGCTAACCTGAAAGCAAATAAGTTACTTGGATCGCCATCTTGTGGTTACAGATAAAACTGTTGATCTGCTGCCTTTGCACTTTGATTGGAAAGAATGGCCTGCTTTTTAACATTGTGGATTTTAAATAGGAGGGGAATAAAGTTTTATTTTATAGGCAAGACTTTTGGGCTCATGGGTATAACTGAAATTTTGGAAAGTTGTCCTAGGAATCATAACGAATTGCCATGAGGGCATATATTTTCTTTTTTCTTTTGGATAGTAAAGTCACAAATTGCAATCAATAGGTTGCTCCCAGTTTACCCCACTTTGGCCAAACCGGTAGTGGTCATTCAGCCTGGGTCACAGAACCAGCAGTGATCCAGGCTGGCCACGCCCCCAAACTGGTTCTCCCGTCTTTTCGGCTGTTACCGGCATGTTTCTGCGCAGGAGCAAAACAATTAACAATGAACTGCTCATACACAAGCAACTACCAGTTCGAGGAACCAGATGCAAAATTAGCATTTGGTTCGCCCAAACCAGTCCAAACCGGCTGAATCCTACGCCTGCCTAGAAAGTAATCAAGGAGAAAAGCAACCAAGAACTAAGGAGAAATTTCCTGACAGCACAATTAATCAGTGTAACAATTTGTCTCCAGAAGTTGTGAATGCTCCAACACTGGAAGTGTTTAAGAAGAGATTACCATTACTATTTGTAATGGTATAGGTTTCCTGCCTGAGCAGAAGGCAGGTGTGGGTTCCTGCCAGTTCTAACCTCTTCTATAGAAGAGGTTCCACAAATCTACAGTCCCGTTTAGAACCGGTTCCAGCTCCCTCCCCCCCAGCTGTCTACACATCATCAAGATGAAGAGCGAGAGGAAGAATTCTGGGAGTTAAAGTCCACAAGTTTTAAAGTTGTCAAGTTTGAACACCCCTGGGTTTTTTTTTTCTAAAGGGTTAGGGGTGCAAGTGTCTTGTAACGTCACAGCTTTAAGACTTGCACACTTCAATGCCAGAGTTCCTGAGCCAACACGACTGGAAGAGGAATTCTAGGAGTTGAAGTCCACACGTCTTAAAGCTGTCAAGTTTGAACACCCATGGGGTTTTTTTTTCTAAAGGGTTAGGGGTGCGAGGGTCTTGTAACTTGACAGCTTTAAGATTTGTATGCTTCAAATGCCAGAGTTTCTGAGCCAACATTTTGGTTGCTAAGCAAGAGCATTGTTAAGTGAGTTTCACCACATTTTACAAGTTGGCCACACCAACCCAGTCACATGGCTGGCAAGCTACTCCCTCCCAGTCACATGGCCAGCAAGCCACTCCCACAAAGCAGGCCACACCTACAGAAGAGGTTCTAAAAAGAATTTAAACCCACCACTGGCTGAAGACTTATTTATTTACTTCCAAGGTCCCATCCAACTCTGTAATTCTGTTATTCTGACTCAACTCTCAGAATTCCCCAGCCACCATGGACGGTTGGGGAATTCTGGGAGTTGAAGTCCACATGTCTTAAAGTGGGCAAGGTTGAGAAACGCTGGGTTAGATTGAGTTGTGTTCTCAACCTGCCTAAAAGACACCAGGTTGCAGAAAACTTTAATCTAGTCTAGAAGTGACTCCTAAATAATGCTGTGTCAGTACAAGATCCCTGCTGGATCATTAGACAACATGATTCCTCCTCAGAACTGAGATAATTTGTCCGTAGCCTTATTCAGCTAATGATCAGGTTTTCAAACTATTTCCCAATAATGCATATTTTGCCATTTTTTTTTCTGAACAGGTAAATTTTTGTGCCAACATTTATTTTATCTACATTTTGTTCAGAGTGACACTCTTTATTGCAAAATTTGGAAAAGTGGACATTTTAAATGATAGCTGCGTTTCCATTGGAGTATTGGCTCAAAAGAATGATGTTAGCGAAGTTTCTTGCGAACAAAGCAACTTTCTTCCTATCTCTGTCTAATTCCCATCTCATCAAGCATTATTTGTTTCCTACTTCCAGACTGAAGATTGCAAAAGTAACAGTGCTTCACCCTTCCTTCCCTCCTGCTGCCCCTTCTCTTGTCTAGCCAGCCCAAGTAATTATTATCAAAGACATCTGAATCTGCAAATCAAATGCTGAGGAGCACAGGAGCAGATGCTACAGGCTGATAAATTGCTGCGCATTCTGCAAATCCAGCTGTATCATACAAAAATGGTGTTTTCGTACCATGTTGTGAGTTTTCTGCATCTGTAGGCTGCTGCCAATCCATCTCATGCCCTTTACTGGGGACTGTCATCCTGCATTAATTGCTCTTCCCATAAGCTACTACATGCAGGTAGGGTGACAATTAATGCCACAAACTGGAGGGCTTTGAAAGCTAACCAAAGTTTGCATTTCTACAGAAGAACTATGCAGATAAACCCTTCAGTAGTTTCCATTTTAATAAGATCATAGTTTTTCAAAGCTATGAAAATGCCAACGTTATTATTTATTCTCCTCCTCCCCCCCCTCCTCCTCCTCCTAATCCTCCTCCTCCTAATCCTCCTCCTCCTAATCCTCCTCCTACCCCCCCTCCTCTCCTCCTCCTCCTTTTTCTTCTATGGCTGGAAACTAATCAAGGAGAGAAGCAACTTAGAACTGAGGAGAAATTTCCTGGCAGCTACAACAATTAATCAGTGGAACAACTTGCCTCCAGAAGTTGTGAATGCTCCAACACTGGAAATTTTAAAGAAAAGGTTGGATAATCATTTGTCTGAAGTGGTGTAGGGTTTCCTACCTGGGCAGGGAATGGACTAGAGGACTTCCAAGATCCCTTCCAACTCTTCTCTTCTCCTCCTCGTTCTCCTCCTCCTCCTTTCCCATCCTCAGTGAGCTTGGCTGTATGCTTGTAGGAGTTTCATTACCTAACCAGGTAACATCATCAGTGCAAGTGAGTGTGGGGTTCACTCCAGGGGTGGGTTTCTCGCCCCATTCCAACCGGTTCGGTTGGAACGGGGCCGGCGGCGTCCTCGTGCACGCGCGCAGTGCCCGCATGCGTACTAGCGTCTGTGCGATGCTCCAGCTGCTCCTGGAGGATCGCGCAGGCGCTGTATGCGTCCTGCACATGCGTGGAAGTGCAGAACTCGTCAAAACCGGGTAAGGAACGCGGGCGGGCAGGTGGGCCCTTCGCCGTTCCCGGAAGTTACTTACTTCCGGGTTCGCCGACCAACCGGTTCGCGGGGACCGCCACGAACTGGTTGAAACCCACCCCTGGTTCACTCCCTGTTTACATGCAGTAGCTTGTGCTGCATATATTGTTTGGGGGGGTGGGTTACTCATAGGTACAGGTATGGCCAGTCACTTAGGGATTGTTTGAAGTTACAACGGAACTCCTCTAAACTTTTTGCAAACAGTCTGGAAGTTATGACAGCATTAACCCTAATAGTCACATGATCACATTTTGGGCCCTTGGCAGCCAGCTCACCTTTACAGCCATTTGCAGAGTCTCATGGTCCATGAGAGAAATTTTCAAAAAATGTTTGCTGGTTTTCCAACATTTACTTCTGATCCCATTGTCCGCAGTGAGTGGGTTTTTTTTTTTTGCCAGAAACTGGAATTAGCAATAGCAATAGCAATTAGACTTATATACCGCTTCATAGGGCTTTCAGCCCTCTCTAAGCTGTTTACAGAGTCAGCATATCGCCCCCCACAGTCTGGGTCCTCATTTCACCCACCTCGGAAGGATGGAAGGCTGAGTCAACCTTAAGCCGGTGAGATTTGAACCGCCGAACTGCAGATAACAGTCAGCTGAAGTGTCCTGCAGTACTGCACTCTCTTGGCACGACAAAACCGTGCTGGTCAAAATTGCAGCGATAAAATCACCGCCGCGACAACAGGGCAGCAAAATAAGGGTGCTTTAAAACGGCGCCGCGGCAGAAAGCCGACTTCATTTAAGGTAAGCGTTAGGATTAGGTTTAGGGGTTTGTTTTAGGGTTAGGTTTAGGGTTAGGTTTAGGTTTAGGGTTAGGGTTAGGGTTAGGGTTAGGGTTAGGTTTAGGGTTAGGTTTAGCGTTAGGTTTAGCGTTAGGGTTAGGTTTAGGGTTAGGTTTAGGGTTAGGTTTAGGGTTAGGTTTAGCGTTAGGTTTAGCGTTAGGGTTAGGTTTAGGGTTAGGTTTAGGGTTAGGTTTAGGGTTAGGTTTAGGGTAGTGAGTGCTTGGGAATGCGCGATTTTGCCCTCTGCGATTATGTCATCACGGTAGGGTCGCGTTTTTCCCTAGCGCTTAGAACGGCGCGATTTAGTCTTCACGCTTATGTCTCCGCGCAGAAGGGCTTCACGGATTTGTGGTGGAACCCTGCACTCTAACCACTGCACCACCTCGGCTCTTAAATGGCAGTTTCTTGCCAAAAAATGTTGTAAATCATAGTCCTGTGACCGCAGGATGTTGCTAACAGCTGTAACTGGTTGCCAATTTCCCAAAATGTCATCCTATGACTGCAGAGGGTGGCCATGAGCATTTCAAACCTGGGTCATTGGTAGCCCTGGGGTGTTCCTTTGTAACTTTAAAGCTAAGTGACCGGTCATAAGTCAAGATGCAAAAATCCAGATCGTTTAAAGGCCAATTGCAGAGTCTGGAAAGCTAGAATGAATGGCTCAGCGAAGGAGGCAAGTGAACCACCAAAAGGCCAAAAGAGTGAACCTAGAAGACACTTCAGGTACTGAGAATTTCCTGTTTACCCCAAGCAAGGTGCCTCATTATTCCATGCCTGATGTATTGCCTCAGAGGCTATAGGTTTCATGACCAGTGACAAAGGCTTTTTCACTTCTCTTGACCAAAGCAAAAAATTGCCATAGCCACTTATGGTCTCAGAAGGAGTGAAGAGACTCTGTCTCTTAAACAGACCCCCCCGCAAAAAAATACCTGTCAAAAATGTGCTCTAGGTACCAGCTTTTGAAAAGAACTTGTTCTCTGTGAAGAAAGTAACTAAACAAGGGACTATGGCTGTATTCAGAGGTGTCAGAATAGAATAGAATAGCTGGAAGAGACCTTGGAGGTCTTATAGTCCAGCCCTCTGCTCAAGCAGGAGATTCTATACCATCTCAGACAAGTGACTGTCCAGCCACTTCTTAAAAACCTCCACGATTTCTGGAGGCAAGCTGTTCCACTGGTTAATTGTCCTCACTGTTAGGAAGAATTTCCTTAATTCCAGATTGCTTCTCTCTTTGATTAGTTTCCAACCATTGTTTCTTGTCCTGCTCTCTGGTCCTTTGGAGAATAATTTGGTCCCCTCTTCTTTGTGTCAGCTTTTCAAATACTGGAACACTGCTAGCATGATCACCAAAGGGAGTCACTTGCAAAAGGGAGAATCATGGATGATTCTGTATCAGCTGCACTGCAATGAAATGGTTAAGGCTGCCAAAGAGAAAAGTGCATTCACACATGGCATTGTCAGCTTGGGCACAGAAATCCTGAAGCAACAAAAAGACTAATGCAAGATCAGCATGCCAACAGCATAAAAATTGACTCGTGCAATCAGATAACGAAATGCACCAGTTGTATAAAAGCAAAATGACAAAGACACACTTTCCAAAAACCAACAACAGTAGAACAGCCTTTAGACCTAATTCACATTGATGCAAAAACTTTTTTTCTTACTTACCTCTTTGAAAACTTGGTGCATCTTATACACCGGTGCGTCTTATAGTCCGAAAAATACGGTAAGCAAATTATTTGCAATTTCAGTCAGAAAATCAGCAAGATCCATTAAAGACATCCCGGCCAGACACTTGTCCTGTATGGTCTTACAACATTACAGCCTGAACCAGCATCAAGAGAGGAAATGAGTAGACTAGAACTAGAACTAGAACTAGAACTAGAACTAGAACTAGAACTAGAACTAGAACTAGAACTAGAACTAGAACTAGAACTAGAACTAGAACTAGAACTAGAACTAGAACTAGAACTAGAACTAGAACAGAATATTTGGCTAAGTGTGTTTAGACACAGAAGGAATTTGTTTCTGGTGCAAAAACTCTCAATATATGTTAAAAACAACAGAGTAATAATAATCGTAATAATGATATCAATAAAAGAAAGTAGTAGAAAAGATGAGAAGGATAATAGTAATACAGCCATACTACATGGGTAAATATACTTAGACATAACAGAGTGCAGTGAGAATTGGGTGTTCAGCAGAGTGATGGCAAAAGGAAAAAAAATTGTCCCTGTGTTTAGTTGTTTTGGCATGTGGTGCCCTGTAGCAACATCTCAAGGGAGGAGTTGAACCAGTTTATGTCCAGGATATGAGGGATCTGTAGATACTTTCTCAGTCCTCCTTCTGACCCTTGCAGTATACAAGTCCTCAATGGAAGGCAGGCTTGTTACAATTGTTTTTCATGCAGTCCTAACTATCCGATGAAGTCTGCACCTGCTCTGTTTGGTTGCTGTACCAAACCAGACAGTTATAGAAGGACAAATGGCAGATTCAGTAATTCTGAATTTCTGTAGGAAATGCAGAAGTTCCTTGATCATACAAACCAGATGTGGACAACAGCTGCAGGTGCTACGACAAAGCCATACCTTACATTTGAAGCACTCAGAATAAAAATAGGACTTAAGTGAGAAGTGTTTCTTGTGCAGGGTCTTAGGCAAGTGTATCATATAAGACAACAAATATCATCTCACAAATCTACTGTGTTCTGTAGTGTGTCGTATACAGAATAAAGTGTCAGCCATGTTTGAAGTCTCATCCTGACTGGAAAGTGTCACTGATGGAAGCAATGTCTCCAGATATCAAAACACTCTGCTAACAGTTTGCCAGCTATTCTTTTTGAAGCCGAAAGTAATTGCCTGGCTCTGGCTGGCATGTGTTAATCTGGGCTCTGCAAGGAGGGGAGACTGATAGTTAGCATTTTCCTACTGTCTCTGAATTGCACTGGTAGCTAAACCAATATAGAAGCAAGACAGGATGCAGCGTGGATATAGCACTAATAATTCTTCTAAGTACGGCCACGTTGCTTCCATTAGAAGGGCAAGAGGGGAAGGGAGAAGAAGGAAGATCCTAAGAGATCTCCCTTAACTCCACTGGCTTTGGCTCATCTCCCACCCGGCAGATCCAGTTCAAATAATGAGCACAGAATAGTGCTTTATGCTGTGATTATTGCAATGCTGTCTGCTTGGGAAGCCAACTGCTTGTCTGATGCTCTTGCCAATGGCATCCAGATGAAGGCAAATGGGAAACCTGCCAAGGAACTGGCCCAGGAATTTCAGCTGGGCTCTGTGGTTCAGAGACTGCAGCATCTCCCTCGCGCTGCTGTTTGAATTTATATTGCACACAAAATGAATGAAGTCCTCTGTTTCACCTTCACCAGAGGCACAGAGAGAAAGCAGGGGAGATGCCGATCGCTGATTCCTGCTTTCTTTTCAACCGCAGCTCGCTGGCTTGTCACATCCGACGGGGTGGGAGGGTACGAGGTAGAAGAATCAATGCTACCTGATCAGCAAGTTAATTTTGCTCTTTGCGGCTGATAAAAGATAGTGTCATTAAAGCAGAATGCTTATGGTGGGTGAAGCATTTCGACCGAGGCTTCCTTCTCCAGCGATGCAGTGGTTAGGGCAATCTCCCAGCATATGTTTCTCAACAAAGAGATGCTTTCAGCTAAACTTACAAAGCTTAGACTGGGGAATATACCGAATACAAATAGTCCTCGATCTTACAACCATTCATTTAACAACCGTTGAAGTTATAACATCACTGAAGAAAGTAACTTACAACTGGTCCTTGTGCCTACAATCAGGATCATATAATTCAGATTTGGCAACCGACGTGTATTTACAATAGTAAATAGATATGGGGGTCATGTGACTGCCATTTGCGACCTTCCTAGCCAACTTCTGCCAAGCCAACCCAATGGATTCACTTAATGACCACATAATTCACTTAACAACTGCAGCTTTTTTCCGAGTTGGAAAAAGGTCATACAGTTGGGGGCATCTCATTTAACAGCCATCTTGCTTAGCAATGGAAATTCGGATCCAGATTGTGATTATAAGACATATTTTCTTTCTACCTAATTGGGTTGTGTGGGGCAATGTTTTTAAGGAATTTCAGAACTCCAATCACAGAGGCAAGGAATAAAATGGCACCCTTTCTCCAAGCTATGCTTGAAATGGCGGTTGACTTGTAAGATAGCAAACTAATTTCATAGAATCATAGAATCATGGGGCTGGAAGGAACCTTAGAGGTCTTCTAGTCCAATTTAGGAAGCCTGGATCCTTTCTTTTGATGGCAGGAATGTCTTTCTTTAGCAACCTGTTACCTATTTGATACCTTCCCCAACTTAGTGTCTTTCACCAGCGTTGTGACAAGGGCACTCCCAAATCCCAACCTTTGTGATTGGAATTTTAGGAGTTACACCAAATTGAAGAAGATGATGTTGCAGAGTTCACGAGAACTTCCATTGCTGTTCTCCAGAATCTGCACCCAAACCCTTTGTCTCTTTCTTCCTAATGATAGGACTAATCTTCAGGGTGGCTCCTATCACAATCTCTGCTCCAGAGGCCTCCTATGAAACCTACATTTGCCTAACATCTTGTCTAGATTAAAGACCCTTAGGAAAGTATCTATGGAGATTCTCAGTCATCCAGGTCATCCCAAAGGTGCTTTTTCAAAAGGCAACTGGGCTCTCTGGTATTTCTTTGAAGACATTTTGCTTCTTGGATGAGAAGCAAACCATCTTCAAAGAAAAACCAGAAAGTCCAGTTGCCTTTTGAAAAAGCATCTTTGGGACAACCTTAGGAAATTTTCCTCAATTCTTTCTTTGCTTGTATGAATCCAAAACCCACTGTAAAAATTGTTCACTTACTTGGACAGAAGTCAGTTTACAGGTGAGAGGTAATTGAAAGACTGAATCCATGCCAAGACCAATATTTTTGTTCAGAGGTTTAGCAACTACGTTTTGTGGCCAGAGACCAAGTTGCCCAGAGGTGTGCAGGATGTCTCTGGGACAGGATGCCATGATCTAACCACTTTCTTTGCATCTTATCACAACTACTACCTTCAAAACAAAGGAAAACCTACTGATTGGTCCTCTCTCTTTTGGCTTTAACCCAGGCTGCAAACAAGAAAAACCTCTGGCTTTCCTTTGTTTTAAAATAACTTGCGAGCCCTCTGAATGAACTCATGAACTTCTTAGCTTTCCTTACTCTACCCTCACCGTCATCCTGTTTATTCCAACCTTATGATATTAAATCTTTTGTTTTCCATTGTAGTCAAAGCCGCAGAAAAGATCTGAATTCCAACCATAGTTTGAGAAAATTAGAGAAAAGGAGAGAAAGAGAATGATCAATCAAAAGGGGTTTTAAATTTTGGAAAGGTTCTAGTTGATATATTATAAGTCAGTGGTCTTTACTGAATTAGCTGTAGGTCTTAGCAATTTTCAGGCTGCAAAAATATGCAGAGATGCACAATATTTATGGCACTTAAAGCAAAGTTTATATGATGTACATCATGTCTTGAGTTTAGTATTATTGTGAATATTATTTTGCAGTTAGCTTTAATTTTTTAATATCTATACACTGGTTAGCATCTGTTTAGCCTGTGGTGGTAAATAAATCATC
Organism: Thamnophis elegans; assembly: GCF_009769535.1. Taxonomy (NCBI): domain Eukaryota; kingdom Metazoa; phylum Chordata; class Lepidosauria; order Squamata; family Natricidae; genus Thamnophis; species Thamnophis elegans. Next base: position 84,584,351 of record NC_045545.1, read on the forward strand.
TATTTATTTATTTATATATTTATCTATCTATCTTGCTTTCTAAGCAAAGAGAAAAATTGTTGCTTAAGGAACATACTAGAATGTAGAAAGTCAGCTCAGTATGATCAACATGCATTCAGTTATACATAAATAATGTCTGTCTCAGGTGTGTTTAATCTCATGTGCTCTCATAGATAAACATGCACCATGTCCCCTCTTTGAAGAAATGTCTTCTCATAAGATCTGGAATTTGAATCATTTCTGTTCCAATAAGCAGCATTCCAATCAGAGGTGGATTCCTACCAGTTCACACCTATTCAGTAGAACTGGTTCGTCAAATCTACCGAACCGGTTAGAAGAGAAACCCACCACTGGTCTTTGGATATGATTATTCTACACTATCATGCTCATATTTATAAAACTCTGTGCCTCTGTGAAAGGTAAGGATGGCTACTGCGTTTGTGGTGCAATCAGAACACTGCGTGTGTTGAAGTTGTTTTAACGCAAACCAAAGATGCCTTTTAAAAAACAAGTTTACATCATATTCTTATGCATGCCAGTGCTGTGTGTGAGGTAATTTAAGGTGGTTCTGACAAGTGTCGTTGGCATCTTCATATCCGGTCACATGGGCGGCAAGCCACTCCCACCCGGTCACATAGGCGGCAAGCCACTCCCACAAAGGAGGCCACACCCATAGAGTAGGTTCGAACAATTTTTGAAACCCACCACTGATTCCAATATTTGAGGGGCTGCCACAATGAAGAGGGGAGTCACTCTTGCTGTTCTCCAAAGCATATGAAGGCATAACAAGAAGCAATGGATGGAAAGTAACAAAAAGGCAGAACCATCCTAGAATTAAGGATAAATTTCCTGACAGTTAGAACAATTAACCAGTGGAACAACTTGCCTCCAGAAGTTGTGTGTCAGACCTGGGTGTGGTGGGGTGGCCTGTCAGACCTGGAAGCCATCTTTTACATTTGGGCCTTCAGGCCTGCCACAATGTTCTGATCTAGGCTTCCCGAGACAGTAAAAATCACATGCTTAGTCCCCAAAACCCTCTTTTTATTTAAACAGCTGTGAATTATGTCCATTCACAGCCTATAATGAGTCACAAACAGTTTGTGAATAGTCCAACAGAAGTCTGCCACAGTCTTTCATGGTAATGCTGATAAGCACCCACCTTTATCTCCCTTGAAACGCTGCCAGAGACCTAATTGCCAATTAGTTTTGCAAGGCCAAACAGAGCACAGTCAAAATGGAGCTTAAACTAGAGTTTAAACTAACCAGAATGAAAAAAGTTGCTTCCTGCAAAAGCTCATGTCAGTTTGCTCCTCTTTTATGGCTTATGGGAGGCGCCAATAATCTCCAAGCTTTATTCCCGAGTTGCCCCGTTTGTCTTAACTGTTCTTGCCTTCTGGCAGCTCTGGGAACAGGCTCCCTCTGTTCCTCTGCCTTCGCGATGTCAGATTCTGGAGACTCCGGAGCACATAACTCCCAGATGGCCCTGGCCTCCTCTCTGTCTCCAATGCAAAGCCCTCACCAGAGCCTTCCCCAGACTCCAAGACTGGTCCACGTTCCTCCCAAACCTCCTCACTGTCCAACTCTGCTGCCATCTCTGCAGGCTGGACAACACACAATTCCTACTGTGGGAAAATGGGAGGGGGGATTATAAGGAGTATGTGTCAAAATGACATTCCTTTCTCAGAAAATCAAGGACATCTTGCCCTGCAGCTGTGAGGGTGTGACTGGGAGGCATCTTCAGTTTTGGATGGTGTCTGATTGGATCATGTGATGGACATGTGGGTGCTGGGCAAGGACCTCACATTTCATTTGGGTGGGGAAAACCTGGAAACTTTCGGATTTGGGTTTTCCCAGGTGTGTCAACACGACATTGTGAATGCTCCAACCCTGGAAGTTTTAAAGAAGAGATTGAAAAGCCATTTGTCTGAAATGATATAGGGTTTTCTGCCTAAGCAAGGGATTGCACTAGAAGACCCCCAAGGTCCCTCCCAATTCTATTATTATGTTATTCTCCTCACCTGAGTATGCAGATGAACCAGAGGTGGGTTGCTGCTGGTTTTACTACCAGTTTGCAACCTGCACGCAATGCACGCTCTGTACATGTGTGCACTGATATTTGCACATGCGCAGAACAATTTACAGTGAACTGCACATGCGCAGTCACTAAAAATCAAAATGACGGCGACCCAGCAGCACCGAGGGAACCGGTTCGGGGGAGTGGTAGGTCTGGGTCGCTGCCGGTTCTGTGACCAGGCCTGAATTCCACTACCAGTTGGCCGAACCAGGCCAAACCTGGAGCAACCCACCTCTGAGATGAACCTGCCCTAAGAGACTCCAGAAAAGCTTGGAAAATGTGTTTTTTCCCCTTGAAAACTGGGCCACAACGATAGATGAGACCCATCTCCCGAAGGTGGAATGTATGATTGGTGAGCCCCAGGTGTATGTTGTTTTATTCAGCAATTTCTTTTGACCTTGTATGGTTTTATTTATTTATTTTACTTTTACTTCCTGTCTACCTCCCAGAGTCACAATTATAGGAGTTCTGTGGCTGCATGAATCTTCTGAATAAATAAATAAATCTGAATCTAATGAGCTTTTGCCCATCTGAATTTCAGCTACGGCCAGTATTATGGTTAGGCAAATATCCATCCATGTGAAAGCTTGTGTGTTTTGGGGAGTGCTCACAAACACTCATGGCTACTCATGATGACATCCAGCAGCTGCCTCTGGTGTTTCTAATTGGCACTATCCTGCCAGGAGTCCTCACTGAATTGGCCAGTCTGTTCCCAAAATTCTATGACTCCATAATTTAATAGGGAAAGTAAAAGAAGAATGGGCAGTGGAGCAGCTGGACTTCAACTTTCAGGCCTTGCAGACTATGGAGTGGGTCCACATGATTAACACTAAGGCTGACGATATTGGCTGACACGGGCATAAATGCATCCAGTTGAATCCAGGCTGCTCACTACAGCTTTTAGCACTGGCAATAGCACTTAGACTTATATACCGCCTCACAGTGCTTTACAGTCCTCTCTAAGCAGTTTACAGAGTCAGTATATTGCCCCCAACAATCTGGGTCCTCATTTTACCCACCTCAGAAGGATGGAAGACTGAGTCAACCATGAGCCTGGTGAGATTCAAATTGCCAAATTGCAGGCAGCCAGCAGTCAGCAGAAGTAGTCTGCAGTACTGCATTCTAACCACTATGTCTGAGTTTAGATTTGATAACCATTCTAAGGGATGGGTGAAGGTTATTGTGGGCTTATGATTCTGCACTGGTCTGGATTGTTGATGTTTTTTAGGGCAGGGGTGTCCAACCTTGGCAACTTGAAGACTTGTGGATTAATTCCAGAATTCCCCAGCCAGCCATGGAGTTGAAGTCCACAAGTTTTTAAGTTGCCAAGGTTGAACACCCCTGCTTTAGAAGAGACATCTCTTTGGTAAGACTGCCAGATTAGCTGCTGTCCCCAAGTAATCTATAAAGGTAAAGGTTCCCCCGGATATGCGTGCTAGTTGTTTCTGGCTCTAGAGGGCGGTGCTCATCTTTGTTTCAAAGCCGAAGAGCCAGCGTTATCCGAAGATGTCTCTGTGATCATGTGACTAAATGCCGAAGGTGCACGGAGTGCTGATACCTTCCCACCAAAGTGGTCCCTATTTTTCTACTTGCTTTTTTACATGCTTTCGAACTGCTAGGTTGGCGGAAGCTGGGACAAGTAACAGGAGCTCACTCCGTTACGCGGTGCTAGGGATTCAAACCACTGAACTGCCAACTTTATGATCGACAAGCTCATCATCTTAGCCACTGAGCCACCATGTCCCTAAATAATATATAATTACTCTTTAATCTCTAATTAATCCAGAATGAAGAATCTGTGCAGTTTATAATCTAAATTTGTAATTTATAATCTAAATCTGCTAAATTTGAGCTAGGTAACTGGCAAATTATAAATACCTCTCCTTGGTTAAAATGTAAGGTGTGTTTTACAAGGGTGTGCCCAAAGTATCTTGGGCAACTGAAACATTTGCCAGGTTATAGGGGCTTCTTTCATCCCTTCTTCTTAGCACATGAAGATTTATTTGGATAAGGTGATCTAAAGTGATTGCAATTGCTGTCATTGATTACAACTGTAGAAGAATTTCAGGGAATTGCTTGATGATCCTGGACTGAAAACCTGGAAAACCCCTTTTCTAACGGCACCAAGTTTAATTAGACCCCATTTTCTAATGCAGTCAAGACATCTTCAATGTCCTCCGTAGTTTGGCAACTACTTGGGAACTGTCTGAAAAATTGTTTTTTCCTCTGTTCCTGACTGATCTCTGAGGTCATCATTTCAAATTCATCTACAGCTGATCTCACTAAATAAGAGGGTGGGAATAATGATGGCTACACCATCAAGAATACCCCGCTTGCCCCCTTCCCCATTGCTGAATGCCCTCCTGGGTGTAATTTTAGCAAGGGAGAACTTTCTAAAAACATTTTCCCAGGACTTTTCTGTTGCAAAACCTTAGCCAACAATGCTTCAACTCAGTGGATTTTGCTCCTTTGCTCTTTCTCTATCTCATATTATAATCTGGATTTATTATTCTGTTTTACCAGTTATGTACTGGTTTGTTTGAAGGTGGGTTTTTTTTTTTTGTAATTCTGTTTTGTATAGTTGTGTTTTGCATCATAAGCTATCTCCAGAATCTTGCTGTAAATGACCTCCCTTTAAAACACTCAAAGCTGATGTGGCCATTAAATCCACTCTAGGCTTAGCTCCATTTCTTTGTAGATAAAAACTCAATTCGTTTCACTCAAAGATTCCACATGATTACAAAGCTACATAATTCACATTTGGCCCTCTAAAGGCATTTTCTGTCATCAGGTCATTCCAGGGGTGAAATCAACTTACTTTTGTGTTGTGGCCTGGCAGGAGCCATTGGAGCTGCCGCCAGACTCCGACAGTGAGGGGTCTTATGAGTCAGCCCTGGAGGAGGTGGAGGACCCTGGAAAGGGTGCCGACTCCAAGCAGGATGAGGAGAGACTGCTTGGCCACCAGGTGGCGGCAGAGCATTGGATCAGAGGGAGTTTTCAGGACACTTGTGAGTTGTTTCAGGAGGCACGCCGTCGAAGGGCTACTCGATGGAAGTAGTTGTAGGACATGATTGTGCTTAGCTGATGCTGATTAAGATCCTCTCCTGATTATAAAAGAGACTGTTTGTGCCATGCCCTGTTTGCAGGAGTCAACGTTCACTATTCAGAGAAACCAACTTGGAGAAGTGGTTTGCTGTGAGAGTTTGTTAGCATTGCCTAGGTTTGTAAGACATACTGCCAGAGTGCTTATCTCTGTTTATTTTGGGCTTGCAGCCAACGAGAGTCTGGACTGATTAAAAGTATTCTTATTTACGTTTGCTTGTGGCTTTCGTTTCGAGAAGGCGGGTCAGAATACCTTTGCTACCGGTTCCCAAATGTGAATGTGTGCAGGACCTTCCACACATGCGCAGAGCATAAAAAACGGATGTGATGACATCCGGGCGGGTAGGTGGAGCCCGCCATCTGAGTGCGCCTGCAAAGGTAAGTAGAACAGTGGGGCCGGGGGGGGGGGAGGGGGGGAAATCCGGTGTGCCACGAGATTTAAATTAGCTAACAGGAAATCCTGCTTTCTAGCTAATATAAATCATGTGTCACAGCTGATCATCGGAAATACCAGTTCGCTCATACTGGTAGCATTTTTTTACTATTGGTTTGGGCGAACTGGTCCGAACCAGTAGCATTTCATCCCTGGGTGATTCCCATTTCACTTCTCCTCTAAAGAGAGATGCTGTAAAAGAAAAAAAGGGAGGTTGGCAAGCAAGGATCAAATCTGAAAGTGCAAGTCATCCCTTACACAAAGAATGCTGTGATCCGATTCATTGGAACAACTCTTCGCCTTGCTGCTGTTCTTAAGAGTTGCTTTAAATGGACAAAACTTTGTTTTTCTTTTTAGGTAGTTGAGAAGTGACTGGTTCTGTTTGCTGCAATTTGGGAATGTTGCACTAAGTGGAAAAAATATGGCCTTCCCCGGAAATGGAAAGAAAGGTTATTCAATTACAAAATTAAAAAAAATATCAATATGCTCTGATGGAAAATCTGTTGTCTGTGGCCGAAGTCTGGCCTGGTGAGTATAAACTGTAACCCACAGACACATCAGAAGTTTTATCCTTGGAACTGCTCTATGCGATCCAGTAGATGGCAGGAAAGAGATTTCTGATTTTCTGTTGCTCTTAGTAAGGGGAAATCAACAACCTAGCCTCCTCGCAGAAAAAGTATTCTATGGGCTTTGCCTGTTGGCTAGACAGTTGCCTCCAGATATTGTAAATGTGCCAACATTGGAAGTTTTAAAGAAGAGATTGGTTAACCATTTGTCTGAAATGGTATAAGGCCATGATGGCGAATCTATGGCCACGGGTGGCACATAGAGCCCTCTCTGCGTGCACACTAGCCCAGCTCCACTGCACATGCGCATGCACCTCCTGAGAGCCAGCTGATCTTCACACTCTGCCATGCATGCGCAGGGGGTGGGGGAGTGCGGGGGGGTCATGCACGAATGCGTAGGAGTGGGGCACATGGGGGGAGACACTTGAGCATTGCATTATGGGTGCGGGGCAGTGGTGGGTTTTTTAGAATCTCTTCTGTAGGTGTGGCCATGTGACTGAGTGGGAGTGGCTTTCCAGCCATGTGACTGAGTGGGAGTGGCTTGGCAGTCATGTGACTGGGTGGGCGTGGCCCTCTTGTAAAATGTGGTGAAACTCACTTAACAACATTCTTGCTTAGCAACCAAAATGTTGGCTCAGAAACTCTGGCATTTGAAGCACGCGAGTCTTAAAGCCATCAAGTTACAAGACCCTTCCACCCCTAACCCTTTAGAAAAAAAACACCCCAGGGGTGTTCAAACTTGACAGCTTTAAGACTTGTGGACTTCAACTCCCAGAAGTCCTCCTCTCGCTCTTCATCTTGATGATGTCCGGACGGGCAGGTGGAGGGAACTGGAACTGCTTCTAAACAGCACTGTAGATTTGTGGAACCTCTTCTATAGAAGAGGTTAGAACTGGCAGGAACCCACCCCTGGTGCAGGAGCATGCACACGCTTTTGGCATGCGATGACAAAAAGGTTAGCCATCACTGGTATAGGGTTTCCTGGCTAAGCACAGGGCTGGACTAGAAGACCTCCAAGGTCCCTTCCAACCAGTGGTGGGATTCAAAAAAAATTACTGCCAGTTCTGGGGGTGGTGCGGTGGTGGTGGGCCATGGCTTGGTGGGTGTGGCAGGGGAAGGATACTGTAAAATCCTCATTTCCTCCCGATCCGCTGGGACTCGGGAGGCAGAGAATAGATGGCCAGTCAGAGGTGGTATTTGCCAGTTCTCCGGACTACTCAAAATTTCTGCTATTGGTTCTCCGTAACTGGTTAAAACCTGCTGAATACCACCTCTGCTTCCAACTCTGTTATTCTATTCTACTCTATTCTAGTTGAATGTACCAACTAATAGGCAAGAGAAGAAGCCTAATGCTTCTCCGTTCCTCTTAGGGACCCTGCTCAGAGCTACCATGAAGGTAGATTTGACTCTATGGAGACTGTCAGTCATCCAGGTCATGGTTGCCCCAATGGTCCTTTTTCAACTTTCTTGTTTTTCCTCGAAGGCATTTCACTTCTCATCCAAGAAGCTTCAGAACAGAAAAAGCTTCTTGTGATGAGAAACAAAACCTCTTCAAGGAAAAACGGTTTCACCACAAAACCGCGGACGACAAAATCGCGGTCAACGAAAGCGCGTATGTGACGTCATCACAGCGCGACGAAAAAGATCAAAAAATGTAAAAATAAAGCGAAAACCTTACCCTAACCCCCCCAAACCTAACCCTAAACCTAACCCTAAACCTAACCCTAACCCTAAACCTAACCCTTAACCTAACCCTAAACCTAACCCTAAACCTAACCCTTAACGTAACGAAAAAAATAACGCTAACACTTAACCTAATGCTAAACGTAACGCTAACGCTCTAAACCTAACCCTAACCCTAACCTAACCCTAACCCTTAACCTAACCCTTACCTTTATGTGAATCGGCTTGCTGTAATTTAATTTTTATTTCAATTTTTCGATCTTTTTCGTCGCGTTGTGATGACGTCACATACGCGATTTTGTCGACCGCGCTTTTGTGGAACGCGGTTTTGACGGGTCACGGGAAAAACAAAGGAAGTCCAGGTGCCTTTGAAAAAGCACCCATGGGACAAGGTAGATTTGCTACTGCAACGTTCTTAAAAATGCTTATGTTCCCATGTGGGGGCTGGTTGCTTCTCCTTCTGCCCTCTTTGTGACTGTTCTAGGCGGCTGCGTTTCTATTGCTTATGGGCCAACGAGCTTTCCAACGTGTTGACAGCTACTGCTCTGCAGAGGTATGTGCGTTGTGCACCCGGGTGGTCATGTTTGTCTGTGGGTTGGAAATGTTGCCCATGCTTGGTTATGCTAAATGGCTTCACAGCATAATCCCCTTTGGCAGAGAGTGGGCAATGCTGCTTAAAACTGCAGTGTGAATAAGTGAAGTAGGCAAGTGAATAAAACTGAGCTCAAAACAGAGCAGTCAAAATACATAAATCATGTTTTGCACCAGAGACACACAAAGGAAACTGAACTGAAAATAAGGAGGAGGCTGAGAATTGGGCTGCTGCTGGTGGACTAGGATGACCTGACAAAAAAATGGCTTTGTTGTTAGTTCTTGGCAAAGAGGGAAACTGTCTAGACAAAGTCCTGTTTTCCTGTCTTACTTTGATATCCCAATTGTTCTTATGGTTAGCTACCATAATTGTTTAACATTCTGTCTCCTGCCATCGGAACAACATTACAATAGCCGCTGAAATGGCTGGTATGCAAAGCTTTTCGTATAGATTGTTTTTGGTTTAATTTTAATCAGATGCCTAGGTTTTCTTTTTACCCCATAACTAATTGCCTTTACACCCTAACCAACTTAATTTGACTGAGTCATTGACAAAGTCACAGAAAAAAAAAGGCAGATCTAAAAGAAGCAGCCAAGAAAAGGAAATAAAAGTATTCACATAATGAGCAGGGAAGGAACGTGTCATTGGAAGCTGTTAGCTGCTTGTCTCCTTACAGTGTTGTGTGGTCTCGTGGTTGGTCCAGGAAGCGCTGTGGGAAAGACGGCATTTCTGCAAACAGACTCACAATGCTAAATGTCTATATATGGGGAGGAGGAAGGTGGCAAATATTGAAGAAGCTCTAAAAAAATACAAGCTCTAAAAAAATACGACCCCTCTCCTAGAAGAATGAAATATCCTAGGAAATATTAAGAAGGCAGAATATTGCCGTGGATGAGAAATGGAGAAACATGCTTTTAGGCAAGAAACAAACTCACTCTTAATAGTCCCCCCACCTTTGTCAATGGCTCATTAAGGCCTGAGCCAGCCTATTCTACATAACAAAGATCTACCCCATTTCATTGCACCACCCACCAAGTTTCAACCAAACTTAGCACACAGACAACCTACAAAGCTAGCTATGACCCCTGACAGCAACCAATCAGGATACTCTTCCTATGCCCCAGGAAGTTCAAAGCCCAGGAGAGGGTATGAAACCCAGGGACTCTCAGAATCTCTCCCCTTTTTCACCCTGGAGCTCCAAGGTATGTGATCCTGTCCACCATTAAACCATCTTTCCAAACAGCCTCCATGTTTCCAGTGTCTTTTTCCCCACTTGGAAATTGACATTTCTTCTGACACAAGGAAAAACAAAGATAAAGAAATTCTGGTTTCTTTAAATAAATCCAACCTAATCTTCATAATGAGGATGGCTACAGACTTGTAGTTTTCTACCATTTGGGGGGCAGGGAGCCTTCAAAAGCTATAGTTTAAGCATTAAAATAAGCTTCATATAGTGTTAATAAAGTCATCAATATCACCGTTGCCTCTTTTAGCTTCCTCCAAGAATGTTAAGAGTGCCTTCCAACTACAATGGTTTGGAAATGTCTTAAAATAAAAGACAGCACAATGTCATGTCTACTAATGCTGCTTTGGTAACTTGTTAGGACCTCAAGGCTGCTTAACCTGTTTCCATATTGAATGAGCAGGAAAGGAATAGGTAAATAATTAAACATTTGCAAGGAGTCTGAAATCAGGCATGGTCTTATCCTTTAAACTATACATGATGATTTGTACCTTAAAAAAAAAAATGTTCTGAGGAAGTTTAAGAAAGTGTCCAGGGCCTCAACTCCATGGTTTCCTTACTAGTCTCCATCAGGTATAAAGAAGATGACAAAGTAATTGTCTTAAAATGAAGTGATGAAAGAAATGTCCTTCTGGGTTCGGCTCCAAGTGGGGAAAAAGACACTGGAGACATGGAGGCTGCTTGGAAAGATGGTTTATTGGTGGACAGGACCACATGGCTTGAGTCCTGAACAGAAAAGGTGATCACATGGCTTCAATGTTGGTGGAGAAGAAGAGAAGGGCTGAGGGAGGGGCTTGTTAGGTTTTTTATAACCTGTTCAGTCCCACCTCTCTGTTTCCTGTTCCTGTGTAGGAAATGCATTCTGATTGGTTGTCAGACTCCCATGGGGCCATGCAGGGGCAACTCTCCAGGCTGTGTTTTGAGTCTAGGTTTGGTTGAGTTCTCAGATGCCATGTGGCGAGTTGGGTAAAGTTCCTTATTCCCATCCCCTGGAGTTGAAGTGGAGAAGTCTTTATTATGTAAAGGGACTAGCTTGGCCTTCTTAATGGCCCATTGACAAAGTGGGGATGGGCAGGAAGCTACAGGCAGCTATTCTGTCTATTAAAACATGTTTCTTTCTTTTCACATCCAGAGAAATATTCTGCCGTTTCAATATTTCCTAGTATATTTCATTTTTCCTGGAGAGGGCTGGGTGATAACTTCCTACAGAAGAATACAAAATAACAGAGTTGGGAGGGACCTTGGAGGTCTTCTAGTTCAATCCTTTGCTCAAACAGGAGGTGACTTATACCATTCTGGAGAAATCTCTTCATAAAAACTTCCAGTGACGGAGCACCCACAGCTTCTCCCACAACCCACAACCTCCGTCACTGGAGGTTTTTATGAAGAGATTTCTCCAGAATGGTATAAGTCACTTCCTGTTTGAGCAAAGGATTGAACTAGAAGACCTCCAAGGTCTTCTGCTTCTGAAGTCAAGTCATTCCACAGATTAATTGTTCTCACTGATAGGAAATTTCTCCTTAGTTCTAAATAGGTTAGATCTCTCCTTGATAATCTTCCATCCGTTGCTTCTTGTCCTGGCCTCAGGTGGTTTAGAAACAGTTGAACCCCTCTTCTCTGTGACAACCCCTCAAATATTGAAAAACTGCTATTGTTTGTTAGATTAGACAAATTCAGCCCCTACAACCTTTGATCATACTGTTTGGCATCCAGTTCCCTACTCAACTTTGTTGTATCTCTCTGCATTCTTTCAAGAGTCTCAACATCATTTTTGTATCCTGGTGATCAGAACCGGGCAAGTGTGGTCTTATTAGTACAGTATAAAGCAATACTAACACTTCATGTGATCTTGATTCTGTCTCTCGGTTGATTACAAGTCTAGGACTGCTTTGACTTTTGGGGGCAGCTGTAGTACACTTCTGGCTTATATTTTCTGTATTTTTCGGAGTATAAGAAGCAACAAGATTTTGAAGAGGCAAATTAAAAAAAAAGTTTTTGCACTCTGCAGACCTCCCAAAAACAGCCCGGTTTTTGTCAACAAAGGGGCATGAATAGCCTTTAGGAGGCTTGTAGAATGCTCCTGGGGGCTGGGGAAGGCAAAAACGAGGCCCGTTTTTTGCTCACTTTTGCCCTCCCCAGCCCCCAGGAGCACTCTGGAAGCCTCCTAAAGGCTATGCACAGCCATTTTTTGCAAAGGGGGCAGGGTTTTGGGAGGCCAAAAATGCTGCATTCAGTGTATAAGATGCACAGAGATTTTCACCCTCTTTGAGGGAAAAAGGTGTGTCTTATACTCTGAAAAATAAGTAGTTGTCCACTAGGATACCTATATCTCTCTCACAGATACTGCTATTGAAACAGGTTCCACTTATTCTAGACCTGGTTTGGTATAGAATAAGTGGAAACATTTATTTTTTTACTTGACCAAGTATAAGACCTTACTTTTCTCACTGTTTAAATTGCATTTTGTTCAGAAAGCTCCTTATCTGAGCAAGAATTTGAATCTCCCCAAACTTTAAGATTACCCTAACTACACCACAGGGCCAAAGTGGAGAGACTCAGGCAGTTCCCTTGAATCTTGAGGAAGTCCATGGGAATGTTGGAAGATCAGAAGGATTGAGCAACCCATATGCTTGACTATTTCCATCTGGAAGAAATCACCAGAGCCTTGGAAAAAAATATATATGCATATGTTATTGGAATGCAGCTTTTTTTGACATGTCTAGCAATAGCAATAGCAGTTAGACTTATATACCGCTTCATAGGACTTTCAGCCCCCTCTAAGTGGTTTACAGAGTCAGCATATTGCCCCCACACTCTGGGTCCTCATTTCACCCACCTCGGAAGGATGGAAGGCTGAGTCAACCTTGAGCCGGTGAGATTTGAACTGCTGAACTGCAGATAGCAGTCAGCTGAAGTGGCCTGCAGTACTGCACTCTAACCACTGCGCCACCTCGGCTACACTTTTGGATGGCAAGAAGGACATTGAACACAGCAAGGGTGGACATTCCATATATGTTTGTTTGTTTATTTATTTGTCAAACATGTACAAGATAACAAGTATAGGTATGAACATAAACATGAACAAAGGAAGTAAATACAGATAAATGGGGACAGTAAGACAGATATGGTAGGCATGCTGGTGCGCTTATGCACACCCCCTTTACGGACCTCTTAAGAATGGGGTGAGGTCCACAGCAGACAGTTTGAGATTGAAGCTGTGAGGGTCAGAGGCTGTAACAACGGAGTCGGGTAGAGCATTCCAGGCATTGACCACTCTGTTGCTGAAGTTGTATTTTTTGCAATCGAGTTTGGAGCCGTTTACCTTGAGTTTCTATCAGTAGTTTGTCTGTGTATTATTGTGGTTGAAGCTCTAGAAGTTGTTGACAGGCAAGACATTATAGCAGACAATTTTGTGACCCATGCTTAGATCGAACCATAGGCGGCGCAGTTCCAGATTGACCAAGTCCAAAATTTCAAGCTTGGTGGTATATGGATTTCTATTATGAGCAGAGGAGTGGAATACTCTTCTCATGAAATACCTCTGGACCTGCTCGATTGTGTTAATGTCCGATATACAGTGTGGGTTCCAGGCAGACGAGCTGTACTCGAGGATTGGTCTGGCAAAGGTTTTGTATGTCCTAATTAGCAATACAGAGTTACCAGAGAAGAAGCTTCGCAAAAGAAGAATTTTCTGTAAGAAGTCCTCTATTCATTGTCCCAGCAGGTAAGAACATTTAAGGGAATCCCCAAAACAATATGGAGGGGTAGCTTTCAAACTGACAACTAGAATAACCTAACTTTTCTTTAAAACTTTTAAAGGGCCGCCGTATGTTTTCTTTTCATGCTCTTTTTCTCTTTTCCTTAAAATGTATTTCTACCCCCCCACCTTCCCCCCCAAAGAAGGAAATTTCAAAAAGGTTCAATAATACTCCCTGAATGTGACCTAAATATTCTTTCAGAAAGTGATTTTTTTTTTTTTTTTGCCCTTGACTGTTCCTGTTCCTGGTGATTTCACTTCCAGAAAATGTGTGAAATCCCTGGAGAGCTTTGTTATTTTTTTTTCTAACTTGCAAGGCAAGTTAAAAATGGGTTTAGCGAGAGCCAAAAGCTCTTGCTTCTCTCTCTCTCTGAAATTGTTAACAGGATTGCTGTATAGCTTTTGAGGCCATGCCAACATTAATATCTCTGTATACTTTCATCTATTTTATCAGCTCTCTTTCTGTATTGCCAGGAGCAGAAAGGATCCATCTAACTGACTTGAGTCTTAAACTAATTCACGCTGGGTTGTCAAGGCTTCCATAAGACTTGCTGTAAACAACTACATTCTCTGTCCCATGCTGCAGCTACGAGGAACACGTGGAGGAGAAATAAGTAAATAAACCAGGGGGCAGATCATTCTTGACAGCAAACGCAAACTGCTTAGACTGCACAAAAAATGGGTCAGATCTTAACTATGAAGGGTTTTTTTGGGGGGGTAATACTTTTTTTATTTTTAATATAATTATTCCATCTTCAGTTTAACAGTTTAGTTTTTAGTTTTAGTTTTTAGTTTTATTATTATTTATAGGCCGCCCTTTTCCCTGAGGGGACTCAGGGCGGCTTACAAAATATAGGGAGGGGGGTACAAAACAGTAAACATAAAACAATACATAAGTAAAAATAATACACAACATTCATTCATCATTCGGGTGGGGACAGATTACGATCTTTATCCCCAGGCCTGATGGGATAGCCAGGTCTTGAGGGCTGTGCGGAACAGTGTGTTGTCTAGGTACAAATATCTTTGTTAAGCAATAATCATAAATACAACATCCTTCATTAAATTAATATTGATTCTGCAATCATATTCCACGTATTAATTTTACAATCTGAACATAATTATATTCAACGTACTAGTCATAATGTTTACTTATCTCTTTTAACATATCACCTTTATTTTGTTTCCCTATTTCTGACTTTTATTTTGATTATTTAACCATTGGTAAAATAGATCCCATACCATATAGTATTCAGTTTGCTCTTTCTCCTTAATTGCAAGCGTTAATCTATTCATTTCCGCACACTCTAATATTTTCCTAATCACATTCTCATCGGTAGGCATCTCTTCACTCTTCCAATTTTGTGCAAATTCAATTCTAGCAGCAGTTAATATAGGGATAACTAAATATGTATTTTCCTTACTGTATTTTTCAGATAGAATCCCCAATATTTAAAAATCAATACGTGGTTTTGTCATTTTTTTCTAACCACGTATGCATTTTTATCCAGTATTTTTTTTGCTTTTGAACAGGTCCACTACATATGATAATATGACCCAGGCATCTGGTGGCACTTCCAGCATTAACTATGAAGTTTTAAGTTCAATTGGGAAAGCCTTTTAGGTAATCTTTCCTGTCTTGACCCCCTCTCCTTTCCCCATTTTCCTTCAAGTTGCATGTTCCCTCTAAGTTGACACTCATAAGTGAATTCAACATGTATAGATAGAAGCACGAATGAGGGTTTTTTTTTTTACACAGATGTAGCATACAAACATATTTTCCCCCTACATTTTAAATTCCCATAAGTCAGTGTTTCTCAACGTTGTCAACTTGAAGATGTCTGGACTTTAACTCCCAGAATTCCTCAGCCAGCATTCGCTGGCTGAGGAATTCTGAGAGTTGAAGTCCAGACATCTTCAAGTTGACAAGGTTGAGAAACACTGCCATAAGTATAAAGGGCAATGATTGAGTGGTGTGGTAGCCTAGAGGTGGAGCCCTCGCCTCACAATCAGGAGGTTGATCCTAGGAAGAGGCAGATATTTCTCTCTCTGGGCACAATAAGAATATATCTGCTGAATATGACTCCGCATTGGCAACAGGAAGGGCATCTGGCCAGTTAACATTCCGCTCCACTCAGCTGCCCATGATCCACCCCGCAAGGGTTTATGGGGTCATTAAAAAAAGATGATAAGGGGTAATATTGGCCCAAGAAATCTTCATGGCATTGGCCTGGATCCGCTCTGGACACCTCTCGAGATCCCATTTCAGAGGAGGAGGGTGAGTCTGAGTCAGCAGAGGAAAGCACTGAGCCAAGGATCAGGGCTTGGAAAGTATTAGCCTGATGGAGCAGCCTCAGTTGGGTCAATCAGATGAACAACAGGCTGAGGCTAAGAGAGGGAATCGAGCCATAGTTGCAGCAAGTTGCAGCAAGGAGGCTTCAAGTGAAGACCGGGAGCAGCTGCTGCCTTTTATCAATGAGAAGGAGGTGGAGTCCACACCTCCTCCTGACCCAAGGACACACAGGGCAGAGAGGAGCCAGGCATAACACTGGTTAGCTAAACTACCGTATTTTTTGGAGTATAAGACGCACCAAGGTTTTTAAGAGGCAAATAAAATAAAAGAGGTTTTTGCACTAGGCAGACCTCCGAAAAAGGCCCCATTTTTCATGAACATAGGCCTTTTTTTTTTCAAAAAAAGGACACGAATAGCCTTTAGGAGGCTTGTAGAGGGCTCCTGAAGGGTGGGAGGGGTGCCAAAAAGAGCAAAAAACAGCCCGTTTTTCACTCATTTCTGCCCTCCCGGACCCCCAGGAACACTCTGCAAGGTTTCTAAAGACTCTGCAGGGCCATTTTGGTGAAGGGGGCAGGGTTTTGGGAGGCAAAAAATGCTGTATTCAGTGTATAAGACGCACCTAGATTTTCAGCCTCTTTTTTGAGGGAAAAAGGTGCCTCTTATACTCTGAAAAGTACGGTACTCATGAGGACTCAACCTCACCTCTTGTGAAGGGCTGCACTTGCTTACTTAATCCCGCTTGAGGACTTGAGTGTTGCTGGAGCAAGGTGCCCGGTTTCACGCTTTGTGTGCATCCTGACCTGTTCGAATTGTGGACTGCTTTCCTGGACTTTGTGAGTGCCCGTTATTCCGTGACTCTTGCAGTGCTGAGCTCAGATTTGGACCTGGACAATAGGGGGTGTTTTCTGAGGACCTGTTTGGGGACTTGAATAAACTTCTGTAGAACTCTTGCTGTATGTGCATGTGTGGGGAGTGGGGAAGCACAGACTTTGGTATAGTTTATTTGTAGGTCCATCTCTTCCCAGTTGCATCTACCATCTCATGAGATCTGTCAGGAGAGGCTCACTCTGTCCATTAAAGAGATCTGATGGATATTTGGAGAAGAGATATTTTCGGTTGTGATCCTGCCCTCTAGAACATAATTCCCTTGAGAGTTGACTTGATGTGCTCCTATTGACATCCAAAATCTAGTTGGTGAACCTGGGCCTTAAGGTGTCTGGTAGAATCCATATTTTGGTTCTAGTGACTGTTGTTGGTCCTTTGTTATTGATCTTGTCTATCTTTTACATTTGGATGGGGTGGGTTTTTTTTTTTGTTTTGGTCTATGACAGTGTTTCTCAACCTTGGAGACTTGAAGTCCTGGCTGGCTGGGGAATTCTGGGAGTTGAAGTCCACAGGACTTCAAGTCTCCAAGGTTGAGAAACACTGGTCTATGATGTTTTCATCTTTATTTTATTCTCTGTTAGCTTCCAAGAGCCATATGTTTGAGCTGGAGAGCTGTATACATTGAATGAATGAACAAACAAATGAATGAACAAACAAGCAAATGAATGAATCAATAAATGAATAATTAACATAAGTGTAGTATGATTAGATAGACATATATATTCACAGCCATTTAGTGTACCTACATCCTAGTAAACAGACTACTGCTTTTCAGTTTCAGGATGGAGAAAGATGAAAACTGGAGGATTTAGTGAAAATGGTGAAATAGGTGAGATAGGAAAAGGAAAATAGCAGTTAGCAATAGCAGTTAGACTTATATACCGCTTCATAGGGCTTTCAGCCCTCTCTAAGCAGTTTACAGAATCGGCATATTGCCCCCATAATTTGGGTCCTCATTTTACCCACCTCGGAAGGATGGAAGGCTGAGTCAACCCTGAGCCGGTGAGATTTGAACCGCCGAACTGCAGAACTAGCAGTCAGCTGAAGTGGCTGCAGTACTGCACCCTAACCACTGCGCCACCTCGGCTCTGGATTACCAATAGTTTACCCATTGCATAGGTTCCCCCAAAAACCTGGTCTTTATGGAGACCCAGAGCTACCCAAACCCCCAAACTTTGATGGGAAATTCCAAATAGCATGACTTGTGGTACACATTAAAACAGATGTTAAATATGAAATTCCCTATGAAATGATTAAGCCCACAACTTAATGGAAGCCTTGCAACCTAAAAATTGTCCAATGTAAGACAAAACTTTTCTGCTTTCTTTCAACAAGGTACATAAAAAAGTAAAGGTTCCCCACGCACATATGTGCTAGTCGTTCCCAACTCTAGGGGGTGGTACTCATCTCCGTTTCAAAGCTGAAGAGCCAGCGCTGTCCGAAGATATCTCTGTGGTCATGTGGATGGCATGATTAAATGCCAAAGGCACAAGGAACACTTTTACTTTCCCACCAAAGATGGTTCCTATTTTTCTACTTGCATTTTTACATGCTTTAGAACTGCTAGGTTGGCAGAAACTGGGGCAAGTAACGGGAGCTCACTCCGTTATGTGGCACTAGGGATTTGAACCACCGAACTGCCAACTTTTCTGATTGACAAGCTCAACGTCTTAGCCACTGAGCCACCACGTCCCTATACAACTACTTATAACGAGAAGCTAAAGTCAAGATGGAGCATGACCATACAATTAAAGCCCTGCCCGATTATAGCTACAGCTATTTGAAGCAGACAGTGACAAAAGTGCAGAGGATTGCCAAGGATTAAAAATAAGCGTTAATCATGCTAGGATTCCCTCCACCTATTACATGATCCTGTTAAATGGAAATGCCAGGTTTTTAATTGAGACCTTCTTAAGTATGTGCACCAGAATTGGAAATTAAATGATAGAATCTATCATCTCTCTTAAGTTATATTTTACACATTATTTTTCAATTCGACATAGAAAGGAGTTTTCCCCTCTTTTGCGTCTCTGCCTCCCCCCTCCTGAAAAATATTTCCAGCTATCTAAAGGGGGAAACAGTTGAATTAAGGTGGGAGCTTGATAGAAATGATGGAGTTGAAAAAGGACAGGAAGGTTTTCTCAGCCTTTCTTGCATTGCTTTATTTCCAAGTTACTCGAAGAATTGGATCGGCAGCAGAGCTGGTATTCTACTGCTTTAGTTTGCCTGAACTGGTAGCGGAAATCACGGGTGGCCCCGGCCACTCATTCCGCCTCTATGGCATCATATTTAAGCCCTTTTTTCACTTAAAGCGCATGTGTGGAAGGCTGAGTGCATGCATGGAGGTGGCGTGTGTGAGGGAATCAAGTGCACGCTCACATTTGCGAACCGGTAGGGAAAGTAAGTGAATACCACTCCTGATTGACAGAGTGTTCAGGACAAATAAAATATGGAAGTTATTTTGTTCACAAATGCAACAAAGTTAACTAGCACAAAGGTACAAAGGTGAACCTTGATTTTTGTGAGATGCAAGAGGGATGGAAAACAAGAGAGCTTGGACCTCTTCACACTCATTCACCAGATAAGCTATTTTTCCAAAGTCTAGGCAGGTATTCCCCATCCTATACCTGCACATTTGATTTATGTTTCCCAAGATAAGAAGTTTGCATTTCTCTCTCTTAAACGCCACTCCCTTATTTTCAATCCACTTCCCTAGGGTACGGTGGCTCACAAGGTTACGGGGGTGGGTTGACAATCAACAGGCTTGCATTCAAGACCTGGTTGCTGTTGCAGGATGAGGGGAGCTCCTGTTACACCCACCTGCTGCTGCCAACCCAGCAGTGTGAAAGTGGGTGATCATGAGTAGACAAATAGGTATCATTTCACTGGGCTACTTAACGGGAACATGAAAGGCGCTCCCAACTAGGCATCCCCCGGAAAGTGGTAATCAGCGTTCAATCCTTTCAACCAGAAGCGCTTAGGTGCTCCTGATGCAACTGTAGCTGTGGCCCCTCCCGGAGCAGAATCAGATGAGAAGGCGGTGTGGGAGTCAGGGCCAGCATCAAGGCAACCTGGGAGCTCCGAGGGGGAAAAGGGAATGGAGCTGTCAGAGAGAGACACAGAGGCAGAGCCTGGGCTGTCCATCAGCCCCTCAGATGGAGAGTCAAGAGCCCCCAGATCTGGAAGTGGCTGATGTGGAAGGGGAGGAACAGTGAGGTCCAGTGCCTGAATGCCCAGAAGATAGAGGAGAGGAGAGCAGTGGAAATCCATGGGCCAATCTTTGGGAAGGAAGAGCCACTGCTGCTAGTGAAGCCTCACCCTAGCTCTGGGAATAAAAGGCAGGGGGCAGAGAGATGAATAGATGTGACATACAACCATTCATCTTCCAGCTGGACAGACTTGCTAGTCTGCATTGAGAGAGAAACATTTTGCTGGGCCTGCTGACACTCCTAATAAAGGAATCTTTGAGTTAACTTCAGAGAGTTTGTTGTGTTTGGGGAGCTGGGTCAGAACAGTAGTAGTAGCCGAAATCCGACTCCTCTAACCTATGAAGATTATGAAGGATCTTCCATGTTATTACCATGACAATCCAATCCTAGAGACAAAGAGCACAAGAGTCCTTTAGCTTTATGCTCACTTATGGACTTCCCACGGAGGTATTATTTGGCTACTCAACTGGTTTGTCCCAGCAGAATTTAAAATATAACTTAGCAATAGCAATAGCAATTAGACTTTTATACCGCTTCATAGGGCTTTCAGCCCTCTCTAAGCGGTTTACAGAGTCAGCATATCTCCCCCACAGTCTGGGTCCTCATTTCACCCACCTCGGAAGGATGGAAGGCTGAGTCAACCTTGAGCCGGTGAGATTTGAACCGCTGAACTGCAGATAACAGTCAGCTGAAGTGGCCTGCAGTACTGCACCCTAACCACTGCGCCACCTCGGCTCTTTTGAGACTAAGTGCATGAAAAACCAAAGGAAAATATCTAACTGAAGCATCTTAAGAAAAGGTGTTCTTAAAAGTATCTATCACTGGCAGTGGTGGGATTCAATTTTTTTTTACTACCAGTTCTGTGGGCGTGGCTTGGTGGGTGTGGCTTGGTGGCTGTGGAAGGGTAGGATACTGTAAAATCTTCACTCCCTCCCCATTCCAGGGGAAGGATACTGCAAATTCTCCATTTCCTCCTGATTAGCTGGGACTCAGGAGGCAGAGAATAGGTGGGGGCGGGGCCAGTCAGAGGTGGTATTTACTGGTTCTCCGAACTACTCAAAATTTCCTCTACTGGTTCTCCAGAACTGGTCAGAACCTGCTGAATACCACCTCTGATCACTGGACATTTGATTTGACTCTCTTATTCTTTAGTTTTTCCTCTCCCCCCTACCGTACAATGGCAGAGAGAGCAGGTATTTTGATTCACCAGTTACTTAGACTGAGCCACAGAACTGACATCTGAGACAACTTAGTTGTATTGATTTCAACAAGGCTAAACTTTTTCATATGGTTTGTAAATGGCCTTGTGGGTCACCCTGAGCCTTTTGATATATACAAGTCTATTCCCAGCCAGATTAATACCACACTGTGAATGATCTCCAAGGTTAAATTGCTTTTAATT
The DNA here is from genome assembly GCF_009769535.1 of Thamnophis elegans. Lineage (NCBI taxonomy): Eukaryota > Metazoa > Chordata > Lepidosauria > Squamata > Natricidae > Thamnophis > Thamnophis elegans. Next base: position 84,605,590 of record NC_045545.1, read on the forward strand.
TTAGCTTAATTATGTGCAGAAGCACAAATAACTAACAGCATTGATCTGAACTTGGCACCAAAGACAGGTTCCAAATGGCAAAGCATATTAAAAGATCGAACTATTAAATACGGATAATGAGCAAAATAATTATGTGTTTCCATGCTGTAAAAGGTTAGACTTTAAAGTTGTCACAGTTCATAAGCAAGGAAAGATTTAATCCCGCTCTTAATAAAATATTTATAAGATAATGCACGTTAATCAAAACAGCCACAATTAATTTGGGGTTAGGGAATATATTGCTCTGGATTGCTGTCCAAGATTTTCAGAGACAATTGGGGGAAGATTTTTAACAGGGCATTTGTTTTCTTACTGAATAATGGATGACTCGCAGCCAGAAGCTTTTAAAATGCAGCTTAGCTTAGGATAAATAAGCATAATTGCAAACAGTTATGCAGGATAAATATTCTAAGGTTGGTGGTGTTTTGCATTCGATTCCAGAAAGAAGTTTTAAAGCTTTTGGATTAGGGGTGTCAAACTCAAGGTCTGCGCATCAGATCCAGCCCGTGGGGTGCTTAGATCTGGTCCACGGGGCCACCCGGGATACAGTGAAGGACTGGCCCGCAGTGCCTCAGCCAGCAAAAATGGTCTCCTGAGCTCCATTTTTGGCTATGATGGCCTCCTACAACCCACTGCCAGTGAAAATGGAGTTTGGGAAGGCTGCACGCATTTTCACTGGCAGAGGATTGCTGTCACACCTGAAAACGGAGCTTAGCAGCCCGTTTTCACTGGCATAGCGCTCGGGCCACCACAGGCGTCAACAGGAGTAACATTGAGCTAGCCACACCCACCCCGGCCTTCTGAGGTAAAACACAATCCTGATGCAGCCCTCAATGAAATCGAGTTTGACACCCCTATGCATTTATATGTCCTGTAGGTTGAATGCAGCCTCCGTCTGCAACTCTTTTAAGCTGCCATGTCCAAGCCATACAATTTGAAGTTGCTGAAGTTGGGAAGACTCCTGTAGTTTGAGCTGGTGGTCCTAGAGCCATACATAGTCCTCCATATTATCGGTGTGAGCCTCACAGCCCATCTAAAGTTTGCCACCAAGCTTATTCTTCTCACAATTAAATAGAACTGAAACAATCACATTAACTGTATTTCGTCTTAGTTTAAATTTTATTAAATCAACCTTTTATTTTTCCTGCCTGTCTTAGTTACCTCATTGTTTTGGCTCCACATCTTTTGCAGGATGTGATCTTTGATAGATCTCTCAAATGTGAACGGTGTCCTTCAACTAAAAAATAATGTGCTCATCATGTAGAACTTCATCAAGATTTTCTAAGCATTTCTCTTCTTATTGGTGCAAACATGGGAGCTATTCCACATTTGTTCAACAACTCTTGTTTCCTGGTGTCAATATGCGTTTAGTACACGTTGCTGTACTTTCAGTGTAAGGTAAGCCACACTTGGAATACTGCATCCAGTTTTGGTCGCCATGATGTAAAAAATGTTGAGACTCTAGAAAGAATGAGCAACAGAAGAGCAACAAAGATGATCAGGGGACTGGAGGCTAGAATAGAATAGAATAGAATAGAATAGAATTCTTTATTGGCCAAGCGTGATTGGACACACAAGGAATTTCTCTTTGGTGCATCTGCTCTCACTGTACATAAAAAGACATGAAAAGATACATTCGTCAAGAATCATAAGGTACAACACTTAATGATAGTCACAGGGTACAAATAAGCAATCAGGAAACAATATCAATGTAAATCGTAAGGATACAAGCAACAAAGTTACAGTCCTGCAGTCATAAGTGGGAAGAGATGGGTGATAGGAACGATGAGAGAACTAATAATAATAGTAATGCAGTCTTAGTGAATGACTTGACAGTGGTGAGGGAATTATTTGTTTAGCAGAGTGATGGCGTTCGGGAAAAAGATGTCCTTGTGTATAGTTGGCTTGGTGTGCAGTGCTCTATAACGTCGTTTTGAGGGTAGGGGTTGAAACAATTTATGTCCACAACATAAATGTGGTCTGTAAATATTTTCATGGCCCTCTTTTTGACCCATGCAGTGTACAGGCCTTGATGGAAGGCAGGTTGGCAGTAATTGTTTTTTCTGCATAAAATAAGTGAAGAACGGTTGCAGGAACTGGGTATGTCTAGTTTGATGAAAAGAAGGACTAGGGGTGACATGATAGCAGTGTTCCAATATCTCAGGGACTTCCACAAAGGAGTCAACCTATTCTCCAAAGCACCTGAGGGCAGAACAAGAAGCAATGGAGAGAAATAAATCAAGGAGAGAAACAACTTAGAACTAAGGATAAATTTTCTGATAGTTAGAACAATTAATCAGTGGAGCAACTTGCCTCGAAAAGTTGTGAATGCTCCAACAGTGGGAAGTTTTTAAGAAGATGTTGGATAACTATTTGTCTGAAGTGGTGTAGGGTTTCCTGCATAAGCAGGAGGTTGTTTTAGAAGATCTCCAAGGTCTCTTCCAACTCTGTTATTTTATTAATATTTTTCATTCAGATAGTCTTTTAGGTGTACATCAGTGCTGGATTTTCCTATAGGCTAACTAGGCTTCAGCCTAGGGCCTCAAGATCAAGAGGGGCCTACATTCAAATTGTTAGCAAAATTAAAATTACACTATTCTAAAAACAGTGAACACTAAAACACTGAACCGAAAATAAGGATAAATTCTACGCATCTGACTAATAAACAAACATAAAAATGTATTGGTTAAGATCATTCCAGCGCCGCAGCAGTTGGGGAGCCCGCCCACGTTCCCGGCACCGGCGGTCGGGTGAGAGGCGCAGTAGCTGCCCCGTCGACGCGGAGCCCACCAGTGGCCAGGCAGGTGAGGGCGAGGGGGCCGAGCCGGGCAGCTGAGTGCAGAAGGGGAGGCGGCTGGCCTTGCTGCCTTTGCCGCAGAGCAGAGCCGCCCGCCGTGGGGAGGCCAGCTATATATATATTGATATATATTGATATATATCACAGTAATGATGTATTTTATTGTCTCTCATGTAATTTACAAACTTAAAAATGGGAGGTGAAAGGGCCTCATAAGTGGAATAGCCTAGGGTCTCTTTTCATCTAAATCCGGCCCTGGTGTACATGCTCAATTCTATAACAGTATCTAAACATCTGTGATATACAGATGCATGCCAGATGCCAAATGTTGGAATTTTGATCATGTGACCATGGGAATGCTGCAACAGTCTGAAGTGTGCAAACCGGTCATAAGGCACTTCAGTGCTGTTGTAATTTTACACTGTGACTAAACAAATGGTTGTAAGTCGAGAACACCTTTTAATTGCTCCTTGGGGAACAGCTTAAATGTTTTCAGGGACACAGTCAAGTGACTCCATCTGGGAGAGGTCCAGAAATTCTGCAATTCATCTGACCAAAAGGGTTATTATCTTTACTTCATAGAGCTTAGGACAGAACTGGCCAGCAGATGGAGATAGAGGCTAATTTCCCCCCCAAAAAAGTCACGAAGTCAACAAATTAACCATGGTAAAAATCGAAATATCCTTCAATCATTCAAAAGTTATTGGTTATGAGGCTTGTTTGTAAGTCCCTACACTACTTGGCTTGCTAATGTATTATTTTTGCATGTTCCTTTTAGTATTTTCCACGGAGAAAGTTCCTTCTGTTGGGTTTATATCATCAGTAACTCTTTCACAGAAGAGAATATTTGTAGCTCATGGTTGAAATGGGGGGTCCTTGGTGCTCTCGGAGCTGGGTGTGGTTTGGGAAGACCTCAATGCTACTCTTGCTTCCGCCTCTGGTCAAGCTATTCCCCAGAGACACTGTCCAAGGAAATGGCTGCTTTGCACTTCCAAGTGAGGCCTTTATAGCATGGTGTCCCAACCGTGCTATTCCTGAAAACATTGTGTCAAGCCTGAATTTAATTGCAATGTGGGATTGTTCCTATCCTTGGGCACTCTGACATGAATTCAGTTTGACGCAGGTTGGGGCTGAAGGGGGATGGAGCCTTCAGTCCAGTGGTGGAATTCATTTTTTTTTACTAGGGATTCTGTGGGTGTGGCTTGGTGGGCGTGGCAGGGGAAGGATACTGCAAAATCTCCATTCCCTCCAGATCAGCTGAGATTCAGGAGGCAGAGAATAGATGGGGATGGGCAGTGGTGAAATTCATTTTTTTTTTACTACCGTTTCTGTGGGCATGGCTTGGTGGGCATGGCAGGGGAAGGATTCTGCAAAATCTGTATTCCCACCCTACTCTGGGGCCAGCCAGAGGTGGTATTAGCCAGTTCTCCGAACTACTCAAAATTTCCGCTACCGGTTTTCCAGAACCTGCTGAATTTCACCCCTGCTTCAGTCACAACATCATTCCTAACTGAGAAGTCAGCCACAGTCCAATAACTGGCTGATCAGAGGAGGAGGAAGATAGATGTTGCTGAGCAACCAGCTCCCATCTTGGTTGGATAATGTTGCAGTTTGTTTTGGAAACTTGACAAAACTGAAACTTACATTGGGGTGAAAAGCCCAGGAACTTCAGTACTGGTTTTTCACCAGTTAGTGTCAATATGGTATATCTAAATAAATTTGTACTTTGAGAAAAGGAATACCTCAAAGTTCAATTTGTGACGGATGCATTCCTTGGAACCTGACACTTTGCTCTTGAGGGAATACTTCCAAACCCACAAACCTCTTTTGGCAATCCAAAACCACACCCAAGCCTCGGTCCATGACAACTCTGTCTAATATTTTACTTGATTCTCATTTGATCCTTTGGTAGTAATTATAGAGAGTCCTTGACTTACAATCATCTGTTTAGTGACCTTTTGAAGTTACAACAGCACTGAAAAAAGTGACTTATGATCACTCTTCACATTTCTGACCATTGCAATACCCCCATGATCATATGATCAAAATTTCGGGGTTTGGAAACTGGCACGCATTCATGACAGTTGCATTGTCCCGGAGTCACATAATTATTACAATTTCCTAACCTTCCCTCTGGCAAAAAAAATAAACTTTGTAAAATGGGGTGCAATTCACTTAACTCTCTTGCTTAGCAACATAAATTATTGGTCTCAATTGTAGTCATAAGTTGAGGACTGTATGTGCTATGTAGAACAGTGTAGCTGAGTACATGTAGACCCACTGATACATAATTCTATTTCTGTATTTCATTTACAAGTGAAGTGCTGAGTTGACAGGTTCTTCTCCCAGACTTCAGATGAAAAGCTTTTCTCTGAACCATTATTGATTGGTGTAATTTCTGCTGCTTTCAATTTAGCCAGATGTTTCACAATTAACTATCTGTCATGTTTTCTAAGATCAGAATTTCCTCCAAATGAAGAGTAGCTGCTACTTCCTCCTCCTCCTCCTCCTCCTCCTCCTCCTCCTCCTCCTCCTCCTCTTCCTCTTCCTCTCCTCTTCCTCCTCCTCAATTGGCTGGTTAATTTCTTCCTCTTCTTGAAGATGAAACTCCAAATCAAAGGTAGGGACTTTTTCTTCATTATTCAGTACAATAGTTTAACGTGAACCATGATAAATAGCCAATTTAAACGTTGGTGTTTAAAATTTCAGTAATGGACAAGAATATATCTATATATAATAGAAATAGAAAAGAAAAAAAAGAAAAGTTGATAAGGAAACCAATTTTTTTGACAGCAGTTATTAATGCATCTCTCTCTCTCTCTCTCTCTCTCTCTCTCTCTCTCTCTCTCTCTCTCTCTCTCTCTCTCTCTCTTTCTTCTCAATCATGTCTGATTCTGCAGTTTTCTTGGCAAGGTTTTTTCAAAAATGGTTTCCCATTGCCTCCATTCTAGGGCTGAAACAGAGTGTTTAGACCAAGCTCACCCAGTAGGCTTTGTGCCTAAGGCAGGACTATAATTCATGGACTCCCAGTTTCTAGCCTGGTGTTTTAACCATGACCAAGCTAGCTCTCCTTCTCTCCCTCAGTCCCTATGGTTACTTTATAATTTCCTTCTTCCACAAGCTAGACTTTCAAATTCCCAAACCCATAAAATCACAGGTTATTTTTTTCAGCATAAAGTCCATAAAGGGTTTCCAGTTGCTAATAAATGTAGGTCGACAATCTGTGCCCCATTGGGAAATATTTCTTACCTAAATAAGAAACAGAATGACCAAGGGCAGGCAAAAAAGCAATGGGAGCAGGAATGACCAATGACTTCCTTCCGGCTTTCTCACTGAGGGAATCTGTTAGGAAGCATCAGAAATCCTTCATTCTTTCCTTCTTTCCTTTCTCCCTCCCTCCTTCCTCTTTCTGGATAAAGGAGAGACTAAGAGATCACCCACCTATAACCCACACGGATGTTCCTTCCACAAGATGGAAGTCATGTTGTTTTTCTCATGAGTAGAGGCGCAGGGGATAAAGGGAGAACTAATTTTGCATAGGCAAGGACATGTATCGCTAAATTCAATAAAGGAGAATATTTGTAGCTCCGGGTTGAAATGAGGAGTTCTTGGTGCTCTCTGAGCTTGGTTGCTTTCTTGCAGATGCTTCGCTGTCGTGACTCAGCAGAAGTTTGCTGTGAGTTGAGTCGGGATGCAGAAATAACACTGTAGCTGGGGCTTGTTAGTGTTGTCTTCTGAAGATAAAAGGACTGATGGTGCCACACCCTGGTTGCAGAAGTCAGCGTTCATCGTTTGTCCGTGGTTCGTCGTTCGTTTATGGAGAATTCAGTTCCATTCCTGTTTGAGTTTGTGAGACACTTGGATAAGTGATTTTGCTTCTTGAAAACCTGGTGCTGTAAGAGTTTTGTTTCTGCATTCTGCTGCATAACCCTTGTTGACAGAGACTTTATCTATGTTTATTTTGGGCTCGCAGCCAGCGTCAACCAGGACTGATAAAGTTATTTCCTTTTAAGTCTGTCTGACTGTCATCTGTTAACGAGCGAAGAAGGGGGGTCAGAACACTTCGCTATCCAAACTAGATAACATCATCACTAGCACTGATGATATTACCTAGTTTGAGTAATGAAACATCTGCATCAAAACAAGGGAGCTTAGAGAGCAGCATCGACCCTACACTAAGTTCAACCCACTTACAGTCAGAAAGAGATATTTGAAAAAAATTCGGACAAAGAAAATAACTCTTGGCAAGTCTGTCAAGAGATTGTTGCAGAAACCACATCCATAAAGCACACACAGATAACTGATTCAGCAGGATTCATTAACTTCTTTATATACATAATAACACATGAAGAAATGTACAATACCAACAGCTGGTTCACAGGCAGAGGAGAGAACGGTTGAGTTTCAGTTCAGAGTTCAGAGCAGAAGGTCCAGACTAGTTTCATTTCCAGCACAGAGCTTACAAAGAGAACCTCCTCTACTCAGGGCAGTTAAGCTGAGCCTAAGTCACAGCCAGGCGCCTAGCTGTCTCCAACAAATACCGTTTCAATTTCTAAACAGCCCTCATTGTCAGACTGTCTTCTGAATTACAGAAAGTAAAACAAAGAGGAAGTTTAGATTTTTTAAAAATAATAATAATAATATAATGACAACATACATCTTGTACGATAATGTGCAGATTTGCACTATAATGAATTGTTCTGCGGCCAAAACAATCAGGATTTGCCAAGGCTGTTGCTGGTTCCTTATTCCAAAAAGAGAAGAAAAAAGGAACAAGAATGCTTTCATCTCTTGAAAACTCCCCTTCTAGCAAAAACTATTTTATCAGTAGTTTGGTGACACATTACTTATGAAATAAGATCTCTCTCAAGGTAATGAATATTCAGATTAGTTCCCTCTCTTCTAATGTATATTGTACAATTCAAGGAGTACATTTCAGAGATTGGAAGCTGCTTTTTATAAGCTCTTCTTCAAAATGTACGTATTTTCAGCACATAATTTTATAGGTTGTACGCAGTGGTGAGGTTCAAATAATTTAACAACTGGTTCTCTGCCCTAATGACCAGCTGGGTAGGCGGGGCACAGTGATCATGTGATGGGTGGGCGTGTCCAACACAATGTCACTCACGCCAATAGGCACTTCGTCTTAGCTGTTACAATGTAATAAGGGTTAACTGGAGAGGCAGTTTCTGTAAACAGGGCAATAAAAATTAGGCTAGAAACACCAGAATGTTTCCTTCCTTCCTTCCTTCCTTCCTTCCTTCCTTCCTTCCTTCCTTCCTTCCTTCCTTCCTTCCTTCCTTCCTTCCTTCCTGGAAGCCCTGTAAAGTAGATAAAACAAAATGAGATTTCTTCCAAGAACCAGTTCTCTGAACTGCTTAGAAAGTTAACAACCAGTTCTCCCGAATAGGTGCGAACTGGCTGAATCCCACCACTGGTGGTACTACGGCAAAGATAGAAGGGATATTAAATACCCTTTGTTTGGGACTGGAGAGTGAAATAGATCAAATATGCCAGGCCAGATGTGCCTGTATAGTAGTCCTCATTTAGTAATTATTTGAACATTACATCAAAGTGCTAAAAAAAACAACTTAGCAATCAGACCTTCCATTAATGAGCTTCCTAGGGACTCTTCCCTCTTATTTTCACTTACTGATTTATCCCAGAGAAAGAGTTCCAGTTCAGTTGAAGGAAGTAGCAAGACACAGAGGTAAACCGAAGTAAAATTATAGCTAAGCACAGTGAAAGTCACATGATTTTAATTTAGCAATTGCTTCTCTTAATGACCAAGTTGGTGGTCCCAATTCTGGTAACTAAAGGACTACAATCATGCATAGATGTATCCTAGCTCCAGGAACTGACATCCACATTCTCGGTCAATATTGGAAAGTGGTTCTTGTTTGAGGATGAAATCTCCACGTTTGCAATTGTGACCGCCAAGCCATTCTATCTCAAAGGTTGCGCCACAGTTAAAGTTGTTGTGCAGGAGCACCAGTGTGTGTGTGTGTGTGTGTGTGAGAGAGAGAGAGAGAGAGAGAGAAAGAGAACAATCAGAAAGTTGTGATGGTAGCCACGTCAATGCAATTGAAGCCCCTCTCCTTAAAAAAGGAACAGGTTTCAATCATATGGTCACAACTGCCATCTCTGTTTTTGGACACAAACATCTTGCAGATACCCCTAGTTGAGAGTGAGTAAAATCAACAGTTTTAGACCCAATGATTTGACCATGCATTTGTATTCAAATGTTGGAGATACACCTAATACACCTGGACAGTTATTGTAGGTAGTTATGGAAGTTATTTTAAAACAATAACATTTATACATCCTTACTTAATTTGTTTATTAATGTATATCCTACAATTTTTCTACTTGGTCAGCATATTACATCTAACACAGCGGTGGGTTTCACATTTGGTTACCACCGGTTTGCCCCACACGGGCTTTGCAGGCATATGCGCCCCATCCACACACACAGCCAGCATTCCGCGCATGCGCCCAGCCTCAAAAACATGTCTAAATAGGACAGCATAAACCTGGGGCGGGTGCGCAGGCCCACCCACGATTTCTGCTACCGGTTCAGGCGAAGCAGTTCAAACCGAATGAATTTCACTTCTGATCTAACACATAACAGAAACCCATAAGCCATAACAATAACCTGCTAAGGTAGATTGAGTAAGAAAGAACTAATCCAAATTTATCCCGGGAGCTTCTGTGGATGGGGGTGAACTTAAACCTACCTTTCTCAACTCCCAGTTGTATATTTTAATCACTATGACACACACTCTTTTCTTCCTGCTGTAAATTGGATGCCTTTTCATTTTGAACCTGATTTCTGGCTTAGTTTTCAATTCTATTAGGAATGGTGTCAGCCTGAAGAAGAAAACAGAAATAAATCTAACTAATGCAGCAATCAAGACTCATGGGGAAAATGTGTTCACAATGTTCACACCTTTTGCCTGAATATTTTTTAAACAATAATCACATTCTTAACAAACCATAATGAAGCAGCATGACATGAATATATGAAAGGAAAACTCTATAACAATTAAGGGAAAGAAAGAAAACAACACAGATAAGGGATAGTCCCTTCAAATAAATTGACACTTCTGTACCAATCCTTCAAAACACTTTAAACCCAACCTGCATTTGTCTGCACAGCAGCTGACCTTGAAATGCTGTGAACATCACATGAATTGGTCCCAAAGGATCAGGAGATGGTGCAAAACATGGCATCTATCAGCACCCTGCCATCTCATCCATATCCAAGTAATAAGGAGTCACATATGGCAGTTAGTACATTTTAATAGGAGGCAAAGGTGCTAAGGTGCTCTCTCGTTGTTCAATCTGATGCTTCTTTAGAAATGTTAATGGAATGCTAAAGCTATTTCTAGGCGGCAGGAGAAAAACCTTTGATTTGGGAAATTCTCCACCTGTATTCCTAGTTGTAAAACTAATTTCAGACCAGTTTCAGAGGTGATATTCAGACGGTTCGGACAGGTTCTAGTGAACCAGTAGCAGAAATTTTGAGTAGTTCAGAGAACTGGCAAATATAACCTCTGGTTGGCCCCGCCCTCCTGCCCCCGCCAGTCCCTGTCCTACTGTCAGCTAGAGATTTGCTCAGACTCAGCTTTGCTTTGCTACTCATCGTTTGTAATTAGTAAAAGTACACTTAATTCTAAGAATGGAGTTGAGTGGTTTCTTTCCTGATGATTAAATGAAGGAGCACCTGACAATAAGCTGAGTCCAAATGAACAGACATGGCCAGAATACACAGATAGATTTTCTTAACTACTAATTCGAACGGTTGTTTCCTGCAAATGTCCCCTCCCAACACCTCACCTATAATCTATCTTGGGAGGGGCCAGTCAACAACTGCCTGTGCTTAATCATCTTCTGTGAATCTGCCTACGGAATTGCTGCTTCCGTTTCTCAGCCCTTCTCAATCTAGCATCAGGGAAAAACTGCCTTTGATCCTCCCCACTGCTCCATGCCTCAGGCGCCTCCTGGTGGCCAACCAGCCTCTCTGGTCCCTGCTCTGAGTCTGAACCCTGCCCAGGGTCCTTCACATCGTCCAGGGCAGACTCATATGGTTCTCACTATCCGAGTCCATCAGCAGCTCAACCAGATCCTGCGGGCCACAACAGTGAACATAGTCATATTTCATGATCTACGTGACCCTTTTTATGATTGGACACTATTTAATAAAATGAAATTCAATGGTGAAGAAAGTAAGATTCTACATTTAGGCAAGAAAAACGAAATGCACAGGTACAGTATAGGTGATACCTTGCTCAATAGTAGTAACTGTGAGAGGGATCTTGGAGTCCTAGTGGACAATCATTTAAATATGAGCCAGCAGTGTGCAGCAGCTGCCAAAACAGCCAACACAGTTCTAGGCTGCATAAACAGAGGAATAGAATCAAGATCACGTGAAGTGTTAATACCACTTTATAATGCCTTGGTAAGGCCACACTTGGAATACTGCATTCAGTTTTGGTTGCCACGATATCTCAGGATTTGCCACAAAGAAGAGGGAGTCAAACTATTCTCCAAACCACCTGAGGGCAGAACAAGAAGCAATGGGTGGAAACTAATCAAGGAGAGAAGCAACTTAGAATTGAGGAGAAATTTCCTGACAGTTAGAACAATTAAACAGTGAAACAGCTTGCCTCCAGAAGTTGTGAATGCCCCAACACTGGAAGTCTTTAAGAAGATGTTGGATAGCCATTTGTCTGAAATGGTATAGGATTTCCTGCCTAGGCAGGGGGTTGGACTAGAAGACCTCCAAGGTCCCTTCCAACTCTGCTATTGTATTGTATTGATTCTATGGCAAGAGTATGTAATTAATTTTCCCAAGAGGTCATGTGAGAAACTGGGACTATTGTGGAAATCCAAACCAATAGGCTGAACTTAATTCTGCTCAATATTAATTCCATCGCTTTATAAAAAGCTGTAAATTGCATGGTTTGGATTAGCTGCTCCAGATAAGAATACACGTTATGTCTTATTTACATTTGATTTCTAAATTAGCAATAGCAATAGCAGTTAGACTTATATACCGCTTCATAGGGCTTTCAGCCCTCTCTAAGCGGTTTACAGAGTCAGCATATCGCCCCCAACAACAATCCGGGTCCTCATTTTACCCATCTCGGAAGGATGGAAGGCTGAGTCAACCCTGAGCCGGTGAGATTTGAACAGCCGAACTGCAGAACTGCAGTCAGCTGAAGTAGCCTGCAGGGATGCATTTAACCACTGCGCCACCTCAGCTCTAAATTCTGATTTACCTCACATGGGCTGGATAGGGACAGACAAAGAAAGGGCCAGATGTGGCTCAGGGGCTGTAAAAGGCACAGGTCTGTTCTTTGGTAATGTGATTAACCTTGATAATTCATATCTTGAAGTGACATTATATGAAAACAATATATGCATTTTAGAAAGGCGAATGGGATTCTTCTTATTCCATTGGCTATCTATAAACTCTCCCTTTTTATAATCATGTAATTCCCTTAATTTGGGATAGAATCAGGGTGAGTGGATTGAGCTCAGTGTTTAGTGGCCGGATGCCCTTCCTGACACAGTGGTTATTTTTTTTCTTTGTGTCCAAGGAGAAAAACATCTGTCGCTATCTAAAGTTGATAGCCTTCCAAATGGGAAGCGAACATCTTCACCACAAGGCCACCACACCAAAGGTGGTTTGCTCCTGGTTTTACTACTGGTTCGTGTCGCACGTACTTTGCATGTTCTGCGTGTACATGATTTCCATGTTCCATGCATGCACAGAACAATTGTGTACAGTGAACTGTGCGTGCATGCGCACTACTAAACAACATGCAGGCAATGGCAGCAGCTACCGGGGAACCGATTCCGGGGTGTGGACAGCCTGGGTCGCTGCCAGTTCTGCGACCCAGGCCAAAATACCACTACCTGTTTGGTTGAACTGGGCTGAACCAGTAGCAACCCTCCTCTGAATCACGCCCCTCCCATTGGCTACCTATCAACCATCAAAACATTCTACCTACATATATGGGCAACATTGGTTCATAGCCAGCCGCAAAATACATGCAACAAGAGACAGGACTACCAACATGTTTATATCAGAATACAGATCCAGATCAAAAGAGTTGGAAGGGACCTTGTAGGTCATCTAGTCCAATCCCCCGCCCAAGCAGACCCTACACCATTTTTGACTGATGGCAGTCCAGTCTCTTCTTGAAAGCTTCCAGTGATGAAGCTCCCACAACTTCTGAAGGCAACTTCTCTTCCATTGGTTGATTGCTCTTACTGTCAGGAAATTTCTCCTTATTTCCAAGTTGAATCTCCTTGTTCAGTTTCCATCCATTATTCCTTGTCTGGCCTTCAGGTGCCTTGGAAAATAGTTTGACCCCTTCCTCTCTGTGGCAGCCCCTCAGTGGAACACTGCTATCATGTCTCCCCTGGTCCTTCTCTTCACTAGACTAACCAGGCCCAGTTCCTGCAATCATTCATTGTATGTTTTAACCTCCAGTCCCCTAAACATCATAATTAATATAATATAATATAATATAATATAATATAATATAATATAATATAATATAATATAATATAATATAATATAATACAATACAATACAATACAATACAATACAATACAATACAATACAATACAATACAATACAATACAATACAATATAATATATTGCTACTGTCCCCACTGCTACGTTGAACTGCTTTTAAGCCATCTTTGGTTCGATAGCAATAGCAATAGCAATAGCAGTGGACTTATATACCGCTTCATAGGGCTTTCAGCCCTCTCTAAGCGGTTTACAGAGAGTCAGCATATTGCCCCCAACAATCTGGGTCCTCATTTTACCCACCTCGGAAGGATGGAAGGCTGAGTCAACCCTGAGCCGGTGAGATTTGAACCGCTGAACTGCTGATCTAGCAGTAGCCTGCAGTGCTGCATTTAACCACTGCGCCACCTTGGCTCTAGTCTAGATTGAGATTTGCTGTCCCGGCTGACAAACTGATTGCTGTCCCGGCTGACAAACTGATTGCATCTCTATTGCTTTTGAACTTGATTTCTCTTCAGCGTGACAGACTGTACATACTATGAAGCTACACTTTCCTGTCAGGAAAGCTGAGGACAATTTAAACTTGAGCTGAGGCTTGGGATGAAAGCAACATCACGGAGACACAACAGAAAACATTGTTGCTAGGTTTTGTCTAGTACTGGATTAGGTTCAAGTGCAGAAAAGGTTTGTAACTGTGAATCATTGATTAGAACTCAACACCTATCTAGACATGTCGATGTAGATGTAGTGTGTGTATTTATTTATTTAACTCCCTTAAGTTTGACTCTCAGCTAAAGGTAAAGGTTCCTCTCGCACATACGTGCTAATCGTTCTTGACTCTAGGGGGCGGTGCTCATCTCCATTTCAAAGCTGAAGAGCCAATGCTGTCCAAAGACGTCTCTGTGGTCATGTGGCTGGCACGACTAAACGCCGAAGGTGCATGGAATACTGTTACCTTCCCACCAAAAGTGGTCCCTACTTTTCTACTTGCATTTTTACATGCTTTCGAACTGCTAAGTTGGCAGAAGCTGGAACAAGTAACGAGAGCTCACTCCGTTACGCGGCGCTAGGGATTCAAACCGCCGAACTGCTGTCCTTTCTGATAGACAAGGTCAGGTCTTAGCCACTGAGCCACCGCGTCCCTAGTGACTCTCAGTTACCTTATCACATACTGTATCTTCCAGAAAACAGTATCTAATGACAACAGTAAAATAGGTATCGCAGGATCCAATCTGGGTTGGTCACCAGGACCAAAGGTTTTGTCTTCTGAGCTGTTGGACTCGTGCTGGAGCCCATCCTCAGGGAACTTCCCTCTAGCTGAGTCTGATTTAATCGTACTTTCCCTAGCAGGCATACTCTGCCAGAGAGAAGTTTCCTAAGGATGGGCTACCAGCACAAGTCCAAAAGCTCAGAAGACAAAACCTCTGGTCCTGGTAACCGACCCAGATTGGATCCTTCAACTTTGTCCTGGGACTTCCAAAGGTGTTTTTTCTTTTTTTCTTTCAAAAAGCAACTGAACTTTCTGTCAGTCCAGAAAGTTCCAAGAAGAGTTCCAAGAAGGCTCCACACTGGGGGGGGGGGTTCTGGTCAGCTTTATTGCGGGTTTGCTCGTGTGTCTACTTCCCGGGGGTACGCATGTGCAGTTCAATTAAAATTGTTCCACGCATACACAGAACTAAAAAAAAAACAAGATGGTGGCAGCATCGGTGGCGACCAGAGAACCAGTTCAGGGGCATGGCAGGCCTGGATCAGTGCCGGCTCCGGCGACCCAGGCTGCCATATCACTACCAGAACCCATCTCTGCTCCACACCCATTTGCACCACTCAGGTGACCCTGGTGGCACAGATAAACCTTCAGGAGACTTTAACAACTCACTAAAAAGCTTCAAATGACCAGCTCTCTGCAAGAAATAGAAATCCTTCCATTCCCTACCTTCTAGTCAGAGCTGAAGAAGCTTCTTGGAGGAGAAGTGAAATGTCTTCAGAGAAAAACCAGAAAGTCCAGTTGGCTCTTGAAAAAAAAAGCACCTTTGGGACAACCATGATCTGGATAACTGAGGCTCTCCATATCTTGGGACACGTATATTGGCTTGCATTTGTAAAAATAGATATTCTTTCTTATTCAAGCACTAGGATAGAAAACGTTCCAGTTAGCTGCTGCAAAATGCTGCAGGTGACACCTATTTTAATGTTTTGTGTTTCTTTGTGGCTGAAGTCAACCTTTAGTTATCTCCTTCACTACTCACCAAATATTACAACCGGAATGCACACAAAAACACTCCTGCAGCCATTTCTGATTGCTTTTCTCTCTCTCTATTGGACTAAACAGCCAGGCTCTCAAAATAACCGAGGTCAAAAAGGTAGCAGTTTGTGAAGCCATTAGAGCAGAGTGCCTCTATGACCTGGAAAATGAATCCATTGCCAGATGCTTCCAGTATCAAAGGTTATAGCAGAATTTATATTTCTTCGTAAACATTTATCCATTCCTGGCTCAGGTGGTTTGCACAAATATCATCTATTTCCATATTAACTGTTCAAACACCCCATACCAGTGTTTTCTTCCCTTCCTATCCATTTTCTTTGTTATCCCAATCCTCTTACGATTATCTTCATAGGAACTCGAAGTTTTAAAAGAAGGGATGAATGTATAGTATCTGCCTTTCAGTATTGGCTTTCAGGAGGGTGGTTTGACTCATAAGCTTTTAGGATGGAAGGCAGGAGCGTAACTGCAGTTAAGGACTGCTAAGCCTAGTATTTATTTTAAAGATGGTGGATTATGAATGAACTGAATGGTATGTTTGTTGTTATACAGTTTTTGTTTCAGGCAAGTTTATACCCTTACCTTTCATTCTCTGTGCGCATCTATCTATCTATCTATCTATCTATCTATCTATCTATCTATCTATCTATCTATCTATCTATCTATCTATCTATCTATCTATCTATCTATCTATCTATGAGCCGAGGTGGCACAGTGGTTAGGGTGCAGTTCTGCAGGCCACTTCAGCTGACTATTATCTGCAGATCAGCGGTTCTAATCTCACCGGCTCAAGGTTGACTCAGCCTTCCATCCTTCTGAGGTGGGTGAAATGAGGACCCAGACTATGGGGGCGATATGCTGACTTTGTAAACTGCTTAGAGAGGGCTGAAAGCCCCATGAAGCGGTATATAAGTCTAACTGCTATTGCTATTGCTATTGCTATCTATCCATCTATCATCTCTCTCTCTCTAATGATCTAATCTATCTGTCTATCTCTACCTCCATCCATTCACCCACCCACCCACCCACTTACCTACCTACCTGCCTACCTACATCTCTCTCTCCCCCCCTCTCTCCCTCCCTCTCCCTCCCCCCCTCTCTCTCAACTCAGAATAACAGAATTGGAATATCTTCTAGACCAACCCCTTACTCAAGCAGGAGACCCTACCATTCCAGACAAGTGGCTGTCCAGTCTTTTCTTTAAAGCTTCCAGTGATGGAGCACACACAACTTCTGAAGGCAAGCCGTTCCGCTGATTAATTATTCTCACTGTTAGGAAATGTTAGGAAACCACATTCCTAACCTAACCTAAGAGATCTGTAAGGGTTGTGCATAAGCGCCCCAATGTGCCTACCGTCCCTGTCCTAATCTTCCCTTTCATTCGTATCTGTTTCATGTATTCATAATCATGTTTATACTTATATCTGTTATCTAATACATGCTTGACAAAATAAATAAATAAATAAAATAAAATAAATAAAATTATCAGTTGTAGGTTGCTTTGCTCCTTGATTAGTTTCCATCCATTGTTTCTTGTATTACCTTCTAGTGTTTTGTAAAATAGGTTGCCCCCCTCTTCTTTTTATACAGCCTCTCAAATATTGGAACATTGCTATCACATCACCCCATTTCTCCTTTTTACTAGACAACCCCAATTCTTGCAACTGTTCTTCGTGTGTTTTAGCCTCCAGTCCCCTAATCATCTTTGTTGCTCTTTTCTGCCCTTTTTCTAGAGTCAAAACTGGATGCAATATTCTAAGTGTGGTTTTATTACGGCTTTATAAAGTGTTCTCTTCCCACCCTCTATCTCATCTATTTGTTTGTTTGTTTGTTTGTTTGTTTGTTTGTCTGTCTGTCTGTCTGTCTGTCTGTCTGTCTATCTATCTATCTATCTATCTATCTATCTATCTATCTATCTATCTATCTATCAATCATCTATCTATCTATCATCTATCTATAATTTATCATCTATTTATTTAATGGGTCTAAAGAATTGCCTCCTTATTTTTCTTTTTGCATGAAATTAATCATTCCAATTCAGATTGTTGGCTCCTTTTATCCATCCTGGTCCACCGTGATTGACAGGTCTTAGGCAAATATCTGTAGATCTTCTTTAAGTGGAGATTCTGCAGGTTGAACATGAAATCTGATAGTTACACATAGCTCATGCTTTGCTGCAGAAAATTCCAAATTCAATCTTAATCATTTCCCATAGGCCTGTCAGAGAGTAGATACTAAGACTTAAATTCAGAATCATGTGTTTCTCCCCATTAGTGAGAGGGAAATGGCTAAAGATTTTTATAGGGGGAAAAAGAGAAACAAATGAAACCAATTAATTCCCCCCACACACATCCACCTTCCTAAATTAATAATAGCAAGTTTCAGAAGGTGGATTTAAATTGTTTTCCCTGTAAAAGGGATGACTCATAAAGAATTACATGCAATGTGAAGATTGGTCTTTACCCTTTATGCTCAACATTGCAAAAACTTTGTGTTCATTCGGGACAAACGTGCAAATAATAGATAAAATTAATAGAAAGCCTAAAGGTTGATTATTTGAACAGGAACTTTTTGGTTTCCTTCAAAATGCTGCTGCAGCTATGAAACCCTATTAGGAATAGGAAATCCCTTAAGTGAGGGCTAATGCAATCAAGACATTGAAACATCTCAGCTAGAATAATTTTGCTGTCACTGAGACTTATAAGCAGGATATGCAGCCCAACGTTATAATCCAAGAAAACTTTCAATCAACACTTTAGCAATGGCATTCATTACTGCAAGCTCTTGACAGCCAATATCGCTGACATGGAGGAGGAGGAGGAGGAATAAAAGAAGGTGGGGGGAAAATCAATTATTTTGTAGACATTTTAAAAAGTCACTCCAGACTTTTCTTAGGAACATCAAGTACAGGTTGTCCTCGAGTTATGACCGCAACTGAGCCCAAACATTTACTGTATTTTTTGGAGTATAAGACTCACCTTAGAGAAGGGAAAGGAGAGGAGGAAGGAAGGAAGGAGAGAAGAAAGAGAAGAAAGGGGGGTAGGAAGGAGGGAGGGAAGGAGGGAGGGAAGGAAGGAGGGAAGGAAGGAGGGAAGGAAGGAGAGAAGGAGAGAAGAAAGGAGGGAAGGAAGGAGGGAATGTAGGTGAGAAGGAAGGGGCGAAGGAAGGAGGAAAGGAAGGGGGAAAAGAAGGAGAGAAGGAGAGAAGAAAGGAGGGAAGGAAGGAAGGAAGGAGAGAAGAAAGAGAAGAAAGGGGGGTGGGAAGGAGGAAGGGAAGGAGGGAGGGAAGCAAGGAGGGAAGGAAGGAGGGAAGGAAGGAGAGAAGAAAGAAGGGAAGGAAGGAGGGAATGTAGGAGAGAAGGAAGGGGGGAAGGAAGGAGGAAAGGAAGGGGGAAAGGAAGGAGAGAAGGAGAAAAGAAAGTAGGGAAGGAAGGAAGGAGGGAAGGAAGGAGGGATGGAAGGAAGGAGGGAAGGAAGGGGAGTAGGAGAGAAGAAACGAGGGAAGGAAAGAGGGAGGGAGGGAAGAAGTAGGACCGTTGTAAGATAAGATGGATCTATGGGATGGTAAGAAAGCAATCTTCAAGTATATTGTCAACTGTAGGGAAAAATTGTTATAAATACATATTATTAATAACAGTTATGAGATCATATAATTGTGAATGTAGATATGAAATTTTAGTGATTTTTTTTTAGTGATTTTATTAAGAATTTATATGCCGCCCTTTTCCCTGGAGGGACTCAGGGCGGCTTACAATAGTGAGGGGAAGGGGGTGCAAGACAAGACTTAAAGGAAAAAAAATCGTGAATAAAAGAAAATTATCCATAAAAACACAACATTCATTCAACATTCGGGCGGGGTGAGAGTAATCCTATCCCCAGGCCTGACGGGATAGCCAGGTCTTCAGGGCTGTGCGGAAGGCCTGGACTGTGGTGAGGGTACGGATCTCCACGGGGAGGGTGTTCCATAATGTCGGAGCTGCAACTGAGAAGGCTCTCCTCCGCGTAGTCGCCAGTCGGCACTGACTGGCGGATGGAATTCGGAGGAGGCCTACTCTGTGCGATCTGATGGGACGCAGGGAGCTAATTGGCAGGAGGCGGTCTCTCAAATAGTCAAATGAAATTGATAAAATAAAATAAAAAGACGCACTTTAGTTTTTGGGGAGGAAAGTAAGGGGAAAAAACTGCTTCTGCCTACGAGCAACCATTGGTATTCATCTGGCTAGCATCCTTAGCAAACAACCTGATCAGCTTCAGCACATTAGCCTGATTCAGCATGAGCAGCTGATTGGCAAGTTGATCGGCCTCCTGGAATATCCCCAATCAGCTGTTCCCAGAAGTGAACTTTAACAACAGGTTGACTGGTTGTGAGCGTGCGCGTGCACACGCTCACTATGCTTGCATGCATGCATCTTGTTGCTTCAAAAATTCAGCTGATCGTCGCAGGGCACTTTAGTGGGTACAGCAGGGGAAGCACAGAACTGGTCTGACAAGGCAGCAGCTGTTCCGGGTTGCCATTTTGGCCTCTGCGCCCCTTGCTTGCGCCAAAAGTTCTGTTTTCAGCCTCCAAAAGCTCCATTTGAGAGGACATGCACAGAGGCCGAAGGGTGGAGACTGGTGGGTGGACGGGGCTGCATTCGGTGAATAAGACACAACCAAATTTTCACTCCCTTTTAGGGGGAAAAGTGCATCCTATACTCTGAAAAATATGGTATGTTGCCGCGTGAAACATTTGTTAAGTGAGCTTGCTCCATTGGAAGGCTTTTCTTGCCACAGTTGTTAAGAGATTCGTTGCATTTGTTAAGTGAGTAACATGGTTGTTAAGGGAATCTGGATTTCTCATTGATTTGGCTTGTCAGAAGGTAGCAAAAGCTGATCATGTGATCCTAGGACACCGCAGCCATCATCAATAGAAACCAGTTGCCAAGCTTCAGAATTTTGATCATGTGGCCAGGCTGCAATGGTCGTTAAGTGTGAAAAATGGTCATAAGTCACTTTATTCAGTGCTGTTGCAACTTTGAACAGTCACTAAACACTAAAGTTTTCCCAGAAAGGAGGAGGTGGGGGGGGGGGGGAAGACAGGAAAAGTTGGAACTTTTGGGTGTGTTGGAAGACATATCCATCTGGTTCAGTTCCAAGGGGGCAGAAAGTCACTGGAAACATGGAGGCTGATTGTAAAGATGGTTGATTGATGAACAGGCCCACATGGGTTTGAGGTCCTGGGCAGCTGACCACAAGCAGTGGAGAATGAGGGTTATTTATACCCTCTCTTGGGCCATGCCCTTGAGCTTCCTGTTCCTGTGCAAGAAATATATTCTATTAGTTGTTGTAGGGGGTCACTGTTAACTTTGTACGCTGTCTGAGTCCCAGGCTTGGTTGAAGCTTGCTGGGTGATGTAATGAAGAGGTTTGTTGTACCATATGGTGAGCTCTGCTGCTAGATGGTAGAGGGCTAATCCTATTATGTCCTGAGGGGTCATGTCTTAATCCCTTCACCCTGGAGCTGAAGGTCTTTTGTCTTGTAGAAAGGCTGGGCCAGTCCTGCTGTGGCTATTAAGAAAGGTGGGGGGCTGCTTCCCAAGAGCATGTTTCTCCTTTAGGGAAATATAACATTCTGCCTATTTTTAATATTTCCCAAAATATTTCATTCTTCTAGGAGAGGGGTGGGTGCTAGCTTTCTACAGGTGTCTTTGTGAGTCAGCCCTAAATCTGACTTCTAAATCTTTTAATCATTTAAAATGATTTTAAAAAGCCCAATTAACTATTGGCGAATATACAGGTCAAGCCAGCATGACAAATTCCATGAAATTAGCATCCTGCAGATTACATGAACTTCAAGGCAATGTCAATTTGTCCCACACCTATTCCTTTGGCTACAAGCCAAATCAGAGTCAGGAACACAACAAATGTGTAGCTTCTCAGGGTGTTATTCATCATTCAACATGAACCAAAGGTCTCTCCTGTCCTCAATGCATTTTTCCAGTAGCATTGATCCTTGTCTATTCTCGGACTGTGTTCACACAATGTACCTATTGAGGGTTTGACGTGTTGTGAAAACCAGAAAACTGGCCAACTCAACAGCGGTTCGGTTAAGCGTGGAGAAGCACATTGTGTCTCAAAGTCAGGACAAAAATCTCTTCTGGAAGGCAGAGTTTCCTGCTAAGGCATGTAAATCTGGCCAAATTTTTGATGATCTGGAATAGGAAGTTCATTCATTGTCAGCCATTCACTGAACCTGAACAGATTTAGGTCTGACTCACAATGCAGTGCGTCTTTGCAAAGTAGGAGACCTCTGTCTCCATTCTTACATGAGAGAATTAATTCCTCCTACAGTGAAAAACCAAGCTTAAGGAGTGCATAAGGGGATTGTTCTGTCATTCATCCAATGTTTGCCTTGACTTTTTTATATTGGATTACTAGAGTCTTGCCAGAAACTGCTTGATCAGAGCATCCAGTGTAAGCAAAGTAGTGAGGTAAGGATCAGAATGTTAGTAGACACAGTACAGCAATATATATATATAATCTTATAATTTATATGTGTGTGTGTGTGTGTGTGTGTGTGTATGTATGTATGTATGTATGTATGTATGTATGTATGTATGTATACAATCTTATAATCTATATATAAAAATGGCTTTCTGTCTGTGGGTTTGTGTGTGTGTGTTCCAGCATAACTCTGGAATGCCTCGAGCAATTTCAACCAAACTTGGTACACAGATGACTTACTCTCTGGACAAAAACTCTGTGGGGGTAAGACACCTCTAACACCCCTCGGGTGTGTTTTCTGTTAAGATACAGCCTATTGTGCCTTAAAATGGCTTCTATTGTACTGCCGTAAAATGGCTTCTACTGTACAATGCAGTGGAGTTGCCATGGAACAGCTTCACAGTACTCCACAAGGGGGCTCCCTCTGGTAACGGGGAAAATCCAACATTAGAAATTACGTTTGGTCCCGACATTTTCCCCATATAAATAAATTTCCGGGTAGCACCGTCTTATGAGCTAGCATATAATATTGTTGCCTGTAAGGATCTTCAGGCAGTTCTGCCTCAACCAGGCAGGCTCCCTACCACAATTCAGAATTCTACACATTAATTCCATGATCGTCTTAAACAGATGGATCACCATATCCCCATTTTTCATATTTGGTGGTATAAACCACCTGCTATAAACAGGACAACTGGCAATTATCTATGGGTGATTTTTGAACATGTACAGTACATCTCACGTTATTGTAAAATCTGGGAAAGAAAGCCATTCGTTTCTGAACAGATCAGTTGGGAAGAGAAGCATTAGTTCAGAAACATTAATTTTGGGCAAATGTTTACAATTAGCATGTAGTTTCATTTCTAATTGAGTCAAATATGAGTGCACCATATCTAATCTTATCCAGAAAATTATGGAATATTATACCGAAAGGGTAAACTAGGCTACAAAAGAATAGAATAAATATTAAAACACACTTTTTTTGCACAGCACTTAGGTGACTCTTTGTGTGTCCAAAATAGCTGTGTTCTATGGAAGGTATCCAAAACAACTGTAATTCACATTGACAAGAAGCTTAGGATAAATCCATAGGTGTTACTGCTTTTATATGTGCCCAGGAGTGCAACCTCAGTATGCTGTGGTCATTGTTGTTGTTGCTATAAAAATCACCCTGTGCACGGCTTTATACAGAACACAAAATGACTAATTCCTGACCCAAATAATCTAAAACTAAAAACTGTAGATACAATAAAGATAAGGGAAGAATGATAAGTTTCAACGGCAAGTGCTGAGAGCTTGGTTACAGGATGTGAGAATTAGGGAGTTGTGCAATAGGTGAGTTTAACGTAGGATTCAGAAGAGATGAGAAAGATGTGGCAGTAAGTGAAGATTATTGCCGTCCTTCGAAAAATCAAGAGATCTTTGGCCAATTGAAGATAATGGAGCCGTAAGTGCAGAAATCACAGGCTACGAAAAACAGGGAGGAACACAACCATGAAGGGTTTTGAATGGAAAATGATGAAGTCTCTCTTGGATCCAAACAATAACAGAACAGCCAAGAGCCAACTGTTGTGGCTCGCCAGCAGCCAGTGGAGTTGGCAGCAGAGTCGGACAGTGAGGAGGTTGGGGAGGAACATGGGAGTCCTGGAGGCTAGGGGGGGCTCTGTGTTGGAGGCAGAGGTGGGGCCAAGGCCGTCTGACAGTTATCAGCTGCCTTCGGAGCTAGACAGCAGTGAGGCAGAGGAACAGCTGGAGCCTGTTCCCAGTGTGTGCATGCGCAGAGTTCCCAGATGAAGAGAACAGCTGAGAAATCAGGGTAGACTTTGGAATAAAGCCGCAGGTGGACAATGAATGCCCCCCTCCCATAGGAAATAAAAGAGGAGGGAAATGGGGGTGGGCTTTTGCAGGAAACAATTCGTTCGTTTCTTCGTTTTAGGAGTGTGAAGATCTGTCCATGAATCTCAGAGACTCTGTGCCAAATCTTTCCATTGTACAGCACTGCGTTCAGAAAATATTTACATGGCAGCTTTCCAAGCTTGATAAGGTCTGTGGTCATAAATTCACTGTGGTCATAAATTCATAAAATTAAAAGACTGTTTGCCAAAGCCTTTGCTGAACATGAATGAGAGGAATTCACTTTTGTTTAATAAAAGGGTTTTTTTCGGGACCCGGAATCTGCTTCGTGTTTTTTGGGGAAGCCTAGGTCAGAACACCAACATTATTTAAAGAAGGCCATACCATCAGCAAAATAGAAAGGCTAGTGGTTTGGGAAGAGAGAAGCTTGGAGCTATTAGTTTTCAAGGCAGAAATGTCAGTTATGTCAACAATCAATAACCACTCAGCTTTAAAGACACACAGGACAAAAATGTTCTTTTGAATATGGGAAAGAGAGAAGGAAGAAGACACAGGTTTAAACCGTCTCTCGCGGACAGAAGGCAGTCTAGGGTCTAATGGGATTTCAGTCTGATTGCAATGAAAATTGTCACTGTGCTGTGCCATGTTGAATATCTGAGCGACTTCAGTCAAGAGTTTGAGCCTAGGAATGTAAGGTTTGCAAAGTTAGAGACTGGAGATTTACAGCTGAGTCTTGGTCCAGAGATCCTGACAGCAGGAAGGAAGTGAAGACACCAAAAAGACCAGAAAAAGCTATTTAGGTGAGAAATGGTTGCCCTATGGACGGCTCAAAAAGTCAGGATTGGTGGCCATGCCTGCAACTGAAGTCATCAGCTTGACTTTTTTCATTCTTCTGCAGAGGTGTTTTAAGTACACTGATGATTCATCAGATCTACATCTCTGTATTAAATCTCTATTAAATCTCTGTATTTCTGTGCCAACTCAGAAAGTTCAAACTGTCCAAAGAGCTGCTGATTCCGTTCTACCAAGGAGTTATTGAATCTGTCATCTGCACTTCTATAACTGTCTGGTTTGGTTCTGCAACCCAACAAGACAGACACAGACTTCAACGGATAATTAGAACTGCAGGGGGGAAAAAAAACAATTGCTACCAACCTGCCTTCCATTGAGGACCTGTATACTGCATGAGTCAAAAAGAGGGCTGTGAAAATATCTACAGACCTCTCACAACCTGGACATAAATTGTTTCAACTCCTACCCTCAAAACAACACTATAGGGCTCTGAACACCAGAACAACAAGACACAAGGACAAGTTTTTCCCTAATGCCATTACTCTGCTACACAACTAATTCCCACAACACAAATTATCTACTGAGGCTGTATTACTATTATTCTTCTCATCCTTACTAGTACCTACCGTGTTTCCCTGAAAATAAGACAGGGTCTTATTTTCTTTTTACACACAAAATATGGCTTGGGCCTTAATATGAGGGGAGAGTTTATTGTTTTGGGGTTGCCGGGTGGCTGCTCTCTTGCGAGCGGGCTCCCAAAGAGCCGGGCACAGCCTCAGGGGCGAACAGCTGTGTTGCGCTGTCGCCGTGAGGTGACCACGCTCACGAGCAGCCACATGGCAAACC
Source organism: Thamnophis elegans (assembly GCF_009769535.1). Classification (NCBI taxonomy): domain Eukaryota; kingdom Metazoa; phylum Chordata; class Lepidosauria; order Squamata; family Natricidae; genus Thamnophis; species Thamnophis elegans. Next base: position 84,631,208 of record NC_045545.1, read on the forward strand.
CAGGTGGGTGCAGCGCCATTCACTGACCTAGGGGTATTGCCAAGCCACATAAGTGCCTGTTTGCCGCCACCAAGCTCTCGTGGCTTGGCGCCTTCAAAATGCCAGTGAATGGTGCTCTGCATGTCTGGAGAGGGAGGGTTGCACGAGCGGCTGTTCCGCTCCCACTCATGGGCCTCCCAGCCTCACGATGCCCTGCCCCAGCTCTCCCCGCAGAGCCAGAGCATCTCCGCTGCCGCAGCCGCCACTACCACCACCACTGCCATCCCAGCATGGCTTTTTCGGCAGCTTCCAAACTGAGTCTTCTGGCAGTGGCCGCTCTGAGCGTACGCACTATGGTTGTGAGTTGGCTGCTGGCAGAGCATACTCCCAGAGCGTACAACCATAGAGCGTACACCAAGAGTGGCCACTGCTGGAAGACTCACTTTGAAAGCTGCCAAAAAAGCCATGCTGGGATGGTGGCGGCGGCAGCAGCGGAGGTGCTCTGGCTCTGCAGAGAGAGCTGGGCCAGGGCATCATGAAGTTGGGAGGTGCATGAGTGGGAGCAGAACAGCAGCTCATGGAACCCCCTTCTCCAGCTGTGCAGAGTACCATTCTGGCATTTCGAAGGCGCCAAGCCATGAGTGCCGGGCGGCAGCGAACAGGTGCTCACGTGGCTTGGCAATACCCCTACGTCAGTGAATGGCACTGTGCCCAGCTGGAAAGGGGGTTTGCCAAGTGGCTGCTGTGCCCGGCTCTTTGGGAGCCCACTCACAAGAGAGAAGCCACCTGGCAACCCCCCTGTTCAGCTGGGCACAGTGCAACTCACCAACCTAGCGGTATCCCGAAGGGACCAAGCAATGCGATCACCTTTCCCCCCTACCTTTTCCCATGGCTTGGCACCTTCAGAATACCGCTTGGTTGGTGAGCAGCACACTGCCTGGCTGGAGGTGGGGGATTGTCCAGGGGGCTTATTTGCAGGGGAGGGCTTATATTTTTGCCCACCAGAAAAATGTGGCATGGCCTTATTATCAGGACATGTCGTATTTTCGGGGAAACACAGTATCTCTTCCCACTTATGGCTATATCCATGTTGCTTGTATCTTTACAACTTGTATTGTTTTTATTGTTTCCTACGTGTTGTATCCTATGATTCTTGATGAATATATTTAATTTTTTATTTATGTACGCTGAGAGCATTTGCACCAAAGACAAATTCCTTGTTTGTCCAATCACAATTGGCCAATAAAGAATTCTATTCTATTCTATTCTATTCTAAATGATGGGGAACACAAGTAAATGGGAATTATTGCTGCATGCATATTTCCTATTATTGTTCCAGCATGGCATATGGGAAGCCTGCTGCCCATTTTCCAACAACCGGTATGAGATACCTCCAAATGCCAGGCAGCTTCCATTTGCTTTATTCACTCAAGCCTCCAAGGAATCTGGTGGGTTATTTTTTTTTCCTCTTTAGCCAGCACTTCTCAAGTCTGATCTTGATTAATGAGAGTCTCATCTGAAGTCCGAGTATTTTCCTCCGATGGATGCAGTTGTGCTGAGCGAGCACAGAATCCGTGAATAAAATAGACCTTCTGACTTAAGGCTTCTCACACGGCGTCTCTGTGGATTTCCCTCAACAGAAAATCCTTCAGAGCCAAGTCACATTGTTAGTCAAGTCAGACTGTAGAAGAATTTTGGTCCCTTCAGGGGACAAAACATGTTCACACTGGCAGGAAAAGGATGATGCGCCTTGTACCAAGTGACACAATCGATGTGTTTCTGCCAACTGAGAGTGTAAGTTCTCTGTTAGCCACAGGAAGATAACAAACTTGCAGTGACATTCAATGGGATGTGAAAAAAAGTGATCTTCTCCTATGTGGTGAAATCATTGTAGACCCACTGTAATCAAGGCAGGCCAACCATGACAACAGGAGTTCAAATGATACTTGACAGATGTTCTACCAAAGGCAGAATGCAAGTTCATAGCAATCAAACTGGACAATTACCTTTTATGATTAGCAATTTTTTATAAAGTAAAAGAGAGAAAACATCATCTGTCCATCTTCAGTTATTGTGAACTCCATATAGAAAAGGAAAAAGTTCTGAAAATGTGGTCAAATCCAGAGGGGGTATTCAGCAGGTTCTGACCAGTTCTGGAGAACCGATAGTGGAAATTTTGAATAGTTTGGAGAACTGGTAAATATCACCTCTGACTGGCCCCGCCCCCATCTATTCTCTGCCTCCCAAGTCCCAGCTGATCGGGAGGAAATGGGGATTTTACAGCATTCTTCCCCTGGAGTGTGGAGGCAGTGGAGATTTTACAGCATCCTTCCCCTGCCACACACCAAGCCATGGCATGCCCACAAAGCCACATCCGCAGAACCAGTAGTAATTTATTTATTTTTTTGACTACCACCACTGGGTCAAATCCATGGCTTATACAACAGCTCTTACCCGCAAAGAAGGAGAGCTGGGGAGACAAATAGAAGTGCAAAAACGAGGTAGAATAGGGGTCTTAAACCTTGGCCACTTTAAGAATTTTGTGGACTTCAACTCCCAGAATTCCTCAGCCAGCATGTCTCTCTGTTCATTTTTTCAATCCATTCCTCAGTCCTGAAGGAATGTTAAAAGAGCATTAAAAAATTTTTATCCCTCTTTTAATTAAAGAAGGCGGTTGCCCTGTCCTCTTTAAAGTGACCCCATACCTCCACATCTCTCCTGAGGGGGTGGGGGGAAGCAATAAGGTTAGCCTGTGATTATTTGGTTCAAAAAAAACCCCTACGTTTTTTCCTCCTGTTGTACTTGACTGCCCTTGGCTCCATCATAGTCCATTCAGAATAGAGGCTTCCTTAATTAGCTCTGTTTTTCATGCACCGTGAAAGTGTTTGTCATCTCTGGCATTCTAATGTGTGGGAACTCAGTTTTTAAAACACAAGCAAATAATTTTAGGCAATGAACCTACCCAATTTTGATACTTGACAGCTCAGTATTCAGCTCAGGGCCTTTTTCTGTGTGGTTCCTAGGTTATAGGAAGTGTTTGGCTCCTTCTATTATAGTAATAGCACTTAGACTTACACACCGCTTTACAGTGCTTTACAGCCCTCTCTCAACGGTATACAGAGTCAGCCTATTGCCCCCAACAATCTGGGTCCTCATTTTACCCACCTCGAAAGGATGGAAGGCTGAGTCAACCTTCAACCTGGAGGGATTCGCTCTGCGAAACTGCTGGCAATTGGCAGTCAGCAGAAGTAGCCTATAATACTCCATCCTAACCACTGCGCCACCGTGGGTCTCATGATAAGCATCTCTCTTTTATCAAGTTCTAACTGCTAACTGTTGTAGTGATTGATTTGCATCTTGATTTTAATTATTACTTTTTTGTAGTGTTTCATACTTGCTTTATTTTATCGTTATAAACTACTTTGAACGGTGGAATAAACAGAAGGATGGAGTTTCAGGCACCAAAGTCTAAGGCACCAAAGTATCCTGGTGGATTGGTTTTTGGTTGCTCAATTGTTTTGTTGATTGTAAGACAGAATGGTCTTTTTGGACCTCAGGCACATGATCTACTGGTCAACTGTGGACTAAATTGCGTCTTAACTGATTTGTTCTGATGTTTTTTTAGTTTTAATTTAACATTCGTTGCCCAGGTTACAATAGTGAAATGGGAAGCCAGATAAATTGTTTAAACAGACAAAAAAAAAAAAAAACAACTTGAATTATTTCTAATCCATAGCTCTCTGCTATGACCTGCCTGTCTTGGGTTGCCTTGCACAGCATAGCTCATAGCTTCATTGAGCTACGCAAGCCCCTTTGCCTCAACAACACAGTAATCCATGAAGAGGAATCCAAATAATTGGGACCCTGGATTTAGTAGCCCATTGAGGATAAAACATCACTCCTCAGATTTTTTTAAAAAATTAGCATTAATATGATTTCACTTATTGCAAAACTTGGTAAGCTAGCAACATTGGAAGACTGAGACACATCCTGCACCTAATTTTTGCCTTAGCACAATGTCTAAATCAGGGGTGTCAAACTCAAGTCGTCACGGCGGCATCATATGACATATCACAACTTTTCCCCCCTTCGCCAGGATGTGACGCATTTGGCCCCCAGGCCACGCATTTGACACCCCTGGTCTAAATTTTGTGCTGTGACGTGGTAGTTCTTGCAAACATTCAAACAAGGGGATCAATCAAAACTTTGAATGCTCTGCTATATTTATTATATTTTGAGTCCCCCCTCCCCTTCTGCAAGCAATTTATGCACTAGATCCAGAGGCATACTAGGGAGGCAAGGAAGGGGTCAAGGGAGGTCGCGTAATTGTATGTATGACACAAATTGTGCCATTTACATCAATTGTGCATGAATTATGCAGATTACATAATTACATAATTCACATCTATTTTGGCATCACATTCAGATCACATTTATGATGCATCCAACATCCCTGTAGCTCATATCAGATACTTGTCATGAGTTTATGGTCTTCTTGAATTTATATTATCTTAGAAAATGTTAGGGGAAAAGTTGCTAGTAGAGAAATGACACAAAGATACATGGCCTTCCATTTTCCCTCCCTACCTGACATTTCATTCTCAGAGTTATCCTGTGAGGCCAATTATGCCAAGAAATAAAATGTAGGTTCACAGATTTTGCTAAATGAAAACATAGGTTCTTTAATCATAGTCTAGCATGCAATAGGAACTCACCACCAGCATGGAGACACAACATACAGCCCTCCACATTTTGCCAAATATGACCCTGGGTGTCCCTGCCAAATCTATCCACTCAGTTTTAGAGAAAAGCAAGGTGAATTTAGTTTGTGGCCAACTTCTCCTTATCTTTCATCTTCATTTTCTCCATTTCCATGCAATGGTGGGCACCAGATAGCTTCATAAAGCAAGGGAGGTGGGAGAGGCGTGGCTTCCTTAAAAAAAAAAAAAGCACCAATATTGATTTGCAAACTCATAAAGTAGGCCACAAGAGCACAGTTCTGTTATCCATTTCTTAAAACTGGATAAGAGATACTTCTCTTCCATGCCTGAAGCTAGGAACCATTTTGAAATCTAAGAGTGATTAAATGCTAACACAGACAGCTGTAGAGAGAGAAATACAGAGAGAGTTATGCAGAATGTTGTCAAGAGATTTTAGAAACAAAAAGGACCAAGTTCAGACCCAGGGAGAAAGCTGCAGAAATGGAAATTTTGTCCCAATTCTAAGTAACAATCAAGACAGGGAATTGTAAGTGCTTTCAAGTGAAAGAATGCACCTTCCAGCCTAATGCTAAACGGTAAGAACAAGTGCAATTCATTCAATTATAAGAAACCCTTCGGCATCTTTTGAAAGTTCAGGAAGTTTATAACGGGCTATGATTTTGCAAGGAAGCAACCAGAGGTGGTATTCAGCAGGTTCCGACCAGTTCTGGAGACCTGGTAGTGGAAATTTTCGGAGAACCGGTAAATACCACCTCTGACTGGTCTTGCCCCCATCTATTCTCTGCCTCCCGAGTCCCAGCTGATCAGGAGGAACTGTGGATTTTGCAGTAATCTTCCCCTGGAGTGGGCAGGGCAGGGAGATTTTACAGTATCCTTCCCCTGCCATGCCCACCAAGCTACACCCACAGAGCTGGTAGTAAAGAAGCAACTGAGTTGGCCATTTTTCAAGACCAAAACTTTTGAGGGCTCCGCATAATTTGTTGCTTTCATCAGAAGGATAAAAGTAGTCTTGCTGTATCACATTGCAAGCCCCAGATGACATTTGTGCAATGATTCGTGTTGAAAACGGCTTGAGCTGCAATCCCTGAACAGGTATTTTTTTTCATCATGCTGACCCTCTTCCTTCTCATCCCTCTCGCTAGTCCCCTTCCTTCACCTGTCCAAAAACAGGCAGAAAAGGAAAATTATCCGCACTAGGCAGCTGCCAGTCACAAAAACGTTACTGTATTTATTTGGTACCTGATGGGTGTTCTGTTTTTGAAAGAAAGAAAAAAGTTGATGCAATCAGCCCATTTGTCTTCCCTGTAAAGTGCGACATTGTGTACCTTTTTGAATCACCAACGGGGCCTACAATTTTGTGTGGTAGTCAACATTTATGAAATTCTTCATTTCACTTGCTGTAGCCCGAAACGCTTGTGATTGTATGTGTGTGGATATATGCTCACCCAAGTATGTATGAGTGTGTGTATACACACAAGCCTATGTTGGTGTACATGTGTTTGTTACATTTATAACATTTCTTTGATACTACGTTATCAATTATGGATGGCACAAATTGTATTAAGTAAATAATGAATCCATAATTTCAGGTATCTAGGAACAAGTTTAAAAGCTCCTGAGCCAATATAAGCTCTCAAGAGAAACAAAGCATATTCTGATTCCCTGCTTAACCATTTAAAGAATTTAACTGTTAGACCATCTCAGTGCGGAATGGGACAACTTGCCACAGCCAACTCACTGCAGCCAACTCACTATGGTCAACTTGCGGCTGGACAACTTGCCGTGGCCAACTTGCCTCAGGACAACTTTCTGTGGGACAATTTAGCAATTCTATTTAATTATTTAAAATGAATAAAAATATTTTAATTTTTGCCATTCATATTTCATTCTGTCCCTCCTTTTGTATTCTTTCTTTAATTCTATTCAACCATTTCTTTGTCCTACAGTGAGTTGTTCTGTGGCAAGTTGACTGTGGCCATGGAGATTTGACCATGGAGAGTTGGCTATGGTGGGTTGGCCATGGAGAGTTGGCCATGGTGAGTTGGCCATGGAGAGTTGGCCATGGAGAGTTGGCCATAGTGAGTTGGCCATGGAGAGTTGGCCATGGAGAGTTGGCCATGGAGAGTTGGCTATGGTGGGTTAGCCATGGAGAGCTGGCCATGGAGAGTTGGCCATGGAGAGTTGGCCATGGAGATGGCCATGGAGAGTTGGCCATGGTGAGTTGGCCATGGTGAGTTGGCCATGGAGAGTTGGCCATGTTGAGTTGGCCATGTTGAGTTGGCCATGGAGAGTTGGCCATGGAGAGTTGGCCATGGTGTGTTGGCCATGGAGAGTTGGCCATAGTGAGTTGGCCACGGAGAGTTGGCCATGGAGAGTTGGCCATGGAGAGTTGGCCATGGCAAATTGTCATAGACCCATCACAGTGGTTGTTGCCCTTTTTGGTTATCAAAAGAAGCAGATACAATCCACTTCTTTGTGATTAGTTTTCACTGTAGGTTTCCACATTACATCAACTTGGCCAAAATGCATTTTTCTGGTATTATGAAGTCAGCTTGAAGACACAGCAGATGTGCGAGTCAATGTCCATTTGCTGATTTTCTCAAACACCTAAAAACCAAAGCAAAAAAGTGTCCTCTTAGGGAAGGTTGTCTGAATGGACATTTTTTCCTGTCTTGAGAGTTGCATCTTGTTTCTCTAATGGAATCTAAAGTGGCAATGAATGACCATGAAAAGTTCATTAGCCTTTTCAAGGACAAGCTCTGGTGAAAAATTACTTGGAATGGAACTGAAAATCAAGCAGCCATATTCTAATGTTTTGAGATAAATATGCTATACAATATGATGCGGGGACACTTAGAATATTATACACTCTGGAAGAAGATGAAGAGCAAATCAAATATGACACAAGAAGAGCTCATTCAAGGCTTTCTTTTTAAAGCCTCAAGCTTTAACCACCACACAAAATTAGCTCTCGGTTTCAAGTTGATAGTAAGGATAGTAAAATGTCTGCATTTCTCTTTTCTTCTTGCATCTGTAAAACACTGGCCTTTAAAAAGTGATTGGGAACAGGAGTCTCATGCCCACCCCAGCTCTGCAAAGACAAAAAATCAGTGATGAAATTCAAAAATTTTCCCTACAGGTTCTGTGGGCATGGCTTAGTGGGCGTGGCTTGGTGGGTGTGGCTTGGTGGGTATATGGCCAGGCAGATGTGGCTTGGTGGTCATGTGACCAGGTGGGCATGGCTGCACAACTGACTCACACGCAATGTAAATTCAGCTGGACTTCAGGCAAAATGTCTCCTGCAATAAACAGAAACCTCACAGAGTCACAGAGAGCTCAAAAACAAACTATCACACTTTACACAAAAATAACACAAAAGATGCACAACTGACACACACAATGGAAAAGCAGCTGGACTTCACACAAAATGGCCCCTGCAACAAGCAGGAACCTCACAGACAATAAGGCACAGCTGATAGTTACACAGCTGATCGGTAGTAAAAAAATGCTAAAAAGAAGTTTGAAAAAGGGTCCAACAATTACTCGGCACAGCTAATTGTCGCACAGCTAATTATCTGAACTTTTAAAAAACTTTTTAAAGCATTTTTAAACTACCAGTTTGGCGAATAGGTAGTAAAAAAAAATCCTTAAAAAAGATAAAAGATTGCAGCACAGCTGATTGTCCCATAGATGATTTTTAGAACTTTTTTCTTTTTCACTTTTTAAAGCATTTTTTACTACCGGTTCGGGTGAACTGGCCCAAATCATTTCACTCCTGCAAAAAATGTCACGATACGTCACATGACGCGATCAAGTTTGACACCCGTGTGCTAGCTTCTGAGGTTGTCTATGGCATCGGCTGCTGCAAAAATGATAATGAGGTCAACAAGTGGCAAAGAGGATCATCCAAAAAATGAGTAAAAGGCTAGGGTAGCTCCTGTTAAAGTATATGTTACACTGGGTATGGGTCTTAGTTTGAATTGGAGACAACTAAGGGAAAAATTATCAGGGGTATGTGTTTCTTCTCCGAAAAATATAGAAGATGAGAAGTTTCTCTTGCTTCCTTCACAGTGTTGGAACTGGGCTCGCTCATTAAAAACAAAGATGGAGAGATGTAGGATCAATGAAATGAAGGGAATGCTGCCAATTTAGTTGGCCTTAAAAGGTGACTGGTCAAATTCATGGAGAATATGGCTATTATTCTTGATGGTTATATATCTGAACTATATGCAACCTGCAATAAATAATAACTGCTAAGCAGCAACCCCTGGCCAACCTTTTCATGGGACTTGGAAGCTAAGCAGGTTGGACATTATTAATCTGGGATGGGAGACTGCCATGAAATATCAAAGATTTGGATGAAACCGATGGCCAGCACTTTCCTACTGCTATGAAGGAAACTGCATGGTTGTGTCCATGAAGTCACCAGAAGCTTGATTTATGAGTATTTTCACCATAACCAAATAAAGGATAGTGGATGAAGCCAGTTCTCCTTAGAACAGGGATGGGAAACTATGGGCAACCTATTCCTTGCTGGCTCTGGAATTCTGGGAGTTGAAGTTCACAGGTCATTAAGTTGTCATAGTATCCCATAGTATCCTTCTAGCTGGTTGACCAACATGGGACATGAGATGCTGGACTAGAAGGGCTATTAGCCTGATCCAATGAGACTCTTCTCATGTTCTCATTGTATAAACAATGTTGATGGTCCAATGCAGTGGTGGGTTTCAAAAATTTTTCAAACCTACTCTGTGGGTGTGGCCTCCTTTGTGGGAGTGGCTTGCCAGCCATGTGACCTGGTGGGAGTGGCTTGCCAGCCATGTTCTCTCTCTCTCTCTCTCTCTCTCTCTCTCTCTCTCTCTCTCTCTCTCTCCTTCCTTTTCTCTGTCCCTTTTTCCTTTTTTTCTTTCATCTCTCTCTCACTTTTTCTTTCTTTTTTCTTTTTTTCTTTATTTCTTTCTTCCTTTCTTTCTCTTTCTCTTTCTGTGTGAGTGTGTGTGTGTGTGTGTGTGTGTATCAGTGGTGGGTTTCAAAAAAATTTGGAACCTCTTCTGTAGGAGTGGCCTGCTTTCTGGGTCCACTGGTGGAACCTCTTCTAACCGGTTCAGTAGATTTGACGAACCGGTTCTACCGAACTGGTGCGAACTGGTAGGAACCCACCTCTGGTCCAATGGCACTGACTGTTCTGATCTAGGCTAGTGGAGAAAGCATAAAGCACAATCTTTGTCCCCCTCTTTTATTTATATGGCTGTAAATTATGGTCATTAACAGTCTGCAAGGCTTCACAAACAGTCTGTGAAGGTTCCGACAGATGTCTGCCGAGTTGCCACAGTCTTTCAGGAGAATGTTGATAAACACCCACCATATTTCCCTGGGAAGTCGGCCAGAGACCTAATTGCCAAATGCAGAGCAAGGCCAAATTTAGCACAGAGTCAAATAGAACTATTCAAAGCTTGAACTGACCAAATGAACTAATTGCTTCCTGCAAAAGATCACATCCTGTTTGCTCTTCTTTTATGTCTTATGGGAGGGGCCAATCATCTCCAAGCCTTACTCCCAAGTCGACCGTTTTCTTAATTGTTCTTCTCTTCTGGTATCTCTGTGTATGCGCACACTGGGAACAGGCTCCTGTTGCTCCTCTGCCTCGCTGATGTCAAACTCCGGAGGCTCTGGAGGCAGCAAATAACTACCAGATGGCCTTGGTTCTTTCTCTGCCTCCAACGGAGAGCCCTCGTCTGAGCCTTCCCCAGACTTCAGGACTGGCCCATGTTCTTCCCCAACCTCCTCAATGTCTGAATCTGCTGCCAGCTCTGCTGGCCCCCGGTGGACCACAGCACTGTCTTTTCAACACTATATGACCTTCTGGCTATAAAGGTAGCAGCAGATTGTAGAGAGAAACTTAAAAAATTATTCTGTGTCCCATCTTTTGCTAAACTGAAGTGATTTTTTTCTGCCTTTATTTCCAGACACACATACACAAAGTAAACACTCAATTCTTCTGGTAGGATGTAGGTATGATGTATTTTCTGTCAATCTTTCTGTAGGACACAGGTAGGATGCATTTTCTGTTAATAAATCTCATTTATGTTATAATTATAAAACTTGCTTTGCTATTCGTTGCTCGGATTAGATTCCTGTGCTCAAGAATGGCTTACATGTACACATTTCAGACTTCAACAAGCTGGTTTTTTTTTTTAAAGAGAGTCGACCGGACGTTCTCCAGTTGGACAGATGTGGGGGGGAGTGAGCTCTGAAGAGCCTCACATGAACCCTGTCTGACAAACCAATTTCGAGATCCTTTTTGGATCAGAACCTCCCTTTGAGGGAGGGGATGTGAAGAAGGGGCAGAGTCTCATCAGACCCAGAGGCAGTGCAACAGGTCTCTCATAGGTCAGAGATTTGGTCTCTGAATCTGAGTCGGGGTGGCAGCATGGCAACATGGCTGCACAAGAAGCTGGCTTCAGGCCAAAGCAGTTGAACAGGAGTGTGCAGGATGAGATGAAAGCCTGGTAAGTTATAAATCAGACTTTGGAAAAGGCAAAGAACCTTGAGAGCATAAATAATATTGATGGACAGACTGGGATTTTGGCAAAACGAAAGAAAGAAGGGGAAAAATGGAGGGTTGAATCACTAGCCCAAAAGAGAGCCATTTGCTTGAAACAATTTGGACAGAAAGGAGAAAGGAGAGAAGTGACAAACCCACTCAAACACAAACTCTAAATTTGGTTTTGGACTTGAAAAGATTGTGTTTTTAAAAGAGTTGAGGAGCGTGAAGATTTGCTTCATCCGAGTTTCTTCTAACTAACATATCTTAAGCAACTCCAATTAATCAGAGGTGGAATGTAACAAGGGAAAAATCAAGAAAAAAAGCACTATTTTCTCACTGATTAATCTTGCCTGCTGCGAATGGAATATGAAATCCTGAGCAGAAAAAATTATTTAACTAATTGCCATAAATCAGAAGTTGGAAAAGCAGGAGGCAAAGAGTAACATACTGGAGTTTGGCTGGATGCGAGTTTGTCCCAATTAATATATTTTGAGCAACTATAACTGATGAGAGGTGGAAGGTAACAAAGGAAAAAAATAATAGTCAGGAGCCAGGAAAATACAAAGGTTTTTTTTTTTCTGCAAAAGATAAAGAGATCAAAAGATCTCTTCCCCTTCACATTTGCTGAATTAGCTAAATTGAAGGTGGACCAGAACTCTGAAATAAGAATTGTATAACTAACTGTAACTTTGGAACTGGACATTATGGAAAGGTGGGGATTTGAAGAAATATGTGAAATTATAAAAAAATATGCATAAATCATTAAAATCAAGTTTAAATAGAATTTTGAACTCAGAGAAGCAGGAAGTTAAAGAAGAAGAGAAGGAAGAAGAGGCGGTAGAAATGGTGGAAAATAAAAAGCAGACAAAAAACTTCATTGGATATGACAGTGGTACAGGGAAAATTGAAAAGGGGGGATGTGTCCCAACAAAAAGAAATAAAAAGGAGACAAAAGATCTCACTGACTTTGACAGTGGCATAGGGAAAACTGAAGAAGGGGGCTACACCCCAACAAAGGGAAAAGATTTCATTGGGCTTGACTGTGGCTTGGGGAAAGGTGAAGAGGGTGGACATGTCAAAACAAAGAAAAGGGAGAAGACAGGAATAGAGAAGTGGGATAAAAGACTTACTAAGAAAAAATCAGACAATTAGAAACTGTTATATGGGGAAATATAAAGCAATGTGGTTTACTCCTATATGTGATAATAAAACTGAGTTGCTAACTGGTTGAATATGATAATGGAATGACAATTAAATAAAGGTTAAAATATATGGAATATGGACAAATATGAAACTGATATGGGGAGAATGTAAAACAGAGATATGTGATTTACCTTTATACATGATAATTAAACTGAGTTGCTAATTGATTGAATATAAAAAAACAAGTTGGTTTTTTTTAAAGGAATCTGAGGAATTCTACAGGAAATTATTTATTCATCGGATCTACGAGCATTATGAGAGGAACACATTTGTATCTTGAAATAACATAATTTTGAATGTGCTGCATCTTTGCTTATCATTAACTGTAAAAAAACCCCATCCCTTTTCCAGGTTGCCTTCGGGAGGGTGAAAGCAAATCCATTTAGAGTTCTCCATTTCTGTTGTATGATGCAACATTAATGTGTCTGTGTGTTTGCGTAATAAATCCAGATTATAATATGTTCCTGCGACAGGGCAATACATTCATTTGCCTATAAAGTGCTTTGAAAACCTGGAGGGCTATATAAATAAGTAATATAAAAATAGTTATGAACTGTTAAAAAATAATTCCTTAGCAAACATAAAAGCACACACCTGTACTTGTGAGTTAATTGGAAGAGTTTGAAGTGTAAAACAAAAAAGCATAATGCCCAAATATGAGCTCACACCACCATACACGTTATATTTAATATATCCAGAGGAAAGTTATTGGGATGTTTATAAGGGCTGCAAAGCTAAACAGTATCATCAAATACTTGTTTATATTAATAACTGTGAAATAATAAAAGAAATAATGGAATGGAATGGAACGGAACGGAATGGAATAGAATAGAATAATAACAAATTTCGAAGGGACCTTGGAGGTCTTCTAGTCCAACCCCCTACACAGGCAGGAAACCTTTTACAATTTCAGACAAATGGTTGTCTAATATCTTCTTAAAAACGTCCAGTGTTGGGGAATTCATAACTTCTGGAATCAATATTTTCCACTGATTAATTGTTCTAACTGTCAGAAAATTTCTCCTTAGTTCTAGGTAGCTTCTCTCTTTGATTAGTTGCCACCCATTGCTTCTTGTTCCACTCTCAGGTGCTTGGGAGAATAGCTTGACTCCTTCTTCTTTGCGGCAGCCCCTCAAATACTGGAATACTGCTATAGTGTCACCCCTAGTCCTTCTTTTCATTAAACTAGACATACCCATTTCCTGCAAACGTTTCTCATATGTTTTAGCCTCCAGTCCCCTAATCATCTTTGTTGGATTTTGCTTACCCCCAGTATTTTCAGTATATAAATTTATTTATGTAAATTTGTGCTTCAGGAGCAATTTCTCTAGAAAAGAGTGACAAAGAATGGAAAGTCTCATCATGGCATTATAGGTCCACCCAACAGGATGCTTTGTAGAAATTCAAGCTAATAACGAGTTTGGCTGACTTCCAAGGCAGTGTTGTGGCCCGCCAGCAGAGGCGGGAGCAGATTCGGACAGTGAGGAGGTTGGGGAGGGACATAGGCGAGTCCTGGAGTCTGGGGAAGGCTCTGATGAGGGCTCTGCGTTGGAGGCAGAGAGGGGGCCAGGGCCGTCTGACAATTATCAGCTGCTTTTGGAGTCAGACATCAGTGAGGCAACAAACAGCTGGAGCCTGTTCCCAGTGTGCACATGCACAGAGTTGCCAGACAAAGGGAACAGCTAAGGAACAAGGGTCGATTTGGAAGTAAGGCCACAACTGGACAGTGAATGGCCCCACCCATAGGCAATAAAAGAGGAGTGAAAGGGAAGGGGTGTTTGCAGGAGGCAATTCGTTCATTCCTGCATTCTTGCCAAGTATTGCGGCATCTGAAAGATATCAACCTGGCCACTCTCCAAGGCTGATAAAGGTCAGTAATTGTGAACTGTCTTGAAAGACTGTGGGAGAGGAAAGACTTTTCTGGAGAGGAATTCACTGTAAATTAAATAAAAAGGTTTATCGGGACTTGGCTTCGTGCTGGTGGGGAAGCCTAGGTCAGAACAGACAGTTATCTCCTCCCCCCTCCCGCTCCTCCTTTGTTATACTGGTAAGTGAATATGAATCTTAAAATAAGAAAGGAATCAAACTAAAAAAGATCCACAGTTAAACATGAGCAAAAGACGTGTCTTTAAGAATTTTAAAATGTAATCTCAGTTTCACAGAGAATGCATTTCAGAGATCAAGGAATCTCTGAACTCACCAAATGAGTTCACAACATTCTTCCTGGTAGTCCCATGGCGTGAAAAAGGGAGTCATATATAAATCATCATTGATTCAATAACCTGGGCCCAAACTTCTTTGTATCTCATTGGGTTGGCAGCCGGAGCAATGTTTTGATTACATGTTTTCCTCGCTTAATGACCAGTCATTCTACAACTGTTTAAAAATTGCGACAGTCACAGAACACAGGCAGTCCTTGACTTACAACAGTTTAGAGAGCTGAGGTGGCGCAGTGGTTAGGGTGCAGTACTGCAGGCCACTTCAGCTGACTGTTATCTGCAGTTCAGCGGTTCAAATCTCACCGGCTCATGGTTGACTCAGCCTTCCATCCTTCCGAGGTGGGTGAAATGAGGACCCAGACTGTGGGGGCGATTTGCTGACTCTGTAAACCGCTTAGAGAGGGCTGAAAGCCCTATGAAGCGGTATATAAGTCTAACTGCTATTGCTATTGTTATTGCTATTGCCTAGTGACTGTTCAACGGCACTGAAAAGAATGACTTATGAACGTTTTTCACAATTAGAATGTTTGCAGCATCTTCATAGTCATTTGATCAAAATTCAGATGCTTGGCAACTGGTTCATATAGATGACCATTGTTGTGCCCCAAGGTCATGGGGTCACATTTGCGACCTTCTGACAAGTAAAGTCAATGGGGAAACCAGATTCACTTAACAAGCGGGTTGCTAATTTATCAACCGCAGTGACTCGCTTAACAACGGTGGCAAGAAGGCTCATAAAATGGGGCGAAAACTCACTTAACAAGTGTCTCACTTAACAACAGAAATTTTGGGCGTAATTGTGGTCGTACGTTGAGGACAACCTGTATGTGTTTATAGCCTGTAAAGCATCCCCAGCTGTCATAAATGATTGTGTTGCCTTCCCCTGTGGTAACAAGACTGCATATCAGGTGGGACAGTTTTACAACCTGTTGCGGCATTCCACAACTACAATGTGACTGCAATGTTTCTTGCTGGTTTCTGGCAAAAATACTCTATTCCACGGGTATTAAACGTGATTGTGTCACGTGACATCATTTTTTGCCTTTCCGGAGCTGGGGTGGGTGTGGCCTGCACCTGATGTATCCGGCCTGTGGGCTGCCTTAGAACTCTATTCTATTGAATGGGTTCATTTCATGACTATAGCATTTGCTTAACAACCTCCATAAAAAAAAGCCATACATTTACTTCCAATCATGCTGGTACTTTGACTTATGACCATAATGACATACAACCTTTGGCCTCATTTATGGTCCTAAATTAAAGACTATTTTATTCTTCAGAGACTAGTCTGGTCCCTGAATTCTATACTAATGAAAGTTTATGGGCTAGATTTTTTTTTTTTAAAAAAAATCTAGCAAATGTGTTGAGGATTAATAAAATCCTCCACTTACGACCGGGAGGCCAGCAACAGTCTTTGACATTTGGAATCGCTGTCAGCTCCTGTTTTGCTTGCAATAAATCTGTTCTTGTTGAAGTCCTGGCTCTTGCATTGTTCCTGCCTTGATCCTCTAAACTGGCGACGAGGGTGGGATCCAGCGATTCCCAAAGCAGAGCCTAGGACAGAGCGAGAAGGGATTCAGCCAGCCGCTCAAGCCATGTCAAACCGCCGGTGCGCGAACGCTGAAATTTTTTTTCTCCGCTCCCTATCTACTCTCACTTGAACCGTCAAATTTTTTTGGGGCGAACATGGCATCCGTCTTACCGCCCTTCTCACCTTTCGGATCTGCTGGTGAAAAAATGATGTCATTTTCTTCCAAAAGTTCAAGTCTAGAAGCTTCCAGAAGCTATTCCCCCCCCCCAAATCTGTTGAGATTGACTTGTTCCTGCCTTATGAGGAAACCACAGAAAGTTCCAGAAAAACACCAAGAATGCGTGTCTGCTCTTTTTGGGGGAACATAAACTAATCTAGATCTGGAAGGCCTATCATTTTAATAGATGAGCTCCTCTATCTTGATTGAATTCCACTTCAGCAATTTATTGTCCTTTTTCCAGCTCATCCCCAAATATGGGGCTGCTGTCATGGGAACCACCCCATTATGGGAGATTTTACCCACGTCTAATGCTTTATAATATATGTATAAAGAAAGAAGGGAGTCCTAAGAGACACCCTGTAATGACTTCTGTTTCGAGGAGCAACTGTTTCCAAGCAACACCATCTGAAATCTACCTGGAGATAGAGTTGAATTGCTGCAAATAGTGCTTCTTATTCCTAAATATTCTAGGTAGATGGATTGAATGCCATGAAGAGGTTGAGAAAAGCTAATACAGTTGCTACTTTTGTTGATCCCCAAACAAAGATGATCCTTCAGGCCTATTGTAACAAACTCAACCTCTCAAGCCAGTTTTAAGTAGATCAAAATGTTTACTTCCTCTATGACTGCCAACACTTGGGATTGTCTATGTAAGATAAGTGCCTGACCCATAATTTTCTATTTTTCCTTAGATTCAAAAGAGGTTTCTTAGGCATTCTTGAACACAGAGGCATTCTACTATTCTGCAGAGCTGTTTTATTAACTAAGACATCTCAAATAACTTTATGGTTAGAGTTTACAAACCAGGCTCAGGAAACATCAAGTGTTTTGAACATGTTTTTAATATCGGTTCTGTGGGCATGGCTGGGTGAGCATGGCAGGGGAAAAATACTGCAAAATCTCCATTCCCTCCCCACTCTGGGGCCAGCTAGAGGTAGTATTTTCCGGTTCACTGAACTACTCAAAATTGGTTCCACCACAAAACCGCGGTCGACTAAAGCGCGCTCGACGAAACCGCGTACCTGACGTCATCACAGCGCGACGAAAAAAGCATGCTGTGAGCGCTAAAGCTAAAATTAACCCCTAAACCTAAACCTAACCCCCCGAAACCTAACCCTAAACCTAACCCTAACCCTAAACCTAAACCTAACCCTAAACCTAACCCTTAACCTAACACTAAACCTAACGCTAACCCTTAACCTAACCCTAAACCTAACCCTAACGCTTAACCTAATCCTAAACCTAACCCTAACCCTTAACCTAACCCTAACCCTAACCCTAAACCTAACCCTTACCTTAACGTGAATCGGCTTGCTTTCAAAGTGCTTTTTAAAGCGCCCTTTTTTCTCAGCAGTTGCTGTTGTCGCGCTGCTGCTGATGTCAGCGACGCGCTTTAATTGGGCGTGCTTTAGTGGACCGCGGTTTTGTCGTGCCACGCTCAAAATTTCCACTACTGATTGTCCAGAACCTGTCAGAACATGCTGAATTTCACCCCTGGGTGGAACACACCTCTCCCAATGACCTGTCCATATTTTTGGGTGTCAACACTTAAATTAATCCATTGATGCGCAGTCCTTAAGTGCTCTCATGATCCTTGCCTATCCTGTTTTCTGTTTCTGTAATAATTAAGGATAATTTGAAGAGGTGAAGAGATGGAGATGCTGTGGATTGTTGAGCGGCAAAGAGAAAATAAGAAACCTTGAAAGGATCAATCTCAGAGGTGTCAACCTCAATTTCATTGAGGGTCGCATCAGGGTTGTATTTTATCAGGGCATCCGGGAGTGGTGGTGGTATCCCAGGGTGGGCATGGCCAGCTTGACGTCATTCATTTTCAGCCATGATGGTCTCCTGCAGCCCTCTGCCAGCAAAAACGGAGCTTGGGGAGGCAACATGCAGTCTCCCTGGACTCTGTTTTCACTGACAGAGGGCCGCAGGAGGCCATCGTGGCTGAAAATGGAGCCTGGGCAGACCGAGTGTAGCCCTCCCAAGCTCCATTTTGACTGGCAGAGGGCTGCAGGAGGTTGTTGTGGCTGAAAATGGAGCATGGGCATACCAAGCGCTGTGCTCCCTGTTGAGGACTCAGAAAGTCCTCGACTTACGACCTGGCAGCTAGCAACAAGCTAGGCGGCACCCTGATTGGCTGGGGCGCGGCGTTGCTTGTTGCTAGCCGCTAGGGGCGCGCTCATTGGCTATCCCTGCTTGACAGCTCCGTTTAAATAGCTGTCAAGCAGGGAAGGTGCTGAATTGCCTGTAAATAGTTACCTTGATTAAACCGCTTGTTCTGACAGTCCTGGCTCCAGTCTCGTCCTTCCGTCGATCCTCAAAACTCCCAAGCTCCCTTTTCGCTGGCAGAGGCCCCACATGCCAATCTTTTGCCATTTCCAGGGCAGCCCCTGGGCCAGATCTAAGCCCTCCTCAGGCCAGATTCAGCCCCCGAGCCTTGAGTTTGACACCCCTGATCTATCTTAATACAATACATTGCTTATAATAAACCACGTTTTGCTTTGCCGATTACAAGTGCTATGAAATATCTGCAATGAGAGATCACAAATTGGAAGCCAATGACAAAATATTTCCCTTGGTTTTATTATACAAATGCTGTTCCTGATTTACTTGTATCAGGTACATCATTGTCATGTGGGCGTGTTGTCATTGTGGTTTGCCGCAGAATCTGCTGTGAAATGCTATTATCTATGATGGCTGGGTATGATGTACAGTATTCAGATATCTTTCAAAAAGCCAGTTTGTTCCAGTGGCTAAGGCACCAGTCAAGAAATCTAGAGGCCATAAGTTCTAATCCCACCGTGAAAGCCACCTAAGGGGATTTGGGGCCAGTCATTCTCTCTCAGCCCAATTCACCTCACGAGGTTGTCGTTGTGGGGAAAATAGAAGGAGGAAAGTGTTCATTGCCTTGAGTTATTTATAAAAATAACAAAAGTGGGCATAAATAAATAAAATAATAAATAAATAAATAATTTTTAAAAAGGCACTGGTTTCTGGAGGTTTCAGCAGAGAGTTTCAACTGAAAGGGAATCACACATTTTCTGAGCTAACCTCTCTCCACAACTTTGTTTTAGCTAAAATCTTGGCCTTGGTTGTAATCCAGATGACTTCCCATGCAGACATTATGGTCTCTGATTTATCACAGAGAATTATTACCTCAATAATTTAATATAAGAAGGAACATTCCAGGCAAACTAAGGTTTAATAAAGCAGAAATACAAATAAAAGCATCAAGATTAATACCCATGAGGTAGCAAATGAATCAAGTGTTTACAATAAAAAGCATGCTACTGAATCCTAGAGACGTATTAAAAAAAAAATATTGGGATAAACCAAGTAGCTGCAACCTTTTAATATAGCTTACTCATATATACCACATGTACCAGAAGTTATTCCTGTCTGGTGTTGCTAGCCTAAACTGTATGAATAATTTGCTAAATTTTAAGTAACACCAAGTCTACATTTTT
Source organism: Thamnophis elegans (assembly GCF_009769535.1). Classification (NCBI taxonomy): domain Eukaryota; kingdom Metazoa; phylum Chordata; class Lepidosauria; order Squamata; family Natricidae; genus Thamnophis; species Thamnophis elegans. The sequence goes on from NC_045545.1 coordinate 84,651,098, forward strand.
TCCAATCTTATACAAAATGCTTTTTGCTAACTTTGTTATTCTTCATACCATCTTATTTGCAGACTCTAGCATATGCTGGCCAGTTGGTCAGTCTTCTCTGGCTGTTTTCTATGACAATGAAGGCTACAAGACTATCTCATCTAGTGGGTATTTAAACATGTAGAGATTTTTTTGGTAGAAAGTACCACTTTTTTCCTGCCACAAGATAAGGTAGCATTTGGATGATCATAGCTGAAAATTAGGTCTTATGAATACAGGTAGTCCTCCAGTTATAACAGTTTACTTAGTGATGGTTCAAAGTTACAACAGCACTGAAAAAAGTGACTTATGACTGGTTTTCATACTTAACAACCATTGCAACATCAAAATGTTAAAAAAAACAGACTCATTTTTATGACCGTTGCAGTGTCCCAAGGTTATGAGATCCTCTTTGGCAGTGTTCTGACTAGCAAAGTCAATGGGGAAGCCAGATTCACTTATGTTATTCACTTAATAACTGCAGGGATTTACTTAAGAACAGTGGTAAGAAAGGTTGTAAAATGGGGGCAAATATCATTTAACTGTCTTGTTTAGCAACAAAAATTTGGAGGTCAACTGTGGTTGTATGTCGAGGACTACCTGTAGTTGGTTGACTAAACACAAGGATATCCCTGAACTGGAGACTAAGGTGGAAAATTGAAGAAAAATGCCTCCCCCTCTTATGGTTGGCAAGAAAGCTTTGATGAATCCATGAAGGCCCTCCAAAGATTATCTTGATTTGATGGCACTTGATATCATCTTCTCTGATAGCTGGTTTTCTAGAACAGCGCTTCTCAATCTTTTCTTCATCATAGCCCCCTTTAAATACCTTTTCTGGCCATGGAAAGGGGTGGGTTGCTGTTGGCATTACTGCTGTCTCCGTGCGCCTGCAATTTTGCCAATGGAGGCGGCACATAACTCCCAGATGGTCCTGGCTCCCTCTCTGCCTCTGATGCAGAGCCCTCGTCCAAGCCTTCCCCAAGACTGGGCCCTGTTCCTCCCCAACCTCCTCACTGTCCAACTCTACTGCCAGCTCCGCAGGCCCGTGGCACGACAAAACCGCGGTCCACTAAAGCGCTCCCGATTAAAGCGCGTACCTGACGTCATCAGCAGCGCGACAAATACGACCGTGGAGAAAAAAAGGGTGCTTTAAAAAGCGCTTTTAAAGCAAGACGATTCACGTAAAGGTAAGGGTTAGGGTTAGGGTTAGGGTTAGGGTTAGGTTAAGGGTTAGGGTTAGGTTTAGGGTTACGTTAAGCGTTAGGGTTAGGTTTAGGGTTATGTTAAGGGTTAGGTTTAGGGTTAGGTTTAGGGTTAGGTTAAGGGTTAGGGTTAGGTTTAGGGTTAGGTTAAGGGTTAGGGTTAGGTTTAGGGTTAGGTTAAGGGTTAGGGTTAGGTTTAGGGTTAGGTTTGGGGGGGGTTAGGGTAAGGTTTTCGCGTTAATTTTAACTTTACCGCTCACAGCGTGATGTTTTCGTCGCGCTGTGATGACGTCAGGTACGCGCTCGCCACCAGTGACCACAACACTACCTGGCAATAAGACATTCAAGATCAGAAGACAAGAAAGAACGTCTTTTTATTTGTTCTGACCTTTTAACATGACTTTCCCCCTCCCTCCTGTCTTTGTCTCACTTAGATTGATGAAAAGTTCAGGGACCTCAAAAGCTTGCATGCTCTTTTCTTGATTGGTTATAGTACAGTATAGGATTTCTTCAGATGTGCCAGTTTGCTAAAACACTTTATGGATTCAGCACAGCTATTTTTGTTTTCTGTTGGGCTGCCCCCCCCCTTTTTTTTTGAAGGTGGAATATTAAATCTTATTTTATTGGTTATTTTATCCTCCCTGGAAATGGAGTGCTACCTTCTCTATCAGACAGTCGGGTGCATTGATTTCATTTTAATTTAGTTGGTGTACACACTCTGTTATACTGCAGGTGGGAAAAATGCATTTGTTCCCTCTTTGAAACCGGCAGCTGACAGTATCCTTAAAGAAATTATTCTGAAATGCCTTGACAAGAGAGAATGGAAATTGGACAGACATAAAGTATCCTTGCAAGTTCCGCCTTTGAGTCAGTTCTTCATTCCTGGTGATTGCCTGGACTAGCCTCTGAAGTTGGCAAGGTTTCCAGAAGTGGTTTGCCATTTTGACTTCTGGGGAAGAAATGGTGGACTGAAGATGCCTCTGTGGAAAATGGAGTTGGTGGGCTTCAAAAACTTTAGCAAGGAGTTCTCTGCCCGGTTGCTGGGTGGGCGTGGCCCTGGTGGGCGTGGCCTACCCAGTCTTCTGCACCACAGCTGGGGTGTTTTTGTGCCCTTCCTGGGCTCCAGAGGCTTTTTTCGAGCCTCCTCAGGCTCTGGAGGCCGGAAATGGGCCGGTGAACTTCCTGAACTTCTAGTAGGCCTGTTTTTTGCCCTTCCTGAGCCTCCGCATGTGCCCTGTACTTACCTGCATCCAAAATGGGCCACGTGGGCACTCCTGGGAGGGGCAGGGTGTGTGGGGCCAGCCAGGAGTGGGATTTGGGGGTGCTCTGAACTGCACAGAATCTTAGGTAGTGGTTCTCCCGAACTCCTGTAAACCTCCAGCAGTCCACCCCTGAGTTGATGACCATGGGTGGAATGAAGAGTCAGAGGGTGCACCGACTCTTTGATAATTCCCCTCTAAATAAGGAGAGGAGTTGAGATTGCCCACAAGTGCTCCAGACAGCTGCCTTTTGCAAGTAGATGGCAACAGACTGGTCTTCAGTGGGCTTAGAGCTCTTGGAGATGAGGGAATAGCCATCTTGCTCAAACCACAGTTGGTGCCTTTGAAAGAACATTAAGCGTGCATACTTCCTTTTCTAAACACATTTGGAAATTGCTTGTTAACAGCTTTTAAGCCATTAAGAAGTTTTGGATTTGGGTAAGACGTTTTATCGCACTAGGGTGATTTCCTTCAAACCTTAAGTGAAAGAAGTTTTGGCTACAAGTTTAAGAACTTACTTTTTTTCTTTTTGAATAAATGGCAAAAGGGTGATTAAAACTTTGATTTTAGAAAGTTAGAATGGACTAAGGGCCCAAATACATTTGAAATAAGATTTTGGAATTAACTATAAAGAATCATTCCTATGGGAAAAGGCTTCTGCTTTGATTTAAAAAAATAATAATACGATTTTAAAAATTGGACACTAAATGAAACTAGAGAGAATTAAATCTTATAATTAAAGAAGAAGAATATCCAAACTTGACTCACCATGACAGAATGAAGTAAACTATTTTAATATTGGGCAGATACTGAAGCATAGTTTTGAACAATGAACTCAGAAATTAATTTCAATAGTATCTGCAAGATTTTAAATATGGTTTATAAGTGAAGGTTATTAAGGAAGAGAACAAGTTCTACCTGAAAGATTCAGATGGATTTGAAAGTGGATCGAAAAGTTTCAAGCTACAAGAATGATGTGGAACATGTTATTACTCTGCACATACCAAAAAAAACCCCATCTATTATTTTAATAATTAAAAGGGATTTACAAATAATAAACCAAAAGAATAACCTAGGTAATTTTCCTATACTGAATTTACAAAAGAGATTTGCTTTGAAGAATTTTGTGGGAAGGAACAAAGAAAACATGAAGAAATAAAATTCTAGGACGTTGCTTGAAGATACTACCCATCAAGATTGTTAAAACTGCCATCTGTCAGAAATAGTATAGGTTGGATTAAATGACCTACAACAGTAAAGCGGGAGCAGGGCAGGGGGGGACGTACGCACACGTGCCCACTCCCATAGCTATGCATCCTCCCCCACACATGCATGTGTGACCTCCCATCCCCCCACACTCCCTTTGCTTTTGGCACACGATGGCACGGTGGACCTGCTTTCACCCTCCCCAGGCTCCAGATCAGGGATGGGTTTCAGGCGGTTCGCGGCGGTCCCCATGAACCGGTTGGTCGGCGAACCCGGAAGTAAGTAACTTCCGGGAATGCCGAAGGATCCACCCGCCCGCCTGTGTTTCTTACCCGGTTTTGACGAGTTCTGCGCTTCCACGCATGCGCAGAACGCATACAGCGCCTGCGCGATCCTCCAGGAGCAGCTGGAGCATCGCACAGGCGCTAGTACGCATGCGTGCACTGCACGCATGCACGAGGACGCCGCCGGCCCCGTTCCAACCGAACCGGTTGGAACGGGGCGAGAAACCCACCCCTGCTCCAGATGCTTTCTTGGAGAGCCTGGGTAGGGCAAAAAAGGCCTCCTTCCCCAGAGGCCTCCGGACGCCAAAAATGGCACATTTGCCAACTTCCGGAAGGCCCATTTTTCACTCTCCCCAGGCTCCAGAGCCTTTCTAGGAGCCCGGGGAGGGCAAAAATGGCCTTTCCCATCCCCCATAGGCCCACCGGAGGTCGGAAACAGCCTGTTTCCTGACTTCTGGTGGGCCCAGAAGGCCCAAAAAAACAGCTGGCCGGCATGTGTATGCACGCTGGAACTCAGCTTGCATGCTCATCAATATGGCTTGCCACCCGGCAACCTACAAGACCCCTTCCAACTCTGTTAATCTGTATCTAAAACTATACTCCCCCTGCAAAAACAGCCCACTGAGAAATGGGTAGAAATAATGGTGAGGAAAGGAATATCCTGAGAACTTAGGTGAAGAGAATAGAACGAAATCCCCCGGAAGATGGGCTACCGGGCCACCTTGGAATTTTTTTTAGCAAGAGCAACCTTTGTGATTTTCCCCTCTTATATTTCTTATTCTGATCATTGCAAATACTATTGGACAAGGGCTGTGATCTCTTGTCTGTGTATCTGCCACAGATGGCCCAGATTTGGAGAGTTCAGTTTAGTTTGATCCAGGAGGATTTGCATAGCCAGCTGTTTTTGAACTGCTTTACCATAAAATTGTTCGTGCTTGTGCTCAGTGGCTGCAGATTGTCTTAATGAATTTCATTACTGCCCCCGGTTTACTTTTTGTAAAGAATTTTCTGTACTGAATCTCATACCCTGTTCTTTAATAAGAAAAATATGAGATTTCCTCTCTGCTTTTTCCAGACAATGCAGAATTCAAATGTGTTCCAGATATTTCATCCTTTCCTTGTTCCAGCCCCATAACCTTTGAGGCTGGATAGTTATGCCATTTTTAAAATATTTTTTGCAACCACTAATGTTTTTTTATTAACTATGTTACCTAGTTTGGGTAATGAAATGCCTGCAAGAAAATAACAATGCTCAGAGAGCACCAAGCACCCCCGCTCTTATCTCTCTCTTTATTAATACAGACACTTTGTGGGTTAAAGTCGCCTTCATTAGATGCCCTGTAAGAATTGACTTCTTACAGGGCATTTTTATTGTTATTCTAAACAGAGTTGGAAGGGACCTTGAAGGTCTTCTAGTCCAACCCCTGCTTAGGCAGGAAACCCTACACCACTTCAGACAAATGGATATCCAACATCTTAAAAACTTCCAGTGTTGGAGAATTCACTACTTCTAGAGGCAAGTTTTTCCACTGATTACGGTAATTGTTTTAACTGTCAAGAAATTTCTCCTTAGTTCTGAGTTATAGTTATAGTTATAGTTTTATTGATTTGTATGCTGCCCACTCCCGAAGGACTCCGGGCGGCTTACAATAAAACAAGGGAGGGGAATAATACACAAACAACATTAAAATATACAACAGTCACAATCTCCGGGGGGCTGAATATTACGAGAGCCCCCCGGCCTGCTGGAGCAGCCAGGACTTAACAGCTTTGCGGAAGGCCGGGAGGGTAGTAAGGGTCCGGATCTCCACGGGGAGATCGTTCCAGAGGGCTGGCGCTGCAACAGAGAAGGCTCTCCCCCGGGGAGTCGCCAGCCGACATTGGCTGGCAGATGGAATCCGGAGGAGACCTAACCTGTGTGATCGAATCGGTCTATGGGAGGTGATCGGCTTCTCTCCAAGATTAGTTTCCACCCATTGCTTCTTGTTCTACCCTCAGGTGCTTTGCAGAATAGTTTGATTCCCTTTTCTTTGTGGCAACCCCTGGGATATTGGAACACTGCTATCATGTCTCCCCCAGTCCTTCTTTTCATTAAACTAGACATACCCAGTTCCTGCAGCCATTCTTCATGTTATAGCCTTCAGTCTTCTAATAATCTTTGTTGTTCTTCTCTGCATTCTTTCTAGAGTCTACACATCTTTTTAATCGTGGCGACCAAAACTGGACACAGTATATCCAAGTGTGGCCTTACCAAGGCATTATAAAGTGGTATTAACACTTCACGTGATCTTGATTCTATCCCTCTGTTTATTCAGCCTGAACCGTGTTGGCTTTTTTGGCATCTGCTGCTCACTGCTGGCTTATATTTAAATGGTTGTCCACTAGGACTCCAAGATCCCTCTTACAGTTACTACTATTGAGCAAGGTACCACCTATATTGTACCTGTGCATTTTGTTTTTCTTGCCTAAACTTTAAAGGTTCCTCAAGACTGGTTATTATATTTAATAATTAATTTAACCCTTTTATATCTTAAGTATGATAAGAAAACTATGCATATTTCAAACATGGTTGCATCACAGATCTGTATGGAGACTTTGTATTACTGGCAGATTTATTCTCAAATGATAAATGAGAATAAATAAATAATAAATGAGAAATGAGAATAAATGGCCAGGATAGAACTGGTCATTTTTAAATCAGTTAGTAGGCAACAGATAATGCCTACCTTGTCTTTTTAATAAATAAACAAAGGCATCAATAAAAGCCTGCAAACAGGGGGGCGTGGCCTGTTGCCGAGGAGGGCTCCACCGAGCTCCTCAGAGATCTGGTCTGTATATCTAAATAACATCATAGATAGCACCCCTTTTTGGCTAAGAAAGGGGCAGGGAGGGTAGCTCCGTAGACTAGGGTCTATTCGTAAGCCACAGCCTTTTTCTTTTTTTGGCTGTGGAAGAGATTAGATCCAGCCGAAGCGGAGCTTTTATCTCCGGCCAGTTCTTCTCAGCTGCCTTTTTTTTTTTTTGGCAGCCCCAGACAGGCTAGCCCCCCCCAGGACAAAACAAAGTTTTTTTCAAGCTAGATTTGATACGGGAGGGTACCACCCCTGTGAGATTTATGCTTTTATTACTATCTTAAATACCAGCACCATTCGTCTTAAAGACTTCTTTGTTTAAATAGACTACAAAATGGCGATTTCTCTCCGTGGATGATTACTGGATGTACTTAGCCGGGCTTATCTTCCTGCAGACCGCTCCTTAACAAAATAAACTCTTTTTCTTTGGAAATAGAGGGGAGCGAAGCGCTGCTTACTTGTTTATTTATTATGGCACCCAGATCAAAGAAGCGTCTTGCTACAAATGTGTCTAAAGAATTTAAAGAATCTTTTTTGGAAATACAGCCTTTGTCTCCTACGCCCTCTACTGGAGAAGTTTTAACACAGGAATATCTCTTTAAAATTTTTGATGCCTTTAAGCAAGAACTTAAGGAATTTGTATTGCAACTTTATGATGATCTAAAATCTAAAGTTAATCAAATGAAGGCAAATACGTTTGCAGCCGTGTCTGCCCTGTCGGATTACTCTGCTGAAATAGAGAACAAATTGGAAAGTCTGGAGAAGGCTAATTTTGATTTGACTACCAATATTCAAATTTTACAAGAAAAAATTAGAAATAACGAAGAACAGCTTATGATGCTAAATTTTGATAGGAAGGCATTTTCAATAAGAGTCAGGGGATTCCGTGAAAAGGAGCAAGAGAATTTGAAACAGACCTTTGCTGAAGCCTTCAGCCATGCGCTGGGAAGCCCGGGACTTAACTTTGATTGGCAGATTCGGAAAATCTATCGCCAGAACTCATTGACAGCGGAACAGCGACAGCTCCCGAGGGATATAATTATATATTTCTCTACCAAAGAATCTAGAAACGCGATTGTGCAAAAGTTTCATAATAACAGTCTCCGAGTTGATGACCAGGACGTGATTGTCTTCAAAAATATACCTTCCCAGATGTTGAAAGCAAGAAGGGACTACACCTTTTTAACTAAAGAGCTTAGGAGTCAACAGATTCGATACAGATGGGAGGCCCCTGCCGGCATCACGGTTACATTTGAGAATCAAAGATTTCGTCTTAATTCTGTTTCAGAGGCTCAAGATTTCTATTGTAGGATTCTGAAGGCGGGATTTCCTGATGCGCTTGGAAGAGAGGAGAGACAAGCGGAAGGAGAAAGCAAACGGCTGGCCATGCGGCTGCAAGATGGAGGGGGTAGCCCCTCCTCCCTCGGAGAAGCAGAAGAACGCAGATCAAGAATTTAGATACTTCAAAAGACTTCCTAAAGTTGAGGACTGAATGGGGGTTTGAGACCTCTCTCCGGTAGAAAAAGTGGACTAATTCTTATCAGAAGGGAAAGCTGGGTGAAACTACTTTGAGCTAGATTCTAAAGTAACGTTAGCATAAATTTGATAGTGGTTAAAAGAATGCGGAATGATTTATGTTGTTTAAACTTTGTTAGATGGGACTATTTTAAAATAGAAGGTTAACTGACTCCTGCTGAAAGTATTATTTGAATATGATCCATGCTATTTAACTTTTATTTGAAGGGAAAGTTGGTTGTAATAGTTTTGAGTTACATTTCAAATAAACGCTAGTATAAATTTGATAGTGGTAAATATTAGACAAGCAAGAGATGAGGGTAAAATGCATGTGGAATGAACTACGTTATTTGAGGTAAATACTAGACAAGCAAGGGAAGAGGGCAAAATTTATGTTGTTTAAAGCTTATTAGAATAAGAAGCCGCTTGGGATTATTTTAAGATAACTGTAAAAAGAATGCGGAATGATTTATGTTGTTTAAACTTTGTTAGAAGCGACTACCTTAAAATAGAAGGTTAACTGATTCTTGCTGAAAGTATTATTGGAATATGTGGAATGATTTATGCTACAAATCGCTCTGAGTTATATTTTAAACAAATGGTAGTATAAATTTGATACTGGTAAATATCAGACAAGTGGGGGATGAGGGTAAAATACATGTGGAATGAACTAAGTTATTTAAATTCTATTAGAAGGGGAAGTCGGTTGGAATTATCTTAAGATAGAAATTGATTCCTGTGTAAAGTAATATCTGATCTACGCTGCTTAACTTTACTAAGAAGGGGAAATCTGGTTAGATTATTTTGAATTACTGTTTGAAAAAGGGGTAAAGAAAGATCACTTACGTTGTTTAAATTTTACTAGAAGGGAAAGTTTGATTACTTGTCTGTAAAGTTATATTTGAATATATGGCATGAACCACGTTGCTTAAATCTTATTGGAAGGGATCATGAGGTTTAGGAAGGGAACGGGAGAGCCTACAGAAGGTCGGGGTAAATAGCAAAGAAGTAAGAGATGAGAATAAAATATAGATAGAATGATTTATACTATTTAAGCATAGATAAAGATGGGGGCTGAGATCAACACAAAGAGTGGTTTCTTTTTTTCTTTTTTCTCTTTTCTCTTTTCTTTTTTTCCTTTTTTTTTTTTTCCTTTCTCTGCTTTTCCCTTTTTTTTTTTTTTTTTTGATATATTACTTTTATTTTTTAATCCATATGTATACAAGATATTTTAGATAGAAGGTAGTGCCAGGTGTGGGCCCTGGGAAGTCGGGAGGATTAGGGATGGGGATTGTGGGGGGTGGGGTGGGGGGTGTTAATATAGTTTTAATAAGAACAAGAATGTATTTATATACGGTGGTTCTTTTTTTTTATTATTATTATTATTTTCCTTGGTTCACTTTACTTTTATCAGATCAAACAACACTCGAATAAAGGCATACACCAAGGAGGGAGGTAGAGGGAAGGAAGAGGGAGGAGTAAGGAAGGAGTAAGGGGAATATAAGGAGTATGTAAGGAGGGTGTCTGGGGAGTAAGGGGAGAAGGAAGGTTTGAGGGGAAAGGGAAGTAGGAGGGGAGTGTTAGAGGGAGAAAGGAAAGTTGGAGGGGGTAGATGGGGTGTATGGAGGATGCAAGGGTTAGGTGGGGTTGTGAATGATGAGTTGTGTTTCCTTTTTATTTGTTCGTTTTATTCCCTTTTTCTTTTTTTTTTCTTTTCTTATAGTAAATACCCTGTATATAAATGATTGCAAATGGAATGTGAAAATTGAATAAAATATTTTATACACACAATAAAAGCCTGCAAACATTTGAATTTTCTAGTAACAATTTTGATGTGATCACTCTGATTTGATCAAAATAGGAAGAGACAGGGAAGTGGAAGGAAAAAGCTAAAGATCCTCAAATGAACTACAATTAGAATACATAAGTTAATTGAAAATAAACCAAAAATGAAGACACCCCCCCTCAAAGGTTAGATTCAGTGGATAACGGGTCACTTTTGCTGTCAATTTTCTGTGTTTATATGTTTCTAACTGAAGATGTGTCAGGCACAAAGAATCAGGACCATCTGTTAGATTGCAGCATACAACATTTATTCAAACCTACACACATAAGAATTCAGTCAACTAAGGCTCAGCACTAAATTGGCACTACGTAATGGTCAAAGGAATTCAATGGAGGTGGGGGCTGCATTTGGATAGTTTGCGGCAATGTAAGGACTCTAAGCTGATGACATATTTAACTCCGTCCCCCAGCTCTACCTGTTCTTTTCCTACAAGTGTTGACAGGGAACAAAAGTTTTGAACTTCTGACCATCAAACATTATCTTCTCAGGACAAGAGTTGTCATCTCTACGAATACCATAATGTAAACCAGGAATGCATGTTTTCAAAAAAGAATGCACATTGTGTATCCTTTCCATACACAACATATCCTAAACGAGCATATATTCCAGAGAGTGGATTACAGTTTATTTGAAGAGGACAAATCTCACATAATCTGATCCACTGAAATGCTGTTATTTTTTTTAAATGCAAAAATCATAACCAGGTTCTTTTTTTAATTTGTTCAAAACATGGATGGTGTATCTATTAACCATGGTGGGCTCAGTGGTTAGAGTGCGGTATTGCAGGCTACTTATGCGGAGTGCCAGCTGCCAGCAGTTCGAGTCTCACTGGCTCAAGGTTGACTCAGGTGGCGCAGTGGTTAAATGCAGCACTGCAGGCTACTGCTAGATCAGCAGTTCAGCGGTTCAAATCCCACCGGCTCAGGGTTGACTCAGCCTTCCATCCTTCCGAGGTGGGTAAAATGAGGACCCAGATTGTTGGGGGCAATATGCTGACTCTCTGTAAACCGCTTAGAGAGGGCTGAAAGCCCTATGAAGCGGTATATAAGTCTACTGCTATATTGCTATCCTTCCATAAAATGAAGACCCAGATTGTTGTGGGCAATATGCTAACTCTGTAACCACTTAGAGAGGGCTGTAAAGCACTGTCAAGCGGTATATTATTCTAAGTGCTATTGCTATTTTGTAGAGAAAACAGGTTTAGGTGAAACAAACCAAAAAAGGGAAGGCAAGCAATCCAAAGTATTGTAAAATTTATTGTTTTTAAGTATTGCAGCTTTTTAAGGATAGAATGACATATCATTGCCACTATTGGTTACTGTTACACAAGAAGCATTTTACAAGAGTTGTGGAAATTGGCATCAGAGTACATATTCATACAAAAACAGCTAAGTATAGATAAGTACTGCATTGCATGTGCTGTCTTTTGTTTACATAAGGTTTTTTTTTTTAAGTTGAACAAAAATTCAGGATACAGGACTGCATATAATAAACTTCAAAGCCAAAAGCAATGCAACTGGAAATTGAAGAAAATATTAAAATACAATGAAATGTGACTATAAGGCAGGCAAATCAGGACTTTTAACGTAGTACTCCATGAGCTTCTATATTACAGCAAAATAATCTGAAAGCACAATTTATGGAAAAGTTTAGTTTTTCTTCCCCAATCCTTTTAGTTTGTGTATCGTATACAGGGGAAAATTGTGTGCACGTATGTTTGCGTGCATAGTGTTGCACAGGTCATACTAGAGAATACAGATTCTCATCTTGGCTAGAAAATTTTATGCTACATATCTAGCTTTTAAATTTGATTCTTAAAGAAGAAAAATTGTGGATTTTTTCCCCATTAAAGGTATCATTTCATGAATGTTTTTTCCCCAAAATTCAGCTGTAAGTAAAAAGATATTCTCAAGGGTGATATTTTTATTCTTCTCATCACTTATGACCAATTTTCACATCCTACCTTAATAAATCCAATTTCTAAATCTTAAGATTTACAAATGTAGAAACTGTGAATCGTGTATAATTTTAAGAACCTGCTCAAACCCGCCACTATTATTTCCAAATCCATTATTCTCCATCACAAGAGTTGTTTTCCACTGGATTTGGTCTTAATAATGCTTTTTGACTTTCTTATGTACCAGGAAATATTGATCTTTTTTCTAAAATACAACCTGATTTGACCATTAAACCTTTTAACAAATAAGCAGGTAGATACAGGTTGATAAATATAAACTAAGCCTATTTTTTCTGCCATTCAACTTTGCTAATTTGACCTCTTTCTGAGCTGTCAGCCTCCATTCTATAGTCAAAGGCTAACATCTTATTGGTATTTTGTCAAATAATCTTTTATAATTCTGGCTTGTTGGTCAAGAAAGATCCAGATTCATAGAACTTAATGAGCGCCCCCTCCCCACCTGGCTTGGTTTTCAATTTAATGGGAAAGAAGATAATTTCATAATATTCTTCTGTTTTTGATGAAAAAGTCTACTCTGTAAAGTACATATAAAAGAATTCTTAATATAATTTCTATCAGGAGTGAAAGAGTGTTGGGATCACGTTTGCAGGACTGGAAAAAATACAAAAGTTTATAAAGCAAGATTACCGGCTTATTGGTGCAACGGACTTCATCACAAAATTATTTGCAATAGATGCGGAGATGAAAAAATATGGTAGAGAAAGGTGAACTGATTCGGGAACCTTTAAAGCAGGTGTGAAAAAAGGAAGCCCAGTAAATAGGGACTCCTTGTTCAAGTGAATTCAGGTTTTTGAATTCCTATGGTCGCACTTCTATTAAGTGCAAGGGACCCAGCAGAATTCCTAGAATTGATTCACAATTGGTCAAAAATCCAAACAATTGCAGAATTGCACGGCATGGGAATAAATTATTTTCGATGATCAAATGTCTGCTTTCCATGTAGCAATGCTTGTCAGAAGAGGCAATGGCTTAACAACAACCTGTGAAGTTGCATTTGTGTTATGTTAAAATGCACACTCAGCTTCCCAGTTTTTTTTTTTAGTGAAAGGACAAATGGGGTAATAGATACTTTCATGGCTGAGGCCCAAATACCTTGAATGGGGAGAAGATGTCCATCTCAATAAACTATTTTAAAGAGAGATCTCACTGAATAAGAATACACTGGGGCCTTCTTAACCCAAGATAGATGTTGAAAGCCCAAACGGGCAAGTCAATGGATGGATCTGCAACAATCATGGATATTAACAATGTGGTTGGTTGAGTCAACTAAATACTCCCATGGGAAGTACGGACACAAGGGGAGGAAGAGAAGATAATTAGCAGCTCAGAAAAAAATAAGCAAAGTTGGACATTTCATTTTGTCCTGGCGTAATAAAACCTATCTGTTTTCTTTGTTGGAAAAGATGCCATCTTTTTTTTTCTGATCCTGCTCTTGTCTAGTTAATAGAAGCTGACACAGAGAAGTGGAACTAAGTATTTTTTCTCCCTCATACCACTTCATCCCAATGACGGAAAAGTCACTTCTTTTCTTCACTGCTATGTATCAAGTCTTCTGATAAACGTAGAGAAGAGACAGGAACAAAGTTGGCAGCTGAGTTTTAGAATATCAGAAACACTTGTGCAAACCACTCCTTCCACCTCTTTACGATTCCTATTTATCCCTTTCTTTCTCCTCCACTGTTGCGTTTCGTTTGGCCAACCTCACAAGGCAAGTGAGGAAAGTTTGCTTCCACCATATTATGGGGGAACAACCCTGGCAAACTTAGAAAGGCTCTGGCCAACCGGTCATGCCCCCCCCCTCCACCCATGCCATTGCACGGCCATGATTGTAACATGCACCCAGCGATGCCAACTCAACACCAGTCCCAAATTTTGGTTCATTTTGTACAAGGCACTCCCGTGACTTAGTATCTTGCAGCCATGCTGATGGTTCTTTAATTATGGTAGAGAATTTAGGCATTGTATTTATGTATACAGGTGTCTAGTAAAAACCACAGATCCAAGGAGGGAGAAAAAAGTTTTTAAAAACCCACAAAAATTACTGTTTACTAATTTTGGCTCAAGAGGGTTTCTTTTGGTTGACACTCTTGATTATATTCTCTACCACAATTTTACTACCTACTAGGGTAGGATATGTGCATAGCAGGTATTTATGCTACCTACCAAGCACATGGCAAAAGATGAGCAAAGAGTGCTTCATGTAAATAAATACATTAGACTGGATGTAAAGGAATCAAGTGTACAGACTTAAAAAAAAGAGAGAAAACTTGAAATCCCAGGATTGATCGAAAAGAAAAGTGACCATACTATGGAAGTTCCTATCACTACCAATGATAGAATCTCCCCCTCTTTTATTTATTTTTGCAAAAGAAAAAAAAAAAGGGAGGCTTACTGTTTCTTTTAATAAGGCACTAAATAGACATGTTACATAAAGGAAAGATACATTTTTTAAAAAGTCTATAAATTCTTTGACTTTCACAGGAAGATAAGAGTTATTCCTTGTTTTTATCTTTTTAAAAAACTGCAAATTGGAGTTGTTGTAAAGCTATTATTAAGGAGCTATATAGAGGGAGGTTGAGGTTGTCTATTTCTAGGTCCCCCCCACAAAAGGTGGCATTTTCTTAAAATGTTCATTTCTATAGTTTCATTACAATCCCTTTAATATATATATTTATATATTTATATATATAAATAGCATCCCAAATTATTTAAAACTTTAAAACACGTCAGGTTGCTCTCAAGACTTTCTTCTTCTTCAAGTAATACAAAAATCACATAAAAACAAGAGTTATTGCCTTTATATCTTTCATTTATGTTACCTTCCTAGTTAGCATCTGGCAAAAACCAAATTACACCTCCTTGTATACACATACAGTTCCCTCTGCTAATTAGGTCTGGAACGGTGTAGTCATAAAGTTTGCCAACTTCTCAACTGGGGCCCCCCGATAGCTGTTCCTTGATCACAGGGGTTCCAAACTGGGGTGGGGTGTGAGACGATATTCCAGGGGGTATGAAAACTTGGGTTTAGATGTTTCAAAATTATAGTGTATAGGCATAATTATATGCATATCATTATCTATTTTTGTAAGGGGTGCGAGAATATATCAGAAGCGTTCTAGGGGTGCGAGGTATAGAAAAGGTTGGGAACCCCTGCTTTTATCAGCAGCTAAAGATGTCCAGTGAGCTCAACGGCCTTTTTTCACAGTTTTGATCAAAGGCGGATGATATAATTGGAAACAGGAATATTGATACCCTTTAGTGATCAGCAAAAATCGAGATAGTAGTTTGGAACTGGAGACACCGATGGGCCTGTTCTCCTCAGTCTGTGCAAATAGGGTGAGATCAAGTTTCTAACCTCCACTCTGTTCAAAGCTCTGCTGTCTACCCAGGATGGCTTTTTTTTGGAAAAACCAACGACCTTCCTAGTTAAAACTTAAAACGTTGTGCATTGTCTAGAGAAATCCAGAGATTGATAATCTGGAAATGTTTAAACAATTTCTTCTTCTTCCTCTTTGTCATTTATGCCTTTCACTTTCTGTTACTCAAATCATATATGAATTAACCATATGGATCAGTGGTGGGTTGTTAATTTTTTACTACTGGTTTGGGCGTGCTCCTGCACACCCTCATGACACTTCTGCTCATGTGCAGAAGTGTTCCCGGCAGGTGGGCGGAGCCTCCCGCTACCGCTACTACCGGTTCGCCTAATCCGGGCGGAACTGGCAGCAACCCACCTCTGATGTGGATTAAAAAACAACCAAGCAGACCTTTAAACCTTAGAAAAAGGGTAAACAAAAGACAAAATGGTTTATCCAAAGAGAGGGAAGGAGGGAGGGAGAGAGAGAGAGCGAGAGCAAGACAATGCTTTAAAGAAGCAGATGACATGAGCTGATTTGTTGGTTTGAAGGTTAGATGCACCCTTGATCCAAAAGGATCCAGAAAGTAGGTGCACCCTTGATCCAGAAGATCCTGATTGCAGATGGCAAACACAGGACAACATTGCTAAGAGGGTATAGATTTGCTTCTAGAAATTGAACATGATATCTTTTGCCTTGAATACATCATGGTAGCTGAAACATTTCCATTTACATGTCTCCCCTAGTCCCCAGCTGAAATAAATAAAACACGGTTAACAATCAAGGGCAGCAGTCAAGAGAGGAAGGTAATTTGACAAGGGTGATCTTCAGGACCCCGTCCTTTTCTTTCAGGATGGAGTGACACATGAAGATAGATGGAACTTCGGACCATGAAGCACAGGGCTGCCTGCAATTTCCTGAAAACCAACTATTAGGCCCAAGTGCCTGGTGCTATTGTGAACAGTTAAGTGGAATGCTGATTTAGTGGGGGATTAATATCTTCCCTATTCTTTTTTTTAACCCTGCTTTTTTAGTTTGAATCTGAAATTTGGGGCGAGTGGTTTCTTTCCTCCACTTAGCAGGATGCAAGGTAGAACTAGCAAGCTGCATTTGGCTAATCTGCAGACTCAGATTAGCAGATGTAAAGAAGGGCAAGGCTCATCTTCCTTTAACCGTGGGATAAACGAAAAGTATTTTAGAGTAAACTCCATTTGTGGACCCAAGAGGACAAGCGTAGGCTTGTCACTGGTCTCTCCTCCTACTTAAAAAATTATAAAAAATTGTTTAAAGCAGCACAGGGACCATGGCTTTGCCATGGGAGCAACCTTCACTGATAAAATTTACTTAAAATCTTTGCAAAAACCAGGGTGGCTGGACCATGTTGTCAGGAGCACTATGAATCTCAAAGGCAGGACTTCTGAATCTTAATGTTCCTTCACTCCTTTTATTATCTTAAGCAGAGAGAGAGAGAGCCATATTATTTTGTTATTAAAAAATAAAATGATGACAATTAGAAGCCAACACCCGGTCATTAAAAAAAAAGAAAATAATTTAATGACCGGGTATGCTTTTATGGCTTTCCTGAAATTAACAAGACAATAAAAACAGAACAGCCATTCCAATTTGCCTTTTGGAGGGCTTGATTTTGCAAAATGTGAAAGACCTAGGTGCTTCAAAGTTCTGGAGCAGATAAGTAGTTTATCTACGCAAGAGATCGCCTTTGGTTTCAACCCTGAGACGAATTCTACTCTAATAGAAGAGGAGAACAAGCTGTAGAGAGGTCAAGGGGAGAAGGTCTTGCTTAGACATTGTTTTAACTGCCCACCAACCCAGGATGAATGGCTCTCCAGCCCAACTGGGATAACGCATGGTGCTTAACATTTTGTACGATTAAGCTCTTCATTTTGAATCCTTACTTTTTTTTTCATGCTTTCAATAGCCATAAATCAATTTCACATGATAAATGTTCCCTTAAAAAAAAAAAAAAAACAACCACAATGATTTCATAGGGAATGTAGGATGATGTAAGCATTATGCTGGCTTGACAAGCCTGGAATGAACACCCAAGTGCAAAAATAAAATAAAAATAAAACCCAGTACAAAGAAAATACATAAGCATCGGATCAATGGAGAAACATATACTCACAGGTGTAGAAATGGCCTCTTCCCCTTTTGAAGCACACCCTCAAGCACAGAGGGGGAAACTGTGGGGCTTGGGCGCAATTTACCTTGTTCATTTCTTTTAAAGGGGCAATTTTTATACATGCTCGGCCCCTTCACAGTTAATGAAATACATGTATATATGGTGCGTTCTAGTCTCTTTTATAGGCATCCGTCTGTACTTGTCGATCGGTGTCAAGGAACTACCAGAGGTCTAAGAGAGGGTCATGTGACTCTGAAGAGTTAAAAAAAGAAAATTTTGCACAAGATGCAGTCCTTCTCCCCCCTCCCCCCATGACTCTGTTCAGACCTCAATGTAATTTCCTCAACAGTTTTATGGTAGACAGGATATAAGAGATTTCTAACCAACACAAGCACTGACACATTTATATTAAAAAATAGTGCAAAATTTCAACATTTATATAATAATTCTAAACCCCTGCTTTTGTTTTTTTTCTTTTTTTCCTATTGTTTTTCTCTTTCTCACTTTTTTTTTTACAACGCCATACATGCTTTCTTGAGTTGGCTCTCAAAAGTTGCCATGTTTTATATTCTAAGTTCAGAAAAAAAACCACAACAAATCATTCCCCCCCCCTCAATAGGCCTCTTCTAATATAAAAATACTCCTGCTTCCCACCCCCACACACATACAGTTTCTCTTATTTTTTTTAATATATATATTTATATATATATTGCAGATTTTAAACAAATGTTTTTGTGCAAATATTTTTTTTCAATCTTTAAAGTTAAGTGAAATAAAACAAAACAAGTCGTAGCATCCACACACGCGATTCAACTAGATACAAAACTGGGGAAAGGGAAATGGAGGAGGAGGAGGAGGAGGAGGAGGAAGAGGAGGGGAAGGACTGCTGTAGATTTATTTAGAAAGGGGAAAAAAATAAAATCAAAATCTTCCTATCAGAGCTCAACAAAGAAATGTTTTTGCAAGTTTTGTTGGCTTGTGCATTCAGACCAAACATAACATGTAAATATTTATACTACACAGAGGTGGAGAAGGGCGTTTGGTTTCACCCCCCCCCCGCCTCCCCGTCTCCATATACTACCCCCCTCCTATTTATCAAGAAGTGCAGAGTGTTTCCTTTCTTTTTTCTTTTCTTTCTTCTTTTAAAAAGGGTGCCCTTTCTGTTTGTCCTTCTCTTTGTTCCACATTGTTGTGCTCTCGAGATTGCTGATGGGCGAAGGCGAAGGGAACGAAGGAACCCCACTGTTGTTCTGCTGGTGCTGGAAAAACGTAGATCCCGGGAAATGCCCAATGACCTCATTGTACGTGGGAGGAGGCCCTTCCATTCGGCTGTTGCTCCCGTAGCAGGTGGCACTGATGCCCGAGTTGCTGCTCGGAGGGCAGGGCCCACCGTAGACTGAATTATCTATCAGGTCACTGTCAAAGATGGTTCTGTTGGGAGGGGCTCGGACCGACTCCCTGTTGAGTTCCATTTGCTGCTCGGGGTCTCGGAGCTGCAGGGTGCAGGGCCCCTGATAAGGAGGCGGCTCTTCTCCATCCGACAGGGAGATGGTAGGGGGCAGGTCAATTTCGTGCTGCATATAAGGGTAGGTTGGCTGGAATCTGTTGAAGCGGTCTCTCTGCAAAAAGGATGGGACTGCTAGTCTGTCGGTAGGCCTTGGTGTATAAACTTGCTGCTGGAGAGGAGGAAGAGGAAAAATACATGAGGTTGCCATGCAAGCCAAGGAGCAGGACTTTATCCACTATTTCATGTCCGTTCCTTACCTCTGTTACACCATTTCCTGATACTGTGCTTTCCGAAGGCCATAAGCTGCCATCCTAAAAAGTGGAAGGAAGACAGCAGGTTTTTAGAATAGAATAGAATAGAGAATGGAATAGAATAGAGAATAGAACAGAATAGAGAATAGAATAGAAAATAGAAAATAGAATAGAACAGAATGGAGAACAGAATAGAACAGAACAGAGAATAGAACAGAATAGAGAATAGCATAGCATAGCATAGAATGGAGAATGGAATAGAATAGAATGGAGAATAAAATAGAATAGAACAGAGAATAGAGAATAGAAGAGAGAATAGAATAGAATAAAAATGGAATGGAATGGAATAGAATAGAGAATGGAATAGAATAGAGAATACAATAGAATAGAATAGAGAATGGAATAGAATAGAATACAGTATAGAATAGAATAGAGAATAGAATAGAGAATAGAGTAGAATAGAATAGATAATACAAAAGAATGTAACTTTATTGTCACTATGAATGTACATTAATAGGTATATATTAAAATGAAAATTCGACACATTTAGCTCACAAAAGGTCACCACCTCCAATATAATTTTGTATTTATTTATTTTACTTATTTTGTTTATTTATTCATTTTATTTATGTTTGTTTTGTAATGTTATATAGTGTATATTGGAGGTGGTGACCCTTTGAGAATCAAGAGGTTTCACATGCAATCCTACACAAGGCTTATATTACCAATTTTGTCTTTTAACATCCTCCCCCCCCCCCCCCCCCAATTTTTGCAAAACTTAGGGACAAATATTTGATCCTGCCTATTGTGGAGAAGTTTGAGGAACACATCTGTCCCATTTTGCACTCTGAAGAAAAGTCAATTGTCAGGCCTGGAAGCCATCTTTTGCATGGGGGGGGGTGTTACTTGGAACCCTGACATCAATGATATTGAGCATAACGGGTCAAGAGACTATAGTTGTCTTAAGAGTGGAAGCTGGCAGAACAGATTCTTGTCTAATGATATTTCAGAAGGTTTTGAATGTGACAAAATTCAAACTGTGTTTTTCATAGGTTTAAGATCTCTCTGAGTTGCAAAGGAGGGGTATCACATTAGTGCTACAACCTATTTTAAAGCACATGCATATTAAAAATGATAAGCATTCATTAGTAGTGTGTGGCTTTCAAATCCAAATGCTGATTTAGGGGAAATTAAGGAAAGTGAGTGATTATTTATTTATTGAACTCTTCTGGCAAAACTACTCCTTTTCAAAAAAGTATTTTCAAAATACACTTTGATCTGCAACATACTATTGAGGGCATTGTTAAAAAAAATAAGAAAATAACCACTGATTGAAATATCTATTTAATCTTGTTATTCTTCAAGGGTTTCAAGGTGACATCCCTGTATTTTCTCTATTAAATCCGCATAGTAACCCTATAAAGTTGATTAAGCCCAGCCAAAGGGAAACAACTAGTCATCGAAGACAAAAAAAATCAACACAATTCCATATTCATCTTGCTGCTTTTTTCAATATATTGGTTAAGTAATCAGGCCTTTATGGTAAACTATGTTTCTATCATTATTCTTTATTGGTGGAAGCCAGATTTCAGCAAGACAGCTCAATCCATGGCTTTTATTGAGACTAATGAGTATCAAGTATCCTTTGTTCTTAACCTCTTGTTAATTAGCAGTAGAAAAGACACAAAAAGAAATGAGTGTGATTTCCTTCCAAATTCTCCATTTCCCTATTATTTCTGTCTCTTCTTTCACTGAAATGCACTTAATGCTTTTTTTGTCAGGGACTGGGAAATTCCTATTGCAATTTTTCTCCCCCCCCCAAAGAATTTATAAGACAAAGCAAGCATTTTAGTGCATATTTAAAAGCTTAATCCACATTGTTTCACCTTGCTCTTCATGAATGTCTAAAACAGTTCTTCCCAGCCGAGCCCTGTTGCAATTCAAATGCATTTATTGGTCATTAAATTTAAGAGGACTGTCTAGAAAGTTGTAAATCACAAAAGAGACTCTTCTCAGGAGAACTGGTTAAAATGGGAGCTGTGGAATACAGTAAAGACAATTAGTTTTAGAACTTGGAAAAGCCCAAATGCACTGGAATCTAATCATTTATACTCCTTTAAGCTGTGTCATTTGCTTGCAATTTTCATATTCTAGCTCTATAGGATTATAAACATTAGATGTGGATTTTCCCTTTATCCAAATCTGAACTTCCCCAGGGGAATTTCATCAATGAGTTCTCGGCTTCTTCATTCAGACTTCAGGATCTGCAGCATATTGAATCAAGTATTTGCATGGCCACGCATGCCTTTAAAAAGGAAATGAGCAAAAATGAAAATTGTACCTCCAGTTGAAACCAGAAGAGGGGGTGACAAATTTATTGGTGTGCATCTAAACCAAACTACCTGATAATTGGCAATTATCACGCAATAAGGGAGTTATACAAACTTTGCATAATGAATGCAAATTGGATAGAAACTCCCAAAGTTATAAGTAGCAAGAGATAGGATGCTAATCTGTTCAGATCAGTAGAGAGAAAAAAAGAGTGTTATGTTATATCCTGTTCCTGTCTATGAAGTTTTACCTGACTTCCCCCAAACCAATGTCAACTCTGGAGGGATGAAAAAAAAAATCCTCTATTTTTGCACTCTGATGGTTTCAGTGCCTCATGTAGTAGGCAAAATAAGTTAAAATAAAGATGGCTTCAAAGGTGAAAGTATGCCGTGCCAGCTTGTCTTGCAGTATATTTAGGCATTAAATGCCTATCGAATGCATTCTGTTCCATTGTGTTTTAAAACTCTGCTCTGCACTCATAAAGCCCCAAGGCAGTGCTGCTACTCTAAGAAGGGGAAAAGAAGTGATTTATATGGAAATGAACCACTCCAGATGTTTTCCCCTTCCTTCTGTTTTATGGCAAATCTTATCACAAAAATGGCTCTGTATACGATAAGGGACTCCTTTGAAGTGAAAGATAACGGATTGCCAGCATTGATTTCATACGGCGTATTAATCCGGTTGCAGCATTTGACTGATGTAACTAATAAAAAAAATCCGTATTTCAGAAAGCTCTTGTGAGTCGCTGCAGAATTACAGATTCAGGTGGGACCTGAAATTTGGTTTCTCTTTTAATTTAACATAAACAATAACCAGTGTACTAAAAATTAGGGGTGCACCTTCAGATGGTAAGAAATACACTTGGTGTTTCACCAAGTGAAGATTTCATTAACAAAAGAAAAGCAAAGCAAACAAGCAATGCATTAATGCATGAAAATTTCCAGCAAAATTATTCCATTAACTTCTTTTTCAGGTTAGGGTTCCAGGGAAGTCATTTTATACTTATATAGAGATGACTGTCTCATTTGTTTATTAATTCATATCCTGACTGTTTTCCAGAAACTGAAGGCAGCCTAAGTAGCATTTCTTGCAATTTTCTCCCAAACAATAAGCCTAGGCTACACTGAGAGGCAGTAATTGGCTCAAAACCACCCAATAAACTTTCATAGCTCAGGGTAAACAACTTTTCCAAGTCCTAGTTCAAAATCCTAACTAGGATAACTGCAACTTTGTGAAACTCACCGCAAGCTGAATCAGGGCCCTTCTGCTCCATGCTTCATGTTTGTCCTTTTATAATTCTAGAGTGGATTTCTAGATTCCAGCCAATTCTAGATTACTGAAGAGTAGCCCAATGTATGTATGTGGCACTCACTTTCATGAAGACAGGCATAAAAACTTGTCTCAAACAATATGTAATACTAGCTTTCAAAGGGTGTTCATGCTCAGACCAATCTTGGTCTGGATCTTGTGTTTGGATGAGACATCACAGGCTGAGTTAAAAGTGTGATCCTCCACCTTCCTTGAATTGGACAAAAATGATTATTTGCTCTTCCCTGTTCTGTTGCATCTGTCCTCAATTGCTGCTGATTATGTGTATCCTTATTATGTGTGTGCTGTGCATAATACAGAAAAGGATTAGTTGAATTACCTGGCTTGGTTAACCTTCCACTTCAGCACATCACTAGCTGAATGGACAAACATCTGTTCTTTGGTTTTTTAAAAAAATATATTAATGTTTTATGTTGTAGTTTTTATAGTTTGCAGCAGAGATGGTATTCAGACGGTTCGAACTGGTCCAGGCAAACCGGTAGCTCAACGATCAGCTGGCACCGCCTACCCGCCCTATCCTGCCTTTATTTTCTGCTTTCTAGCTCATCTCAATCACGTGGCACAGCTGATTCCCCCCCCCCCGCTGTTCTAGTTATCGTTGTTGACTTGGAAGGTAAATAGCGGAGCTTCTAAATGCTCTATTTTCAGTGCTGCCAGCAAACACTTTTGGCGCACATGTGCACGAAGCAGGAGCAAAGTGTGTGCTCACCAAACCAGTTGTTAAACTGGCAGTATCCCATCACTGGTTTGCAGGCCAGAGTCACTTTTTTGTAAGATGGGTAATCATATAAATTGTATGGATGGATCTGTCAATTATAGCACTGCAGCAGGTATAGAGTGGGTCTGATTGCAGGCATATCTGTTATCTCAACACCCTAGCTGGCTTCTTATCTTACATCTATTCCGGCATCACCATACTTCAATAAGATTAAGCCATAGATTGAAAGGGAGCCCAACCAAAGTCAGATTTTCCTCTCCTTCCTTTCCCCTCTCTATAAAGGCTTCCTTATACTGACTTACAGATTCTTTGGGGTTATATTTTGGAAGCAATGGGGTAGGTAGGTTTTGAACTGGTTCACTCAACGGTTACACTATTTCAGCCATGCGCAAAACTAGCAAGGAGCCAAGCCAGCAAAGCTGTCTAACACTACTGAGCAATTCTGATACACACACACACACACCCGCTTAATTTACTACCTACTGATTGTTCCCACCATTCTACAGGGGATGTAAAATCGTCACATCTATTCATCATATTCAGCTGATAGACAAGGATTTGCTGGAGGGAACTGTGTGCATGAAGCTACAGGAGGGTGTCCAAAGAAATACGAAGGGGACATTTGTTTGCTCTATCACCCTTATGAAAACCAAGAGAGTTGTTGTGTTTAGAACAGCACAATGACAGACAACGGGGCTGATCAGAGGTTGCACCAGAGGCCCCGAAACAGCTAATAACTGCCTCACTGGTCCCAGTTACAGCTGGTCACCCAACATGCTATCTGATATAATGGGTGACAAAAGCAGGCTTGATGCACCTTGCAAGTTGACATTGGATGCCGCCACCTTAAAGAGGAAAACAATTCTTTCAGCAAGGATACAGCAGGGAATAATTTAAGCTTGTCTCACTTAAGAGTTGAGGTTGAGATGAAGGCAGTATCATGCAGATTTGGGCAGGAAAAAAAACAGGGATCTGAAGGTATGAGGACCCAGATTGTTGGGGGCAATATGCTGACTCTGTAAACCGCTTAGAGAGGGCTATAAAGCACTGTGCAGCGGTATATAAGTGTAAGTGCTATCACTATTGCTCTGTTTGTGCCCTGGTTAGGCGCAAGGAGGAAAAACGCCTTTGATGTAAGTCAAGAAAACCTTGTTGGGTTTACGAGCCTTGAAACAACATCAGGAACTTGATGTCTAGGTCTTCTCATCATGTCAGGTAGACAAGGGGACACGCCGATCAAGATTAGCATGTAAGGAGGACGGTAAAAAGTTTCCTCAAATGGAAAGCTATACGTGGCATTTAATAAAAGACTTAGTCCTGAATCATTTCGAGCATATAAATTCACGAACCCTGCTGTCCCTTGGATCAAACTACACTGCCTGAATGCACAAAAAAGGCTGTTTCGAGCATTTTGGCTAGGTTTTTGCATGTGAAACAGCTCCATTTCTGGTGTGAAACACACTGTTTGGGGCTTGAATTTCTTCCCAAATGCTCCAAGCAGTCAATCCTGCATTCAGAACAGGAGTTTCTCCCCTCTCCCATAAAATTCAAGTTGCGTGGGTTAAAGATCTGCCTGATAACAGTCACACACCTACTAGGCAGAGAGGACAGAGTCACAGTTAAACATAAAAATGTTTATATTTCATCATCCCGTGGCAGATTTATTAAGTAGTGAGTATATCATTGCCTTCTGCTCCCTGGTGTCTATTTAATTTAGCAGTGAGGAAAGCTATTGCATTATTCCATCTGCTTCTACAGTTCTTTAGGCTGATGTCAAGCTGACAGTCTTGTGTGGTGAAGGCAGTTAAAGGCTGCCACTGAGTTGAGAAGCTGAGGCTCTTTGACCTTCTCTTTTTCCTTTCCATTTTTTAAGAGCTTTGTGCCTCCTCTACACACTGCTTTTGATCTGGATGAATTAATCCAGATTAAAAATTCTAGAACCAACCTTACACTGGTTCACATCTTAAGTCAACATTATGTCCCACTCAATTGTGACATAAAATTAAATCATCATCATCTTCTTTTAAAGACCCTGTAATCCCTGAGCTGAGTCTTTACTGGCCGGATGCCCTTCCTGTCACCAATGCGGAGATTGTTTAAGCAGATATATTCTCATTGTACACACAGAGAGAAATATCTGCCTCTACCTAGGATTGAACTCAGAGCCTCCTGATTGTGAGGCGAGAGCTCCACCTCTAGGCCACCATGCCACTCTGTAACATAAAATTAAATATAAATTGAAATCACATACAGGAGAATAGCACCCTTTGGGCTCTGATGGATTCCTGCATTACTCCGTTGTATAGTTTAATTTAGTTTATTTCAATTCATTATTAAGAAACTTATTTGGTTAATACGGTGGGGTTTTTTTTTTGGGGGGGGGAGGTGGGAGGTTAGAAATCTATGTGCAGGAGGGATGATCCACAAAAGAAGCCCACTAAAAATAAACATTCTAAAAGGGGAAAAAATATAGTAAGGTTTGGGATAAATTATTATAATTAGCTTTTAATAGATGTCATCTTTATAAAATCGTAAAGTAAAAAAATGCCCCTTTGAATGTAAATAGGCAAAACAGAAAATATAAAATTAAAAGGGCTATAGAGGGAAATTCCTGGTGAAAGCGGAATGGAGCGAAATGGAGCAGTGGAAATTTTATCGTTCAAAACCCCTTCTGTCTTAGAAGTGGGGGAGCCATGCTGTTTTGCAAAGCAGCTTTCTGGGGGTGCTTAAAAGATAAGTGCCCTTATAAACACTCCATGGATAACAGTTCTTGCTCATTCTTCTCTCACCCATATCAATGTGTGTGACATGTAACATAGGAATCTAAAGCTTTGTTCAGAGAAGTCATTCACACTGTCCACAGAGATAACCTATTTGCCACCAAGCAAATATTCACAAGTGGGATGGGTGGGTGGGTGCTCTTGGCGTATCCTGCCTCAAAGCCACAACAGAGTAAATGATACTTTTTTTCCTCCTGTTTAGACATCCAAACAAATTCTTAGCTGTATCAAATATAGGAGGTCCTTGGTTAATGGCAACTCATTCAGCGACTGCTCGAAATAATTAAGCCTTGAACAAGGTCCAGCTGTTGTAGGACCTTGTAGTCATGTGAACTTGCCAATCAGCTTGGATTTCTGACCATTACAACACCCCACATTCACGTGGTCGTGATTTGCAACTGCCCTACTGTTTTCCCACAAGCAAAATCAATGGGGAAGTCGGCAGGAAGTCAACAGTTGTGGTTACATGAAGTCTTCAGTTAATGACCTGTGGAAATTTGCTTAGTGATGATAACTGAGGATTGCTAGAACTGCCAGCGCTAGGCGCTGTGTTTGTGTGTGTGTGTGCAGCATTGGTATAAAAAAAAGGTTACTATCTTTCACCTTTAATATTTTAAAGGCATCGGGATCTGCATCATGCATTGGAGGAACGAGGAGACGACAGGCAAGATAGCAAATGGAGCTTCAAGGTGCTGTGCTTGCCATCTTGCTTTTTCGGACATCTCCTTCACCCCATCCTCGTGGACCGTAACGGTTGGACGGGCTGACAAATAGGAAAGTCTTAATGGATAACAAAATGAATTGGGGGCCCCCAACCTCCTTACCGATGATAGGTTTTCTTCTCTTCTCCGTCCTTGGCTGGGCCGATGGATGAAGGACCTTGCGGAAAGTTTGTAGTGATTCAGCAGGCACGTGATGACAACCACCATAACCATCATGACCACCACAATTATGATTATCTGTACAAACTCTAATTCCGCTATAAAAGAGAGAGAAAGAGAAGAATGATTGTATTTTAATAGGCCTCGATGCAAACCAGAGACAGATAAACAAGAGAAAAGGGAAAATTCTGAGGACAACAGTGGATGTTGACAACAATTAGTCATAAGAACTAGCACCTTACTATTATTTTCCCTTTTGGGGGCATGCCTTTTTTCTAAGTGTAAGCTTGAAAATCAGGAAAATTTCTTTACTGTCCATTAACTATTCAGGGAAGCTGCATGAGTGAAGAGCGAGAGGTAGATGCTTTATATAAGGGACAAAGCAATAATTTCTCTGTGTTGTCACAAAATGAAAGAAGAAGCATGGCTTTAAAAGGATTTGCAGTATTCTGAACAGAAAGGATTTGAAAATGGTGTTTATAACATAACTTTTTCTACCGCCTCATAAGAGATCTTATGCAAAAGGAATCTGAGACAATATTCATGTTCAAAGTTCACCTACTGATTATTTGAATCTTCCAAAGTTTGAAAGATTAATCAAGTAAGACAACTCCCCCTGGGAAAATAATATTAATAATAAATGATAACAAATAATAATAAAACTTACATCTTACAAGAATGCCATCAAACAGCAACAGCTAGCTAACCTAAGTCTTTGCAAAGGCCTTGATAGGGGGATAAAAATGCCAAATCCAGTCTAAACATCTGGCTGACTGTGTGATGAATTTATCATCATCATCTTCCTAAGACAGAATGCCAGTAAGGAAAAGTACTTCATAGTCAATTTCTGCAAAGACTGAAGGGAAAGTGGATAAAGATAAAACCTGGCAATGACCTTCAACTGGGATACTTTTGCATATCCCAAGTCAATGGAAGGACTCGATAGGTGGACAAAAGTGCCAAATCCAGTCTGAACATCTGGCTATTGTTAATATTATTATAGGTAGTCCTTGGCTGATGACCACAGCTGGGAACAAATTTCATAAGTTGTTGTGGTCCTAAGTTGAGGCACCACATGACCCCCACTGTTTTTATTAGTGATCATTAAGCAAATCACACAGTTGTGAAGTGAACCATATGGTTGTGTGAACCCATTTTATTCGCTGAACATTTTTGCCGGCTTTTGCTAGAAAATGGCAAAAACCAGTGCAAAGCGTGATCACGTGATGCAGTTGCTGCAACCCGTCCTGAGTGGGGGCCAGTTGCCAAATCTTCATCATGGGATCACAGGGTTGATGTGGCAGTCATCACTTCAAGAATGAGTCATAAAGAACTTTCTTTAGTCCATCATAACTTTCAAAGCTCATTAAACAACCTGCAATAAGTTGAGGACTACTTTGTAGTACAAAATCACCATCAGTCATTTCAAAAGCTACTTTATTTGGAGCAGCTTACATCCTGTGATTAAAAACCTTTCATATTATTAAAACATCTGCCTATTTCTTTTCGGGAAGGACTCAATGCATCAAGGGTGTCAAACTCGCCACGTCACTGTCGCATGACACATCGTGATTTTTTCTTTCTTTCGCAGAGCTGGGGTGTGCATGTCACATGATACATGTGGCCCATAGGCCGTCAGTTTGACATCCCTGCAATACATAGACCAAAATCCCAAATCCAGTCTAAGCATTTAGATGACTGTGTGACCAACAACAACCACTTATTGTCAGGTTCCGAAGGGTAATGAAACCAGCCAAACCCAGAAACAGTTTGTAAATGCAGTTTGTATTCTTTTCTTCAGCACGAACTGACCAACAATAGCAATAGCAATAGCAGTTAGACTTATATACAGCTTTCATAGGGTTTTCAGCCCTCTCTAAGCGGTTTACAGAATCAGCATATTGCCCCCAACAATAATCCCGGTCCTCATTTTACCCACCTCGGAAGGATGGAAGGCTGAGTCAACCCTGAGCCGGTGAGATTTGAACAGCCGAACTGCAGTCAGCTGAAGTAGCCTGCAGTGCTGCATTTAACCACTGCGCCACCTCGGCTCTACAAAGCACTAAGGCAATGAATAAATTGTCAGAGCTGCCACCCTGTGCTTCTCCCACCCCTTTTATAGCTCCATTGGTAATTAATATAAGCTGCATCCCGGGCATGCGCGCACCCATCACCTTGTGACCCAGAGCGAAACCACCTGGCAATTAATCATGGATTGTTAGTATGAATTTCTTCAGTTTGTGTAGGTGGGACGGTGATTTTTGGCAGCTGGCCCAGTCTTCTCCCCTGAATGCCAGCTCCAGGCCTGAGCTGGCCGGAGCTGACATGCGGCCCCTACCACAGAGACAGCATCTGGGGAGCTATAAAATTACAGTTAGTTAGGAGTTGAAGGGCCACTTTTCCTGGTTTTGTGGGATGTCTGCGGTGGAATCTCACTACCAGGTGGGGTGCCCTACAGTCCTTGCTATGAACCCAAGATGCCTCCAACAGGGGATAACGTTTCCATAAAATAAGGTATTGTAACCTAGCCAAAAATCATCACCACAATTTTCAACCAGTGATTTCTTAACCAGAAAAACAAACAATCTAACATGTAACACTAAACATACAGTGTTTAAAAAGTACTACCGGGAATGTCAACTTTCAAATCGGCAGTTTAAAAAAATACTTCTCCTTCCCCCACCTCACCACCGTCCCCCCACAAATATCACAGTCACTTTTGCAGTGAATATATCAAGGCAACCTAGTGGAAGTGAGTAAGGTAGAAGCTGGAAGTGTGAGAAGTTTGAATTACCAAACAAAAGGTGTCATCTATTAATTACTAAAGGGAAGTCCACAGTTTAATCTGAAAGTGAAAGGGAGGCTAATCCCCCACCCCTTTGAAATTTATTAGAGGATTGTCTAAAATTCAGGGGAGGGGATTGTTTTAATTGTGACATCTTCCTTTGGGATAGATACAGCCTTATCCTCTCACTTATTCAAAGACAGCCTTAAAAATGCATGAGCATTTGGCTCTTTTTTTAACTCAACCATGGCCAACCGTCCATTGCACCCATCTTCTTTTCTCTATGCTTCAAGAGATTCCTTCCATGGAGTCAACTGCACCAATCCACGGAATGACAACAGCCTGGCCAATGGAAGCCCCCTCCCTCCGCCACCTGGGCGTTTGCCCACCACTGAAACTGCAGCCGCCGCTTCCAAGCTGATCCCCAGGGGTCTCCGCATGCCAGACTTCCAGACGTAATTTAATTCAAGGCTCAGTTCAGCCAGCTGGCAGAGGCAGCTTGAATGACCTGAGCTGGCACAAAAGTGTCTTGCAAAGGGAAGCAGGAGGAGAGGAAGATGTACAAAGCTGTCAAGGAAACAAGGGCAATCAACAACAGGCTACTCGGAGAGTTGGAGGAGAAGAGAAGACACACAAGCCTGACGCAGAAATAGGTTCCTGAGTTTCCATTACAAATGCAGAAGAGCAGAAGCGGATGCCAGATATAACCATATCTGGCAGGTTTAGCCAGGGAGGAAGCTGCCCCAATCAAGCTCTCTGTCCTTCTAAGGACCGAGACTCTTCATGGTTCTCCAGGTGGAATGGAGCAATGCTCTTTCCCTTGTAGATGGCAGGTTGAATGGGGCTAATAAGGGTCCATATCTTAATGGCCTCCGGTTTGTTGCAGGATCAATATTTCTCAAAACTGGCAACAAGGTTAACTGGCTGGCTGTGGAATTTCTTAAATTGCACACATCTTAAGTTGCCAAATTTAAGAAGCCCTGGTGTAGATAAAGTGTAATAGGAAAGCTGTACATATTCCGATTACTTGGTTTCTTTAAAACGGTAATTACATTTTAAGAGTTGTTATCCGATGAACAGCGTGTGGCTTCGTGGTCTGTACTGGAGCTTGGTAGAGGCAGATCCATGTTACATAAATGTTACATACAGTAGTGAGAGGAGAGAGTTCATATTGTACACATGGCACAGATAAGGTAAACATAAAGGTTCCCCTTGCACATATGTGCTAGTCGTTCCCATTGCTAGGGGGTAGTGCTCATCTCCGTTCCCACCAAAAGTGGTTCCTATTTTTACTTGCATTTTTATCTGTTTTCAAACTGCTAGGTTGGCAGAAGCTGGGACAAGTAACGGGAGCTCACTCCATTACGCGGCGCTAGGGATTCGAACTGCTGATCTTTCTGATCGACAAGCTCAGAGCCTTAGCCCCTGAGCCACCACGTCCCCCTATGGCACAGATAGCTCTATCTTAAATACATGCTTCCATATGCACCGGGTAAGCCAGAACTTTGCATGTGATTGTGAGTGCCTGCAATGGGTGTCTTTAAACTTTTATCCCTGCCTGTTGTGTTCCAGCCCCATACCTCTGGACAATGACCTCCCCTGTGATCAGCAGGCTGGCTATTTTAAGACTGGGCATAGACTTCAGCGCTGCCGGCCTCCCTTTTCCGGGGGGTCTCTCCTCATATCAACAAAACAGCAGACAACTTCTCCTCCTATCACCTGGCTGAGTGCAGGGTTTCCCCTGGCTGCTGCATTCTTCACAACAGCTGCCACAATTAGCAAGGTTGAGCAACTGACATTTCACTCCCCTGCATTTAGAAGGCCTGTGAACATGTTGTGACATCACTTCAAGGCCTGGAAGGGCAAAATTATTTCTCTGACCTGGAAATGACACAGAACTTGCACCGGAGTTTAATGAGTTGGGTTGGTCTGTGGACAAACTGCTTTCAGCCACCTTAGTTTCTAGCCTAGTTTATCTCCCAAGAACAAACAATGTTGAAAACAGCTTCTCAAATCCTAAAGGTTCAGGGCCAATAAAAGCAAAGGAGAGACTGGGCAAATAGTCTACACCTGCTTGTAACTGTGGAGCAGGCAGTCCTGCCAGTTTTAAAGCACCTACAGATCTACAGCAAGATAGCATCCCAAATAATTGTGAACCATATAATTCAGCAGTTATGGCGTTAGGATACAAAACGTCAAGATGGCAAGCACAGCTGTGCAATTTAAGCCCCCCCCCCTTTTTAAAAAAATGCATGACGTGCATGAAAAGAAAAGAAGCGAGGCTTCAATCACGTCCTTGTGGCAGCCATCTTGACTTTTTGGACACCCCTGCTTAACTCTCTAAAAAACTTTTATTTAACACTGCATCCGTTAATCGAGGTTCAAACGATTCTCTTCTGGCAAACTAGATGAAAACAGAACATGAAAAGGGACCTGCGATGTTTTCGGTGTTTCCATTTATTTTGCAAGCAAGTCCTCTGCTCTCTCTTTTTGTGATCATGAGATACGTCTCAAAGCAGTTCAGAATGAAAACAATAAAACGACCGTCATGCAAAAACCATCACCTCCCATAAGATATTGTACTATGAAACATCTCTTATGCCATCACATACACACAATACACATTGCAGATAAATGCAAATCCATAGGATTAAACGATCTAGTTCTGTGAATCTGTTTTTAAAAAATTGCAACCTAAACAAACGACCCTGAAAACCATCTCCGTATCCGTACCCGAAAGAGGAAAGGCAAGCTGCACTTTGTGAAGTGGGGTGTTAAACTGTAGGTTGCTCCTACAAATTCTCCTGTGCTTTAGTTCCCATCTCTATTTTCTTTTTACATTTCAGACAGATATGCTCCCTGTAGCTCAGATCAACTCATTCACGTCATCTATTAATTCTTAGATATTCCACTGCTTTCCTTCATATCTCCAGCTTTGGAACAAACCCCAAGTCTACCCAGATGGCATGAAGCAGGCATATCGTGGATTGGGAAAAGTTAAACTTATCTCTACCCCATTAGTTCTGCATGTGTCTGTGTGTGTGTGGGGGTGTTATCGGGGGAGCCACCCAGTGCCCATGAGAGCCTGAAGGAAGCCTAATTTGCCGCGGTCCAAGGAACGAGGGAAATCTACCCAGCAACAGTATAAAACAATTTGCCATTTGGTGATGCTTCCCAAGTTTTAAGCGAGGGTATTAGCCCCTGCGCCCCCCCCCCACTTCAGCTGAGGATCATGCTGTGTGCGCATTGTTCCCCACCCCTCCATCCACAACACAAGCTCTCACAGCGGACTGTCTGAAAAGCTTGTATATAAACAGAGCCACTCCAAAAATGGGGTGCAGCAGAGTGGGGGGGGGGGAGGAGGAGGGTTGGGCTCCCTCTTTGTCCTGCAATGAGATATATGTCCAAAAAGGGTGGTTGTGTTTGGCATCCAGGACTGAGCAGCGCGACTAGGCTGAGTAACAACAAAGCCGGGTCACACACACAGGGCTGTTGTTCCATTCAAATGTTTACCCCCTTGAGGAGGGATTGGGGGTGGTGGGGTGGGGCTCAATGGCTCCTTTTGTAAGCAGCCTAGTAGCAGCACTGCCTTGCCAAAAGACTCCAGGTTGATGTCTTTGGGCCTTTTGTTTCAGGGCAGCCAGGAGGAGGTCAGAGGTCACAGGAACCCAACAAGGAGGGGGGGGGAAACGACAATCTCCTTGTGTTCACTGTTTTTCACCCCTTCCCAGCTGGCTAAGTGCTAGACAGGTTTAGGCACTCTAGCAGATAGACAGTGCATCTTTTAGCCCGCAGCTTTTCAGAGCCACACTACGGGCCACGCTACACACTCGGTGCTGCAGAACACTTGGGACTCTTTGCTTGGTGCCCTAGACGGGGGGGGGGGGGGGATGGGGGGGCAGGATAAATTCAACTCACTCATTTTACAACTCAAAGGCTAAGATCCATTTACCCAAATTAACTTAAACCAGGTCACCGAAAACAGCTGCATTGCCCTACATACTAAGGATAGTTACTGTTAATCTTGGTTAATGGAGGAGTGGCTTAGCTTGGCGTGCAAATCCAGCCCTTTGGGTATTTCAAAGTATTGTTGATATGCAGACGGTATGTTAATATGGAAAAGAGTGAAACATGTTTTGGGAATCACATCCATTTGTGTTTGTGTATATGTTTGTCTATCTCCCTCCTTAAGTAAATATACACCAGTCACGTACCCGGCTCTCTCCTTCATCTTCTGCTATTTATATATACAGAATATCCCGTCAAGAACGATTTCCAAAGGATTCTCCCTCCCCTTCCCCATTTGGAAAATCTCTCTCTCTCTCTCTCTCTCTCTCTCTCTCTCTCTCTCTCTGTGTGTGTGTGTGTGTGTGTGTGTGTGTTTTATTTGTGCTGATATTTGTATTTATCAGCATAAAATAAAAAAATAAAAAAGAGAATGGAAGCAGTTAGCTTCCTCCCATAATTGGGGCATACCAGGGGTTGTGACTTTAAAGATAGATAGATAGATAGATAGATAGATAGATAGATAGATAGATAGATAGATAGATAGATAGATAGATAGATATAGATAGATATAGATAGATATAGATATAGATACAGATATAGATACAGATATATATAGATATATATAGATATATAGATATATATAGAGAGATATATAGATATATAGATATATAGATATAGATATATATACATACATACATACATACACACACACACACACACACACACACACAAAGCATGTCTAGAATTGCCTGATTAATATTGTGATCACATCTTTTTTTCATTATGCAAAAAGGAAAGGAAAGGGAAGAAAAAGACACTACGACCGTAATTTCCACTGGGTATTCTTAGACAACTTAGATTATGTACCCTCCAAACATTTGTCAGCATTAGCAGAAGGAACGGCACCGTGTTGCAAGGAAAACAAACACGGATGGTTTACATTAAGTAAATGATATACAGAATAAGTAGTAGAAGTAAATAGCTTCCATTAGAATCAACAGCCGGCAAGCCTCACAAATTAAATTCCAAACATACACCTCTGCCATTGCACTACACTCTATATGGGGGCTCCCTTTAAAGACTGCAGCTGGTGTAAAATGCAGTAACCTGTTCATGCGTGGGTGAGAGCTGGCAGTAATGTATGACACCAGTTTCGCAGATACTGTACAGCAGGGATGCCCAACCTTGGCAACTTTGAAGACCTGTGGACTTCAACTCCCAGAATTCCTCAGCCAGCTAGGTTGCCTGAGGAATTCCAAGATTTGAAGTGTACAAGTTTTAAAGACCCCCCTGCTGTACAATATTGCGTTGGCTTCCCATAGCCTTTGGGAGATAGTACAAATATCTGTTTTTAAGACTGGGTGCTCGGGAACGTGCAAAGATCACCTCCTCTAGGCAGAACCAACCTGTCCAGTTTGTTTGTTTCAAATGGGCATATGAAATCAGGAGGCAGAATTAGGAAACCTAATTTTCTGTGATTGCCCCATTGCTATATAATTGCTCACTTCTGAAGGGGTGGATGCCACCCAGACAGAACTTCAGAGGGCAGTCAAAACCCAGAAACCCCTGCAGATGATATTATAATCAAAACAATTCTGCAATGCAGAGATGGATAGGTTAACCCTAAAAATCAAAGGAAAAGAAAATTCGGATTATTTCATAACATGGGAATTATTCTATAAATGAATGACAGATACTGAGGTTAGAGGAGTGGAAATAAGTGAAATATGGTTTACACGAGAAAGAAAAACAGATAAGTAAAATTTTGTTCACCGTTATATAATCAATACTATAATAGAAGATAATACATGTTATAATA
The DNA here is from genome assembly GCF_009769535.1 of Thamnophis elegans. Classification (NCBI taxonomy): domain Eukaryota; kingdom Metazoa; phylum Chordata; class Lepidosauria; order Squamata; family Natricidae; genus Thamnophis; species Thamnophis elegans. The sequence goes on from NC_045545.1 coordinate 84,687,166, forward strand.
CCATTGATGTTATTGCTTATTTGTTTATATATTATTGCATATTTGTTTATAATGATGATGATGTTTGTACGTTTGTAGGTTAACACCTTGGACACCTAGAGAGCACACTGCTCAATACAGAAAGGAAATGTATGATATAAAACAATTAAAATATTTTTTAAAACCAGGACTTTTCTGCAGAGGATAAAATTTATGTAAAGTAGTGGGGGAATCTAATTATTTGGATACCAGGTTCTGCTGTGAATTTGCAGTTTTTATCCATTTTATATTGCAGACCTCCAAGGAACTTTGCAGAGGCAACAGTTGATATATGTTGCTATTTCATGCATAGTAAATAATCATTTTCCTTGTTGGATTTTTTAAATTATTATTTATTTTACCTATGTCCCATATTTGATCCCTTCACTTCCAGAAGGCATCCGGTTGTCACAATTGCAGCCATTCTTAAAAGTCTAAAAATCCCAAATGAGACATTGCCTAACTATGCATAAAAGGGTGTGTGCTGCTTTTCCTTCAAAACTGTGATTTAAACCACAACATCTGTGGTTTGAGATCTGTAAAAAAAATTGCTGCGTTTATAAAAAAGGGAAGAAGTCGTATTCCTCACAATTAAAGATCAGAGTGAAATAATAGCATCCTGATAGGACTTGTGCCATAGATCGATCTTTTGTGAAATAGCCTAAGGCCTTTTAAGTATCTCTATCCAGAAGCTTAACAGGCCTCCAGGATTTAAAATGAAAAACAACTTGCAATGTTTTTGGAATCACAGGAGTTGAAGAGGCAATAAGTTGGCTCATGTGCTAAAAAGGGATATCACAGATCATAGATGTGAAGCACACTTTTGTGAGGGGTGGAAAGAGCATTTGAGGAAAACCGCACGGTATGACATCTTTCTTTTTCACTTGCACTAGAGCAATCTTTCTCAACCTTGGCAACTTGAAGATGTGTGGATGTCAATCCCAGAATTCTGGGAACTGACATCCACACATCTTTAAGCTGCCAAAGTTGAGAAACTCTGGACTGGAGTGATTTTATCAGTGATGGCACGCTATGCATTGACTGTGCTGTTCTGCATATAGGTTCACATTAGGCTGAATGTAATGTTTGCGTTCCAATTAAAAACTGTATTAACCCATGCACATTAATTACTAGCTGATAACTCAGCATTGTCCAGGTTTTTATTTATAGGGGGGAAAATGTCCGGACCAAATGTAATTTCTAATGTTGGATTTTCCCCCTTACCAGAGGGAATCCCCTTGTGGAGTACTGTGAAGCCATGGCAACACCACTGAGCTGTACAGTAGAAGCCATTAACATCAGTATAGTAGAAGCCATTTTAAGGCACAACAGGCTGTGTATTGTAACAGAACAACCCCCCCCCCCGAGGGGTGTTAGGGGTGTCTTACCCCCACAGTATTTGTTTCCAGAGAGTAAGTCATCTGTGTACAGAGTTTGGTTGAAATTGTTTGAGCCGTTCCAGAATTATGCTGGAACATACACACACACACACACACACACACACACACACACACACACACACACACATACACAGAGCCATTTTTATATATGTCTATGTTTCTCTATCTCTATCTATCTATCCATCCATCCATCCATCTATCTATCTTCATTCTGTCACTGCTCAAGGTTACTGGTATCTTTCGTAAAATGATTTTAATAGTGTTGCTACATGAAGTTGTGTACTCTTATTGTCTTAAAGAGATGCTGCTTTCAAATTGTTGATTTTAATGGCTATCCTACGCTCCAAATGCCAAAAGGTTGAAAAGCAGAGAAGGAAAAAAATGATGAAAAACTGCACTTTTAAATAAGCTCCGTAATTTCACACTCTGAATGGGATATAAAAGTTACTGGATTCCAGAATAAAGATATAAAAAGCCAATAACCAATTGACTACTTGATTAAAAATAACTGATATTTTAAGAATTCTAACAGTTCTAGAACTAAATTATAATCAGATCAATAATATTGTCCCATACTGTAATCTGACACACAATACTGAAAAAGACTTTTCTTGATCTCCTCATTCAGACATCATCCAAATGTATTCTTCTGAATGCATTATTAACTTTACCAAAAGAGTGATAAGTTAGGAGCATAAGCGAGCATCCTTAGATGAAACATCTTTCAACATTTTTAGTAAAACATTGCCAATTAGTTTCTGGTATTAACATATTTCTGTACATGACTGTGTTTCTATATACACACCCATCTAGAATAAAAAAGGCAAGGCACAAGAGATCAACATTAAAAAAGAAAACCCCAGAAATTAGAAAATTCAAGTTTAGTTTTGAAATATAAACAATCTGTTAAAATCAAACCAAATCAATGACTTCAGACCTGTGATTCATGGCAGCTTCTCACATAATGTTTTAATCTTTTAAGCTATTACTAGAATATTTTAGGGACGTGATGGCTCAGTAGCTAAGATGCTGAATTTGTCGATCAGAAGGTCGACAGTTAAGCGGTTCGAATCCCTAGCGCTGCTTCACGGAGTGAGCTCCCGTTACTTGTCCCAGCTTCTGCCAACCTAGCAGTTCGAAAGTACATAAAATGCAAGTAGAAAAATAGGGACCACTATGGTGGAAAGGTAACAGCATTCCATGCACCTTCAGTGTTTAGTCATGTTGGCCACATGACCACGGAGAGACGTCTTCAGACAGTGCTGGTTCTTCGGCTTTGAAACGAAGATGAGCACCACCCCCTAGAGTTGGGAACGACTAGCACATATATGCGAGGGAAATCTTTCCCTATACCTTAGAATATTTTAGATTTTATTTTAAATATTTGTAAAACGAAAGGACAAAAGCAAAAAAGAGAAAAACTGGCACAACAAACCCGCTTGATAATGTGTCACACTAACTTGCAATGTAGAACATTCTTATCTCATTCTGACCTCATCTTATCCTAGTGCCTGGGGGAAGACCCAAGTCTTAAGTGTATTCCAGAAGGATAAGACAATTAGGACCTGTTGAATTTCCAGGGGAAGAGTGCTCTGTAGGTGAACTGATGAACAAATGAATAGCCTTCAGCTAATCATGAAAAATGTCTTAAGCCCCAAGACCACCACTGTAAATGTTGCTTCTTTGGGAGAAGAAGATTGCTGTAGATTGCCCATGGTGCAAACAATGTCAATCATCCCACAGGGCCAAGTTTGGTGGCTCCTGGCCAAGTTAGGTAGATTTAGCAGGGTAGTCTAAGTCAATGAATGTTTCCCGCAAGGAAAGTGCGTTATATTCAAGCCTGACTAACTTGTTTTGACAGCTGAGGAAGAAAAATCTCACAAAATCTTGTCCCTGTAAGTAAATACAATAATAAAGTAATAACTAATAATTTGCTGCTCTTTCATGACAAATGCCTGGATAACTGCTGAGGGACATATATACACAGACTCTCCCTATTATTATTTAGTTTCAATCCTCTTTTCACTGTTTTCTTCCATGATGAATTGGTCTTATGTTACACAATTGTGGTAGCTTCTCTCTCTATTTTAAAAAAATGCAACAACTTATTGTTATCTTCTATCTTACCCCATAGGTGAATCTTTTTCAAAAGCAAAGAACTCACAACAGGAGAGATTACAACACCCCCAATGCACATATACAAAGACACCTTCGGGCTATAATTTACAGGCAGTTAAAAGACAGAACTGATTCTTTGACAGTTCCATTTCATTTTCATTAATTATATTTTCACAAGGCCAAATCCATCTGGTCAATGGTTAATGTGGACCACTAGTTAAACACAAATGGGGAGAATAATGCCCTTCCCCCAAAATCAACCTAGTAGCATTTTGCAACATTTACTGTATAAAAAAGCAATTTTTTGAGAAATGAAACAAACTGCATGAATTTATCATTCAATTCATTCATATCGTGTGCTTCCGTGTGTGTGTGTGTGTGTATGCACACACACACACATATATATGGGAGATATAGGCACACATGCACACCCACCACCCACACACCTTTTTGTAAAAAGACACATTATGTATTTGGGTTCCTAATCATTGTCACTTTTCAATTAGAGAAGACCTCATTCCATTTTTCCCTGCAATTTTCCCCAGGGAAAGATGATGGATGAAACAAGCTTTATGATACAGGCAAATGTGGCTTCGAAATGCAAAGTAAGGTCACACTAATTTAATTTAGCATAATTTTTAACTCCTGAATATATTGCAGGCCCAGGTTCAGATACTGCGTGGAAGTGACACAACCTGCTTCTTTGTATTTTCTGTCTAGACAAACACAGATGCGCTGGGAATCTAGACAGCGGGGAAAGGGAGCAATGCATAGATTTGCTTTGGTAAATAAATATTTTTCCCCTCCACATTTGTATAGCATTATCAGTTTCAAGAACCAAATGAAAACACTCATCTATCACTAAGGGGCTGCCAGCACTGATATAATTGTCTCAGGAGTTTGTGCAACAGCCAGTTTTCTTCAATTATGGCTGTAAACCTCAAACCACTTTGCTCCAGTGAGACATAATGAGGCTTTCACAGAAATTGTGGTTCTTTACTGCCTAACACCGCACTGATTGCAACTCTTTACTGCTGCAATGGACAGCCTGAAAAAGACGAGCTGTATGTTGTGTCAAGGGGCCATCACAGCTCTGGACAAGGGGGTATAAAAACTCAGCTCCTGAAAAACTATTTATCTGCTTTCAAGATTCTTCACTAATTTCTTCTTGAATCAATTTGCTTTCCAAACTCTTGTGATAGTTTTAGGGATGTTTGCAAGGGGGCGGGATAATGAAATCACCAGCATGCTGCAAGCTCAGCTCCCTTTCTATGCAGGTTGTCATATCACCCATCCTTTAAAAGGAATGAAACTTGTTCTAATCTGCTAGCAATGAATGAAATTAAAAAGGAATGAAACTTGTCACTAGTTTAGGGAAAAGAAGGAGTAGGGGGTGACATGATAGCAGTGTTCCAATATCTCAGAGGTTGTCACAAAGAAGAGGGAGTCAAACTATTCTCCAAATCACTTGAAGGCAAAACAAGAAGCAGTGGGTGGAAACTAATCAAGGAGAGAAGCAACTTAGAACCAAGGAGAGAAGCAGCCTAGAACCAAGGAGAAATTTCATGAGAGCTAGATCAATTAATCAGTGGAACAGCTTGCTTCAGAAGTTGTGAATGCTCCAACACTGGAAGATTTTAAGAAGAGATTGGATAACCATTTGTCTGAAATGATATAGGGTTTCCTGCCTAAGCAGGGAGTTGGACTAGAAGACCTCCCAGGTCCCTTCCAACTCTGTTCTATTCTATTCTATTCTATTCTATTCTATTCTATTCTATTCTATTCTATATACTTCTGGATTGTCTGAAGGCAAATAATATCTAAATATTGTAGGGTTTCTGAGCATTTGAAGCTTCTAGTCCAACATTATTATCAACCAATACCCAAAAGTCCAAAAATGATTTAATAGTAGTCAACATTTGATGGTTTCAAAGATGCAGTCAACATTTGACAGGGTCTGACAGGTTAACAATCAGTATTTGACATTACTCATCAGCAGAGTTGCAGTAACAGCCAATATGGCATTTCACAGTATCTGACATGTTTCAATCAGCTTTTCTTTGTCTTCCAACAGATTTATAGGCACACTGAACATTTTTCATTTTAACACAATTTTATTAATCAGGAAGCATCCCTTGAAGAGGGAGAAAAATTACAAAGTGCTGAAATGAAAACATCTGATGACAACTTCCTGCTTTCAACTTCAAACGGTGCTTCAATGTAAAATGTTGAAATGGAGTCATAAATATTTGTACAGCTAGCAAATTCTATTTAAACTTTGGAATGTGTTTGGATAAAAGTGTTAATGACTTGTTTTGAGATGTTAAACATTACTAGCGTTAGTATCTTCACTGCATGGAAAATAAGACTGATCATGATTTAGTGGAGAAAAATTACATAAAAATACATATCTAAGGATGAAAAAAAAAAGAGAACCACTTAGCTATATGTTGTGTGTGACTGTACAATGATATGGTACATATTACAATATGGAAGAAAGTACTTGTATTTGGGGTGAATTTTAAGGAGATTGTATATGAGAATAGATTGAAGGAACTTAGGGCGTTTAGTCTGGAGAAAAGAAGACCGAGGGAAGACATTGCAGATATTCTTGTGCGTTCTATACCTTGGAGGTTTTTAAGAAGTGTCTGGATATCTATCACTTAAAGTTAACTGGTTTTGCAGAAGATTGGACAAGCCTTATTCCTTTGTAACTCTACAGTTCTGCGATTCTATGAAAACACAGAAAATAAACATGTGTTTGAGGTTCACACTCCAGACAGTTTTACACTAAGGCAATGATAGCCAAGTGGGCGGGTTGAACATATTAAAGTAGGAGTTATGGAAGCTAGCTGAGCCTAAAATACTGGTTTTCAAAATGGAAACAAAAAGTGGTATGTATCCAAAATGCAATACATTCTGTTCTACCCTGTTGCTCACAACACAGGCAGTTTACACAATAAAAATAAAGCACCACACAATATGCAATAACTTTACAGATGCAACCCAGGTCCATTGTTCATGATAAAAGCCTATTGCAATAAGATGATTTTTACTGCTTGGTGAAATTTTAGAATCGTATCATTCTAGAATAATGGAATATTTGGAAAGTCCGGGGAAGATTTAGACTCTGGGGTGTCAAACTGGTGCCCCGTGGGCCAGATGTATCACATGCAAGCCACGCCCACTCCAGCTCAATGAATGGAAAAAAGTTGCAAAACATCACGTGATGGCAATGTGACATAGCAAGTTTGACACCCATGATTTAGAAATATTTGGGCTCAATGTGTTAAAAACTTAATGATCTTACACTGGGATATTAATTTTTTTCCCCAGAGCTAGGTACAATCCCAAATCATGGTTTCTGTAACTATAGTTCATTCATCAAGCTACAAGTAGCTAGATTGACATATCATGTTAAATTAAAGCCCAGGACATATGGCTATGTTTTGCAACGCTGGCAATTTTTAAAATGTGCAGACCGAAAGTTGAAATCCACGCATCTTAAAAATTGTCAAGGTTGAGAAATACTGGCTTATGCTGATGACTTCCCAGAATAATAAAATCCACAAACTAATCAATTAGTGATTTCCAGAGGACTGCAGGAGTCTATCAAAAGGTAAAATAAAATAGGTTGCAGCAGATTTTGTTGAAAAAACTGTAGGGATTTGTCCACTGTAATTTCAGGCTGGGGAGTGAGCTTCAAGGTTGGGAATTGAAGCAAGATATGTTGGAGATATTTCAGTACAACGAAATGCACATAAATTGTGTCACAGAACTTTAGCCTCTTAATGACAAATTTCGCTTGCACAATTGCAAAATGCTAGGAGGTGTCAATGGTTGGGCTGAATGGCTAGATTGTCTTCACCACCCTCGTAGTTTCAATAAATTATGCACTTACATCCTGAGTACATCTTGAACCCTGGATTTTAGTTTCACCATCATTTCATGGAAAGGCTGCATTCATCCATACTGCTGAACCAAGTTTTACCTAACTATGGTTTATTAAGTAAATTACAATTGACTGGATTTGAAGTCAAAATTGGGTATTATAATTTAAAGTGATATAACATTAGCTCCAAATTTTCCCCCCATGTCTTCATTTCAGCAGCTAATTCAGATGGGAATGACCTAATGTGCTCTTACTACACTTAAAAGCTGTGAATTCCTATCAATTCACTGCAAGTGACTCAGAACAACTGACATATCACAAGGTATTTTCTTAACCACTTTTGCTGTAAACTGAACCATGCTGCCCATTTCCTGGTCCCCTGGATAACTAAAAAAAACTACAGGATGCTAGTTGAATTGGAAATCTTTGCCATCTTTCTATTTTCAGTCCCCAATCTAGCTGCTCTGTTTTGTGTTGGTATTTGTAGTACCAACTACAAATAAATTCAGCCAATTCTAAAAACCATTACAAAACCAGTGTTGGTTACAAACCTGTGTATGCTTTGATGCTGCAATGTTGCATTGCTAAATAAGAGGAGCAAATCTATTTCCTCCATGATAGAAAACTGGTCTACTAAATCATTCCTCCTCCTCCTCACCCAGGCATACATATTTGCTGGCTAACAACCAAGTATGTGCAAGATCTAGTCATGTCTGGACTCCTGGCTGCCCACGAAGGCATGAGGGTGGGGGAGTGTCTCAAATTTATGAAAATCTAATTGTGTTACCCAAAGCAATCTGGGTGATAAGCTGGGAGTGATTCATTGTCATTCCCACCATCAGGTCCCATGTGACTGATTTGCAATGGGCATACAATTTCATTTATCTCGGTTCCAAGCACCGGTCAGGCAAGGTTTCTTCCTAATTGGAATGAAGACTTGCTGCTTTATAAATGTAGGCCAGAAAGGAACCACTTTGAAATGGGAGACCAGTTCCTTCAAGTGGCTTAGCTGGGACCATTGGCAGCTGAAAGAAAGACAAAATCTGGTTTTTCTCCCCTCCAAAGAATTTATTTGTTTTTAAAGTGAAGAGTAATCTTAGTTGCTGCTTCTCCACCAGTCAAAGAATACAGTTCTTACTATTCAGATGAAAATGTGCTCGTTATAAGAGCAAAAGAGAGCCAATCTGATTTAGTGATAAAGGCTGTGAGTTCTAGTCCTGCCTAAGGCATGAAAACTGGCTGGTGACTTTGGGCCAGCCACTCTCTCTCAGCCCAACCCATCTCTCAGAACTGTTGTTATTAAAAATAAGAGGAGGAAAGAGTGCTAGATATGTTTGCCACATTATTTATAAAGTTAGAGCTCTATTTATAAAAAAAATGGGGGTTAAAAAATCTTTAAAAATTATTAAAATATTCAAAATCAGAGCCATTCATTGCAAATCCCTAATATGAAGATTTACATGCAATTTACGTGCCATATGCAATGTAAATGCAACCTAGATTGACATATTTTTAACCTTTCCATTTAAAAAGCTCTGAATGATGTGGAAGTATATTCACATTGCACTTCAACATAGACACCCCAAGAGTTGATAAGGCTGCTGGATTCATGCATGACATGAAACAGTGGAATATTGAACTAAGCCTTGTTATGCTAGATTTGCATTATTGTGACCTGTAGTAGACACTGCTGCCGAACTATGCCATGATTTAATAACCATAATGGCTGAATCCACATATCCATATTGTAGTTTTTGTGTGATGTGAGAATCTAGTTAGTAGCTAACCTAGGTTCACAGAATGAACACACACACAAAGTATAGAAAACAAAAAAGGAAATAACAAAAAGAGAATTTTAAAAAAGAAAATAAATTCAATGATGACTTCTGCCATTCTTTCTATCGAGCAATTGTCATCTTTCCCCATCCTCTTGGTCTGGGTTTAATCCCCCGTTCCCCAACTCATCAATTCAATATTTTCTTCTTATAACAAGGTCAAGTAGGTTTTATTGTCATTTCAACAATATATAGTACACAGTGAGACGAAACGACGTTTCCCCAGGACCAAGGTGCTACATCAGACAACATAGATAAAAAGAAAAAGAGTAGGACACATATAGCTCTAAATCTAAGAACTTAGAGGCAGTTGATGGCTTGTGGAAAGAAACTATTATGCAGTCTGTTTGTGCGGGCCCGAATGCTTCTGTACCTTTTTCCAGGTGGCAGGAGAGTAAAGACCGTGTATGAGGGGTGTGTGTGGCCAGCCACAATGTTTCTGGCTTTACAAATGCAGTGTGTAGTGTATATGTCCATGACAGAGGGAAGAACAACCCCAATGATCTTCTCTGCCATCCTCACTATTCACTGTAGGGTCTTGCGATCCGAAATGGTGCAATTCCCAAACCAGGTGGTGATGCAGCTGCTCAGGGCGCTCTCAATGGTCCCTCTGTAGAAGATTGTGAGGATGTGTGATGGAAGCTGTGCCTTCCTCAGTTTCCTAAGAAAGTATAGACGCTGCTGGGCCTTCCTTGTTATGGAACCGGTATTGAGGGACCAGGTGAGATTCTCCGCCAGATGAACACCAAGGAATTTGATGCTCTCTACGATCTCCATGGAGGAGCCATTGATCTTCAGCGGGAAGCGGTCGTGTTGTGTCCTCCTAAAGTCAACAACCATCTCTTTTGTTTTGTTTACATTCAGAGACAGGTTGTTGGCTTTACACCAGTTCGTTAACTTCTCCACCTCCTCTCTGTATGCTGTCTCATCGTTCTTGCTGATAAGACCCACCACAGTCATATCATCAGCGAACTTTATGATGTGATTCAAACTGTGCATTGCTACACAGTCATGCGTCAGCAGGGTGAACAGCAGGGGACTGAGCACACAGCCCTGAGGGGCTCCAGTGTTCAGTATGATGGTGTTAGAAGTGTTGTTCACGATCCGGACTGTCTGAGGTCTTCCAGTCAAAAATTCCAAGATCCAGTTACAGAGGGAAGTGTTCAGGCCCAACAGGGTCAGCTTCCCCATCAGGTGTTGGGGAATGATAGTGTTGAATGCTGAAGTCTATGAACATCATTCGTACGTATGAGTCTTTGTTATCTAGGTGAGTGAGGGCTAGATGGAGTGTATTGGAGATGGCGTCGTCGGTGGCGCTATTCGAGCGGTATGCAAACTGCAGTGGATCCAATGTTATGGGAAGCAGGGTATTTATATGCCTCAAGATGAGCCTCTCGAAGCACTTCATGATGATGGGAGTAAGTGCAACGGGACGGTAGTCATTGAGGCAGGACACTGATGGTTTTTTCGGCACGGGGACGATGGTCATTGTCTTGAAGCACTTTGGGACAACAGTGGTACTCAGAGAGATGTTGAAGATATTGGTGAAAACATTTGCCAGTTGGTCTGCACATCCTTTGAGTACTCTGCCAGGAATATTGTCTGGTTCCGCAGTTTTCTGTGAGTTTACTCTGCTTAGAGCTTTCCTCACAAAGCTCTAAGCAGAGTCAACAACAACATAGTCTATATAAGGTTTCCAGCCTATCAGGGAAAAAAAGAAGTCCAATTTGGTTGTTTTTTTCTCTCTGACCAAACTTATCAGCTTCACCATTTCTGCAAGTTCAGTTAATCCATTGTATAGACAGAATGAACTTTCCCCAACTTGGCTCCCTCATGCTGGCTTGTGACTCTCATCATCCCCACCCAGTGGGGGCCATTGGGAATTTCAGATCAACACATCTAGATAGTCTTCAGAGCAGAAAGTTGGCTTCCATGAAGCTCTTGCTTGTTACTAAACTGGATCAAATTCAAGCAAAACATTTGTCAGAAGTTTTCCAGGTCAGATGGGAGTTTCATAGCTCTTCAATGAAAGAACTGAACCAGAAAATATCTACACCCAAATTAAGAGAAATGCTCTCCCAGTTCAGGTGCTCACACTGGAAGAATGAAGATACATATAGTTGAAGACCAAGGCAAACTTTTAATGGCAACTTTCCCCCAAAACTATGAGTACAGCCTGACTCAGGAATGTGTTCATCTTTAATTTATCAGTTACCTGAGAAATTTAATCTCTTTGCTGCTCTTTGGATGTTTTCCTCTCCACCCTGAAGAAACTGTCTACAATTAAGCTCTATTCCTATCATCCAGAGTGAGAACTAATACAGGAAAATCATTGCAACTTTCTGTAAAATCTCCGTTCTCTTGTTTTTTTCTTTCTTTCTAAACTATGGGGAAAATAAATCCTTTGCTTATTTTTACATATCTGGCAATGAATTCCCCACATTCTTCTACCTGCTCTGTTATTTACTTCATTATTAATTCATAGTTGTTTTATTGGAAATTTCCCCCCTTCTTCCCTTTTAATCTCATTTGTGGAAGACTTTCATTACTTTTGTGGTTTCCTTGACTCTGCTAATTAACCATGCTGGCATCTGGTGGATGTGTATAGTTCTCCCTTCCCCTGATCCAGCCTCAAAGGTGTCCCTACTTTGCTGAAGTGTGTTTGTGTTGTGGTTCTTCACAGTGCATTCTCTGCTATTCTCCCTTTTCTCTCTCTAATGTACAGCAAGTCCACTTTTAATCTGGCAAAACATTCCTAAAAATCAGGAAATGAGTCACTAGAACAAGGAATGTGTTTGCCTGTTAAATCTTGGAAATTTGTAGTAACTCCCTGTGTTCGGATGGACGTAGCTCAGGAACTGGGCAAATGGAATGGAAATTGCATTGCAGAAGTTGCTCCATTATTATATAACTAGCAAACAAGAACAATTGGTCAAAGAAAATGCAGGAGGAAAAATGCCAATAAGTGAAAAAAGGATGGAAATAGCAAGGATGAGAGGGACCAGGGAACTCTGCTTTAAATGGACAGAGGGTTGAGCTGTATGCTAACATTCCCCCACAGAAACTAGCTTTCTTTTATCCATATAAAATGAGTTCCTTTAACCAATAACATTTTGATGCGTTGTGAAATTATGTGCCTGTTGTATGTACATTAATTAAAAGATTTTTTGGGGTGGGGGACAAATTAATGGTTTATCTGACTATCCCAATGCAAACTGGGCTTTGCACAATTTTGCCTGACATCCCACAAAAGGCCTTGAAGAAATCCAGTGCCTTTCAATTAAATAAATACACTGGATGGGTAGGCATGCATAGAATGCAATTTTAAATCAGTACCAGTGTTGATTATTCCACTACAATCCACTGGTGGATTGTTGCTTGAGCAGAACAACTCCTGGGTTAAGCACTAACACCTGTGTGGAATTCCAGAGATTGTACCAGATAGACTAGGAAAGAAAAGCAGAGGGATAAAAGGATTACCAAGGATTCACACAATCTACATGAATTGTAGAATTGGAAGATAAATGGGAGCTTTCTATAGTTTATGGAGATGAGTAACTGATAACCCAGCTGAAGTTCCCTAAAACAGTGTTTCTTAACCACAGCAGCTTTCACTTCTATGGACTTGAACTTCCAGAATTTCCCAGCTGGAATGCTGGGAATTGAAGTCCATACATCTTAAAAGTTGTTGAAGTTGAGAAACTGTGCCCTGAAGAATACAACCTTCAATTTTTCAGCAGGAAAATGGTGGAGGTGAGCAAAAGCTCCCTCCCCTCTCTGTGTTCAAAGTAATGGTTATGGGTTCAAAGTAATGTATTACTCAGCATAGGTTTGTAAAAAAGAAATTCCAAAGTACCCAAGACAATGGTTTCCAAATTCTTTAGCTTTAACAGAAATTTTTGACTCACTCTGTCTTACTTTGCAGCTGGGCAATGTGTAGTTGTCTAGAAATTATTAATCTATGGCATCAAACATTATTCACCATTACTAAGTTAATGCTACAGGACATTGTAGTTCACCATCATCTCTGATCATCAGAGATTCTGATACGGGTGATATAACAATTTCTTCTCTAAGAGGGGAAGCAAACAAACAGATACAAAAGACAGTAGTGTTAAACTAAGTATTAAGATATTTTTTTGGTAATGGAAGCTGTTTAATAGTAGAATAAACTGCATCAACAAGTGAAGGACCCTTGTTCATTTGAGATTTTAATTAGATTGTAAGGATGCTCAACAGTAGATTTTCTGCACCAGTAAAGATAGGATTGGAATTATTTTTATGGGTCTATAAATTCTCTACCAGAAAACTTCCCCGTGTCTAATACCACACCACCATGTTTACCACTATATGTGAATATCTTTGGCTATGATGACTAGAAATTATAAGACTTGCTGTCTAAACATACGTGAAAAACACCATTAATGAGGAATTTTATTTCATGTTGTAGGAATTCTGAATAAAAGTTACCTCCTGAGGCAGCTGCTACAATCGTAGCTCATATTTTGCATAAACTTGCAACTCTGAATTATGATTTATTTGGGTTTATTTTAAGCCAATCTCAAGCCTAGAGATAAGTTGGGTAGCAAACTTTATGAGCAAAAAAACCCAGTACTATGGTAAAGTTATGAGGTGATAAAATATAAAATATGAACCTGATGGATGTTCCTGGAAAAAATGCTACTTGCAAATTAAAAATTACCAAAGGTGGCATAAGGCTAAACAAGAGTATTCTAGGCTACTTGGAAGTAAGACTACTTTAAAATTCAAGAGATTCTTTGTGATACATCCCACCTGCTGTGTGATTTTTGCATGTCTTGGAATTGATAGCACGAAGTTCAGAAATGCATAACAAATGCCTATAGTTGGAAGCTACAACTGGTTTTTCTAGAAATTGCTTACTATCACCCTGCCACCCAAATTAAGGACACCACTATCCTTAGAGATGTAGTCACAGAGTAATCCAGGAAGAGAAAATAAACACTACTGAGAACTGTCCCAGATTCCCAAATCCACACTTTAATCTACCGTTTTCCATTCTTGTGTGTGTCCCCCCTTCACATGAAACAAACTCCGAGATGAGCCCTTGGCAATGATTGTCACTGAACTCTAACACATGTGTTGGTTGTAAGCGACAAACATCAGGGTTTTAAAGAGTAAACAAAGCACCTTCTGAAAAAATGTGAAGAGAAGAAATAAAACTGGTAAAATTACCAGTCCTCCCCAATTTAGATGGTGAAATTCAAAGGGTTTTGTAACTGAGTGTTGTGTCTAACCACTTCTGTTCCACGTTATTTATGCCCCTTAATATTCTGGTTTCCCATTTACTAATTTTGTTCCTATAACAGACAGAGTGTAGACGATAAAACAGCTGTTGAATTTGCCCTCTAGCCTTTTCTTATGCCAGAAAAATCTATCAATTGTATATGCTGAGTGAAAAGCGACAGAAAGAAGGGGGGAAAAAGCTGTAAATCCAGAAATACCTTCTCCTCTTTCCTTTTCGGAGTGTTAGTTAAGCTCCCCGTTGGGAGAGCGAGTACGTTCAGCGAAGAGTTGTGAGAGTTGTGTTGGAGAACACACAAACCAGCATACAGAGACACTGCAGTTTAAATAGGCTTATACTTTCGTGGAAACCCAACTGTTAGATTATATTCCTAACACCGAGAATCCCTGCTTTGTTGTCCTTACCTACCCTAACGTTGACTCAAGGTCAAGTCCCTCAGGTTATAATGCTTGAAGTCCTTATTTAACAGGAGCACCTCTACATCAATAGGACTACTTCAAAGCATAGCATGCTTTGAGGATTATAATGATCACAAGCTTCCCTGGCTTCAAAAATGTTAAATAGCAATGGGAATGATACACCTCAGTCAACTTTTCTATGGACCTTAGGGGTATTGAAAGATTATTTGCAGTCTATCAGAGCCAGTTCCTTTTCATATAGTGTGTATAATTTTTTTTAAATTAAATATTGCTTTTGAAAAAGGAAGGTAGAATTATTCTTTTAATACAAAAAAGAAAAGAAAGAAAAAAGAAAGCTAAAAGTGCAAAGAAAAAAGTAAGAGAAAAGGAGTGGGGAGATGCAAAGTAGCTCCAATCTTTACAGCAGTTATAAGTACAATTATAAATATATCTCTTACTCTAGGGTTAGAACATAACTCTCTTCTGTCTAGGATAGATTATACTTACTTACTGTAAGCCGTAAATTCATTTTTTTCTCTTTTTCACAAGTTTATAAGGGGTTTCCAATTGGCAGTACACATACTGTCTTTTCTCTGATTAAAAAAATCAACAGCCTTCTCAGCAAGTTCTATCATCTTCACCAACCATTCATCCGCTTGGGGTAATGTCAGATCTTTCTATTTTTATCCCTATAATAATCTCACTGCAGTTATTATGTACAACAACAAAGTTCCACAACTTTTTCCCAATTGTTTGTCCATCAATTCCAAAAGAAAAACCTCTGCTGTCAATTGTACATTAATCTTTAAAATCCTCCGAATCAATGTGTATATCTCAAACCAGAATTTTCTAGTTTTTGACATGTCCACCAAACATAATAAAATGTTCCTTCTTGTTGTTCTCATTTACAAAGTAAATTTAGAATGCCTTTATAGCTAGTCCTTGACTTACAACCATACAAAGTTATGAGGGACTTCCAAAAGCTAATATTACAACCTGGCTTTGAAGTTATGGCCACTGCAGCACTCTTATAATCGACTGCAGGGATGCTACATGCCCACGCCTATCTCCTCCTTTATCTTGCCCCACTGAGTCCCTGCAGGCCTTTTATTCCAAGTGAGTCTTAAAATATTCAAAACCATAAATTCTTTTGTCTACTTTAAATCTGTCCAATAATGGTAAATAAGAAAACCACTGAGAGCTATATCTCTGCTACCGATTCTTCTCTTGTTTTTATTTTTACATTCCCCTTGACAAAATTCCAGTATCTTGCAATAGATTGGCCATTTGGTTTGCATATTATTTTTCATTTATAAAATGCTTCTTGTGTGGAGAGCCACAAAGATGCTTTTGGGCACAGCCTGAGTATATATCTAGTTCATATTCTCATCTTATTGATAGCAGGGCACATCGAACATAATAATGACTTTCAAAATGCACATCAACCTTGACTTTATCCTATCACATATATCAACCAGCTACTGATGTAAGTATAATCCAAATGAGAAACCTAACAGAGGAATTCTAAGTCTACCTAGATATTTGCAAGACTTACTTTTATGTAGGTCCAATATCTTATTTGTGGGTCACACATTCAAAAATCCAAGCCCCAATAAATCAAAGTGAAAAGGCAGAATTGCTCCTAAATAGATTGGATCAGAAGTTAATATATCTTTTGAGGGGATGAGCTGACGTCACGATGACACAACGGGCGATCTTGGAGCTCCAAGATCGCAGTTGATATTTCTGCTGTTTGACAGTCCTTTTGGACCTAAACTGTCCCGTAGAGACAGTGATGGAGAAGAGTACGTCCTGCTGATCTCAGGGATACCGCAAAATCCCTGATTGATCCAGGAGAAGCTCTTATTTCCGCCGACAGAAACACAGCCATTGAAGCTGCTGAAATTGGTGAGGAAATTTTATTATTAGAAAAGAGACTACCTAAAAAAAAAAAAAATCAAAGGTAAATTAAAATTGAAGACAGAAGAGGGTAAGCGGTGAAATTAAACCACATTAAACTTAGTGTGTTATCCTTTTTTTAAATCTTTTTTTTAATGGATGGAATTTTTGCAAATGTTTCCTATTTTTTTAAACTGAATGGATTTGTTTTTCTTCTACTTTTTCTTCTTTTTTATACCTATGGATTAAACATTTCTTTTTTTATAATGTTTGATTGGATTGTTTTTTCTCTCTAAGAATTTTTTTCTTTAAGTTTGGAATATAAGGAAGATATAAAGAGGAATATAAAGAGGGCTGTAACAACAGAGGGAAAAGAAGTAACACTGCCACTTAGAGGCTGGAGGCTTGGAAACATTTTTTCTTTTCTCTCTTTGATCATTTGATTTACATTTCAAGACTTTTCAGCTTGTTTACTAAAAGTGATAGTAGGAAGAACACAGGTTGTTTATACAGGTGTTCTTCAGGAATTCTATCAGTAGCTGGTTTGGAGCAAAGACAAGGCCTTGACTTGAAAGATTATAATGAACTTGCTTGCAATCTAACAAGAAGCTTTGAATGCTATAGTGGCAGTGTTTACAAGTTGGGAGAATGGCACAATAGGAAAAAGAAATTTTAACATTGCAAATGATTATGTTTAAAATTCAAAAATATTAGTAGTAACAGAAAATTGAGAAGAGATTGGAGAATATAGAATACAGAATGGTAAAATTGGATGGAAAAATTGAGGATGTTTATCAAATGAAGCAAGTGGAGGACAGAGTTCTAAAAATTGAAGAAAAAAATGAGCAAAGAGATAAGAAAATTGTAGATACTGACAGTAAACTGAGCATGGTTGGAAATGGTAGGAATGGAATATGAAATAGATGAACTGGAACTCTACTCCAGATTTCAAAGTATAGAAGAAGAAAAGAGAGAAAAATTGATGGAAGTAAGGAGAGAAATCTTGACAGAAGCACCAGTGATAACCAAAGATAAGCTGATGGAAGTAGCAGGTGGAGGGTTTCGAGTTTTCATAAGATTCGAAAGGAGCAACAAGTTGCGAAGAGAAGTCCTGACAAGACTTACCAAGAAAGTAATCAGAATACTAATGCTACAAATGGCAAGAGACATAAAACTGCACTATTACTGGAAAGATACAGGTTGATGTAATTAAAGCTATAATAAAAATTAAGTTAAACTTAGTTAAATTTAGAGTATTATGTATAAAATGAAGTGATAATAGTTATAGTCAAATACATGATTAATAATGATAATAATGCATATTTGTTTGATAATATGAAATTTTATATAATTTTATATAAACTGTAACTGGAGACCGAGAGGAGGTTTAAAAGCTTTGTTATTAAATACAATCAATTTTTATTTAGAACATGTTATAAAGATGTAATGTCATTAGATGATTTTAGGAGGATCTAATGGAATGCCATTATATAGTTTTACTTTAAAATTAGAATATTTCATATAAAAGGATGTAAAAACAATTATATGAAGGTTGAGGTACAATAATAGAGATGCATATAAATATATTTGGTTTAAAATATGTGATTTGATATCAATTGTAAGTGATGACTATGAAAGGGATGCACAGAAATCTTGTAACCAACTGACACACTTTCTATAATTTGTAATGGAAGATGGTTTTTATGTTTTTTGTTCTGTCCATTTATGTTTGTTTAAAAATAAAAACATTTTTTTTTTAAAAGAAGTTAATATATCTTTTAAGTGATTGCTCTACAGGACCACAGTGTGAGATATAATTAGACTCAAAGATGCTTTTATACTGGTGCAAAATTTAGCATAACTTCCAAAGCTCCTTGTGCAAGCAGACACATAAGAATGACTTCAGAACTTCTACACTGCATTACTATTTCAGGAACTTTCATTCTTATGCATCTTCCATTCTTATAAAACTGTCCAGTTTGCCATTTTTTCTTTGTACCTGTAGTTCTTCTGATCTTAAGCAAAATAATTTAAAGGAACTAGAGGAACAATTTCCTTTGGGAAGGCAAAGACAGAAAAACTTACTTGGATCTTATCTCTGTAGCAAATACATAAGTTATTGGAATACTTCCGAGCTCTCATAGCATTTGCAAGACCTATTAATTATTATCTTGTGCATCAGGTCTTCCAAACCAAGCTCTGTTCTGGTGAAGTTGAGACTGGCAGCAGTCCATAACACAAAACATTCCATCACTTCTGACCAGTGTCAATTCCTTTCTAGAGGCACCAATCTTTAATTTTAAGAACCACAACTAAATTACTTCTCAGACCTTCTGTAACAATGCTGTTACACACAATCCCATTGCCAAATAACTACTACATCCAAAACCTCTTTGAAAATTACCTAGTCCAGCCTAGTGAAATGCAAGATTGAAACACAGCTGAAAGGCAACCAGCAGAACTCTGCTTAAGTATATTGAATGAAAGAGAGTTTGCCACTTTCCAAGGCACTTTGCTGTTCCACTGGACATCACGAATCCACAAGAATAACATTCTAACAACTTTATTTGAACTTGCCTATCTGGTAATTGGAGCTCAGAGGTTTGAATCCAACCTTATGGAAAAATAATGTTCCATAATCCATGCCAATTTATCACCATTTAAACCATCAGAAGGCACATAAATTTATATCTAACTCAATCCAATTTGATTATTTTTATGCCCCTGCTATTAAGGTTAGCAGAACATCTAATTACTCTAGCAAACACCAAGAGAGGCTATCCGGCAGGCTCCCTTATAAAAAGGAAACTAATAGATAGCAGGTAGAAAAAGATGCTTCTTCATTTGTTGGCCCACTGCTAAAATACTGTATTACCAACATTACCTACTTCTATAGTTGTACCTCAAATGGAGTTTACGAGTCTTTGTAATGTTGACTTTGAAGCATCCCAGATGATCTAATTGTGGATTTTTCTCTCCAGAGGAAAGACGTGCATAGAACATTTATGCTGCCATCAAGAGAATGGTTTTATATTTTGTTACTTGATCCATGTATCTGCAGTGCCATTAATAGTATATGGAATATACTCAATTATACAATTTTGCCTCCAGGAGTTTTTAAGGAGTAATGGACATCCCATGGCCCTCATCATATTTGTTTCTTAATCACAAGGTCTACATTACAGAAATATATTAATTTTACAAACCATAAACATTTGTTTTTTAAGGATAATCTAATCAGATGGGCATTTTTAAATTGGCATGACCTGAAAGTCAAGTAGACCTTTTAATTTTCTGTTTATTTGAATAAAATCAATTTGCAAATAGTCCATACCTCCTTTTTGATGTAAACTACCAATTTTGTGGCTGACAATTTTCAGCTTTGACCTAATATTTTTATAGGCACACAAGTCTGAACTCTCCATAACTGAGAGAAATTCTATTATAGCAAAGGGTCACAAACTGTAAATTCAGCCCTCTAAATGCTTTCTCTGCAAAATCAGAGAACTGGGAAGTGGAGAAGACAATTAGCCACTTGTAATTTGATAGTGACTCTCAATCCTTCATGCCATGTAACATTTATAATGAAAGAGAATATTTTTAAATATCATGGGCTACAACCAAGTGCAATTGAAACTAACAAGATTTTAAAAAGCAGGAAAAAAAGATGTGAACCATTTCAACTATTTATAACAGGACTGGGAGATAGGTAGACCTGTGGATTTTATTATAATACAACTTACAGTATTCCTTAACATTGGCTGTGCTATCTGGGGCTGCTGGGAGTGTAGTTGAACAATATAAAACAACTTTCTAAAACCAAATACTATAGCTTGAGCAAACAGATCTCTTCATTTTCTAAGAAGACAAATAATGGGCATACCTATAACACTGTTGAACACTTTGCTAGCAGGAAAAACTTCTGGAATTAATGAGCTAAGTTATGTTGGAGTTAACCAAGTTATGCTGGAATAATTTGCCTTTTCCGCCTTGTTGCTAGGGAACAAACACTTTATACTTCAGAGTTTATCTTGCAGATTGTGTAATCTCTTGTCATCACTGCCTCAGCATCTATGGTAGCATAGCATAAGATCATGCATCTCGTTTGTCCTTCTTCCTTGGATTGTAAAACAGGTGATTGCCAAACTTCTGGACTCCATATCAATTACTTGGTGGATCATCTGGGTACAAGGTAGAGCCTCCTTTGCAAGATAGGTGCTCTTTGAATCTGTTTCAGTTATACCAGGTGGGTGGGGTACACTTATTAGCTTTGTCTTTCCCCATTCCTT
This sequence comes from Thamnophis elegans, assembly GCF_009769535.1. NCBI lineage: Eukaryota > Metazoa > Chordata > Lepidosauria > Squamata > Natricidae > Thamnophis > Thamnophis elegans. Next base: position 84,708,299 of record NC_045545.1, read on the forward strand.
GTAATTCTCCAGCAAAAGTTAAACGACTATCTAAAAATCAGACTGAACCTCTTCTCCTTGCTGTATGGACTTAAATATATGGGCAATGAATCTCATGGAAACTCTGAGATGTACAAGAATCCTAAAGGGCTTAAAAGGCTTCAGGTACATCCATGGGAATAAATGGCTACCTGCTTCAGAGGTTATCTTGATAATAAGAAGGGATAAGAGGCAAACTGCAATAAAAAACTACAAACCAATTGCATGTTGCACTGTTTCTTATTATTTATTTCTACAAATAAAATGGCTCAAGACTTAAGCTGGGTTATTTCTTCCAAGAAAATTAAGTCTTATTCATAGGAATAGCAAAACAATCTATGCCTAACAATCTGCATAAAATATTATGTGATAAAAATAAGACAACAAAAAATCATACTGTAGAATGGAGTCCTTGGTGCTCTTCGAGCTTGGTTGTTTGCTTGCAGATGTTCCATTACCTAGCTAGGTAATATCGGGACTAGTAAGTGTGAGGTTTACTCCCTGTTTATATGCAGTGCTTTGCCCTGCTAGTTTGGTGAGGATGTGGTTTCCTCCTTAATGGTTTTAGTACTGCCACTGAGTATGGTAATTAATTGCAGCAATTCACTCATGAGTTATAGAGACAATATATGGGCTTGTGCATGAAACATACGTGACTTTCAATTCCAACAGAAGAAATTGAACTGTGGCATCTTTAGTACTCACTGAGTTTGGTTGTTCGCTTGCAGATGTTTCATTATCCAACTAAGTAACATCATCAATGCCTGTAAGTAATCATCAGTAAGTGATGATATTACCTAGTTGAGTAATGAAATGTCTGCCAGTAAACAACCAAGATCAGAGAGCACCAAGGACACTACATTACATTTAATTGAAAGGCATATATCTCTATACTGTTGGAATACCTGAAATATCAGGTTAGGGTTAGATTGTGATGGAGAAAATCTACATGGTTGCTAGGAGTCAACAATGACTTGATGACACATAATCATATATTTATATACTGGGGTGTGGTAAGTACTTTCAATTAAAAATATTTAAAAAAAAATCAGAAAAGACTCAGAATATGTTTTCCCTCTCTCTAAATCATTCAGAATCCCAGAGAACGGAACTGTGCCTCATTAGTCATTAGCAATAGATATTTGTACTAACTACCATTTAGGAATTTCATTTCCTGCTTGATCAAATACTACTGAAAGAGGCAATTACTAAATTTGTTTCTAGTTATGAAAATAGATGCTTTTTGTTGCCCAACCACATCTGTCTCACCAGCAAACTGTCTGCTTCAGATTCCCTAAATAATAAAGAAAAGGAAACAAATTCATCTCTTGGAGAGCTTTGCTCCTGCTGCGAAAAGTTAAGTCAGATGGATGACACATATTTTTTTAAAATAATATGAAATAAAGTGAAAACTTCATGCAACTTTTTTTTAAAGAGCACCTCTATACAGAGGGAAAGACTTTTACATCAGTGTAACTGCCTTTACCATAAAGAGAAAGCATCTGGTAGATTTTTTTTTATTTCAGTTAGATGACATTTGTGATTCCCTGCACTTTGATACAATAGCATAGCTCAAACTCAGGTTTAATATTAGTGAATCAAAATATTCCAAAAGCCATGGTATCCAATGCAGGATTTAAGGTTATAAAAGCTCCTAGGTAAAGCTTGGAACTTGGTGAGTGTATGCTAAATGTATCTTTATCTCTTTCTTGACATGATGATTTTTCTCCTCTTTTGGCCAGCTTTCTAGATTCCATATGTACTAAAGACTAAACAGAAGCTGCTCCGTGAATTTATTCTTGTGCTTTGGCATGCAAGTAGACCTCACTTAATGGCTATTACTCAGTGAATATTCCAAGTTATGACAGCCCCCTCAAATTACAATCCAGTTGGGAAGTTCTGACAGTGGCAGGTAAGAAACGCACGTTCCTCAGGCGAGCAGCATAGGCCACACGTGACTTGGGGAGGGGATGCTGCACTGCAGCATAAAACTACCACAGCCCAGGAGCCTTGGCCTACTCCCTGGCCAATCAGCATATGCAAACCTGTCATGGTCCACAAGGCCTTGACCTGGTCTCCAGCCCACCAGACCTGGAAGCTTCCGCCTGCTCCTCAGGTCCCCATCAAATGCAACTCTACCTTGGCCTGAGAGGCCTCCCCTGCTCTCTGGCTCACAAAGCCTTTGGAGCCTCAAACTGCAGCCCAACTCATAAAACTTAAAAAGCCTCAGCCTGCTCTCCAATCCCGAAAGCCCAAAAAGTCTTGGCCTGTTTCCTGACTCAGGGAGCCCCAGCCTCTTCTCCAACCCACAAGGTCCAGGAAAGTCTGGGCCTGCTTCTCAACCCACAAGACCCAGAAAACCTTGGCCTGTTCCCCAAGTCACAAAGCTCAGGAAGCCTCGGCCTCTTCCCCAGCCCACAAGGCCCCAAAAGCTTCGGCCTGTTCCCCAGCCCAGAAGGCCCAGAAAGCTTCGGCCTGTTCCCCAGCCCACAAGGCCCAGGAAGCCTCGGCCTGTTCCCCAGCCCACAAGGCCACAAGGCCCAGCCTCGGCCTGTTCCCCAGCCCACAAGGCCCAGAAAGCTTCGGCCTGTTCCCCAGCCCACAACGCCCAGGAAGCCTCGGCCTGTTCCCCAGCCCACAAGGCCCCAAAAGCTTCGGCCTGTTCCCCAGCCCACAAGGCCCAGGAAGCCTCGGCCTGTTCCCCAGCCCACAAGGCCACAAGGCCCAGCCTCGGCCTGTTCCCCAGCCCTCAAGGCCCAGAAAGCTTCGGCCTGTTCCCCAGCCCACAACGCCCAGGAAGCCTCGGCCTGTTCCCCAGCCCACAAGGCCCCAAAAGCTTCGGCCTGTTCCCCAGCCCAGAAGGCCCAGGAAGCCTCGGCCTGTTCCCCAGCCAACAAGGCCCAGAAAGCTTCGGCCTGTTCCCCAGCCCACAAGGCCCAGAAAGCTTCGGCCTGTTCCCCAGCCCACAAGGCCCAGGAAGCCTCGGCCTGTTTCCCAGCCAACAAGGCCCAGGAAGCCTCGGTCTGGTCCCTAGCCCACAAGGCCCAGGAATCTGCATTTTTTTCTCTGGTTCACCATCCCTAGGACTGTTCCCTCTCCCACCAGTGCACACAAAGCGCCCCAATTTACTTTCACTGTTTTTATCCAGCTACTGAGAGGTGTGCCCAGCCTATGGAAGGGATGGCCTTCTTACCAAGGTCTTTTTCCACATTATACAAAGCTTGGAGAACAAGGCTTCTGAAGCAGGGTGGTTCTTTTTGCCTCGCCTGCCCCAGAGACCAACCACTTAGAGATGCCAAGTGGTAAAGAACAAGCCTAGAAAAAAAAAAAATTAAAGCCTTTTTCTACTTCCCCACCTTCCCTTTACAATCCTGTCTATTCAGAAGGGATTTAAATCCTGAGTCACCTCTTGCTGAGGTGGATGGCATATAACTTTAAGCAACAAATATGCTTAATACAATTGTCTTTTTTCAAAATCCAAAGTATGTTTCTATAGTGGTAGGAAAAGAAGATTGCGTACCTGGATAGAACTGAACACAGTTAATTGTCCTTTAGAAACACTCGCCCGGTTTGCATTTATTTTAATGACAATTTAGGGAGCTTCCATTTGACAGGAGCCTCGGTGGCAATTAAGCTACTTGGTTGAAGTAGAAAGGTGCTGATTAAAGGTTGTTTTTCCCACCCCCAAAAAAATGCATTAAGAGCAATCATCCATCGGATACGTCCCAAGCAGAAGGACTGATGTTAATATTCTATTACCAACTTTTTGCTCAGTGAGGTATTAACAAACCTGCTTACAATCTGTGCTTGTTAAACACAAGTGCAGGGTACAAATCACTGTTTATTTGATTGCTTGACTTAATCCCCAACTACTTGAGATCTCAATCTGTACAAGAACTAAAAAGTAAGTATGGGGGGGGGGGGTTGTGTAGAGGCAAATATTTATGGCTCCTTTAGCAAGGTCAACACCAACAATGGCTCTCCCCCCCCCCCCCTCTTGCCCACAAGGAGTGAAAGGAAACAAAGCAGATGAACTTTCTTTCTTTTTTATTGCAGAGGAAAGCCTGGCTCATCTTCCATCTCTCCACAATCCCTATCAGCCTTCACAGATGTAATTTTAGCTTTTCAGAGCTGCTAATATTTCTCCCCCTTCTCTTCCCCTCCCTGTTACTTCTCCTCCTAATGACTGCATATGAATGAAAAAAAAAGTTTCTGCCTCTTCTTTTACCCTTATTTCAAGGCAGGGGAGGAGAAAAATCACAACATGCTTAGACTGGGTGACTTTATTGTGATGAAAGGTGGAAATAAGGAGGAGACATGCTTGAAGGAGGTGGAGAAGGGAGGAGAAGAAGAACAGAGGGGATACAAGCCTGTGCAGAGCCTGAGCCCCCCCCCCCCCCTTTTCCCTTTTAACAATAAAGAAGCAGCTATGGCAACAGGGTTAATTAATGCATCTCATTTGCATAACTAAAACCTTTCCAAGCCCATTCAGAGAGCCTTGTCTCCATTCTTAAAATCTGGCGGAGGGAAGCTGCATTTTTCTCGCCAGCAACTCAAAATGCAAACACATCGGAGAAGGGGGAGAGATTTCAAAGAAGTGGCTATATATCAGATTAGAAATGTACGGTAGGCTTAGAAATGTGATCTGCTTAAGTAACTTTAAATGAGAGTTTTCCCCTGACTCCCTTTCAGAGGGAAGAGGTGGGGGTGGAGATCAAGGGGGGAGAAAAATCCCATGGAGAACACGAAGAATTGTGTGTGTGTGTGTGTGTGTGTGTTGGGGGGGGGGAGATGGAAAGCTATAATAAGATAAAATAAAAAACAGGGTAGCATTGAAGCTATCCTATCCCCAGGTGAGGATTTCAAACAGAAGGCATGAAAATACTCGGACTCTCATATAACCAGAGGGGGAAATGTCTTTTCACTGCAAACACGTATCTGAATGATGTCTAGACAGCCATAAAAAGGGCAATTAAAGTGAAGCTAACTGGAGTAGGCTAATGTCTCCTCCTGAGAAATGGAGTGGGTTTTTTTTTTAAAAAAAATACAGTATTAGGTTTTCATTCCCCCAACTCCTTTAAAAAAAAGCAAGGGGGGGCAAATAAAGGGGTAGGAGAATAAAAAAAAATGCACCAATTTAAGGCAGTAAAATTCATCTAATCATTTCCCCCCTCTACCTTATGCTATTTCCGATATTCTCCCTGCGTCCTGTCTAGACGGCCATAACAATGGGCATTAACCCCCACAAGATGCACAGTGGCCATTTAAAGGGACAGCACAGTGTTTCTCAGTTGTGCACCATTTGTCTGATTTGAGAGGATATCCAGCAGTTTATTGTTCAAAATCATATTTGTTTCTTCTTCATCCCTTCCGTCTAAAACTTCATGAACCAAACTGTCGCCTGAAAGAGCCACATTTGCTAGACATTATTTAAAACACAGGAGCAGACTACTAAAATTTAATTTAAACAAGGGAGAGATTTGTATAGATCCTGCTCTACTCCTTTTTAATGGATCCAAGATAGTTTGCAATTTAGAAAGAGCTGTAATTTAAAACAAAAATAATACACTGGTCTCGCAGTTCCATAATTGCATAATTTTATTATATTACTTCTAGCAACAATTCATTTACAGCTCCTCATGGCCTTTTCATTTTGCCTTACAAACACATTTCATTTTTTTTTCTTTTCTGTCCTTTGTCACCTGCTATCAACAAGATTGCCAACAGATCAAGAAATACTGTTTATTTATTATGAGTTCCATGTGCAGAAATTAGCAAGTAGATGGTATTAGCATTAACTGTTGATAGCTGTAGAGCAAGCAGTCTTGACAGAACACATTTACAAGGACTGCCAACAGTTACCTATACCAGTGTTTCTCAACCTTGGCAACTTGAAGTCCTGTGGACTTCAACTCCCAGAATTCCCCAGCCAGCTATGCTGGCTGGGGGATTCTGGGAGTTGAGGTCCACAGGACTTCAAGTTGCCAAGGTTGAGAAACACTGACTTATACCATATTTCTTGACCTTAACAAATTTAAAAGATATACACTTCAACTCCCAGAATTCCCTAGCCAACAAGATGGTGACCTCTTAAATGCTATTTTTTTAAATCATATTCTGAAAATCCTATATTTTCTATGAATTATTCATTATTCTTCCTCTAAAATAACTGCCTTTTTCTTCTCCTTCTCAAAATTCATTCTGTACCTTCATTGTGAATGTGGCCCTGTATTTCTAATGGCACATGATTTAAAATTTGCCCTAGCTTGTAGCATGCCAGTTAAAGTATCTGCCCTACTCTTATATTTATATACATGCCATTTATACTCGTTTTATACATGCCATAAAACAATACATGCCATACATGCCATTTTATGCATGCCATAAAACAATCATTGTACCAAAAATCAGTAATTTATAAAGGTTTTGACAAAAATAAATTATGCATTGGAGCCAATGTGACAGTACATCACAAAATTATGCCTTTCCACAAGGGTGATTTTTTGTGATGTTCCAGTTCAGATATAATTATCCCCCTCCCATAAACTGTGGATTCCTGTGTTGAAAATATATTGGCCATGCAGTGTTTATGAAAACACTTGTTTTTCACATTTTCTAAACTGGTAACTAAGTATATAATAACAGGAAGCCTACTTCAAGACAAGGTCAACTCCCAATAAGGAGATCCTTGTAGTTACCTTGACAAAATAAGTAGTTTGTCAATTCCATCTTCTGGATAGTGTGTTTTTGTTATTGTTTATTTTTCAGACTTGCCTAAGGCTTTGGATTTTCCTGATGCTGATTAGCTTCCAAAGTCTACTGGGAAAGGAAGAGCATTTTCACAGACAGCAATGGGTTTTATTTTCTGAGAATGCTTGTGAGGCCAATAGGCTATCATGGAATTGAAGCTGAGGCTGGAGGTTTCTGCACGGTTTTACACCATAAAGTTTCCATTTTTCTAATGAAGAGTTCAATAAATAAATAAGCAAAATTAGGGCACCGAGTCTAGCAGTTGCTAAGAGGTGTTGTCCCTGGGTGCATAAGGGTCTACTGGCAATAAATTACCAGCTCCTTCAGGACTGATGCTCTGTGTTGTTAATATTACAAATGACAGCTGTATCATCACAGCGGTGTGCCTTTGCATATTTTGGTGTCTGAGAGGACCAACGAATATCTGATACATACCACACAGGTCTGGCTTCCATATTATCAGCCCATTTTGATGTAGCTGGTAACTTTAGACCAAAACTCAGTTTTGAATCATTAGCATTCCACTCCTGATTCTATCATTAAGGTTCTTGTAAAGGTGCTAAACCTAATTCTGATTAAGCCAGATTCTGTGTCTTGTTCAAAATCTTCCAACAGTTCATAAAGATGAGGATGATGAGGAAGAGGAGATACATATGGGCTGGTACTATCTTTTCTCCCAAAAGCTTTCCTTTCTAGCTATTTTCTAAGTAGGCACCTTGGAAGATTGATCTGTTTCTTAGTGATGCACTTCTCAAATGTTTTTGCACCTCTCCATTGCTGAGCAACTGAAAGATAAAATATTTTTAAAGTCTATGCATACGTTTCTACTAAGCAATATCATCTATGTCTTTTCTTTCCAAATATGGAAAATTCTAGTCACTGCCCATCTCTCTCTCTCCTGTCCATTCTTGTGACTTTGCTTGAATGCTGCTAATACTGTAACTGCAAAACACATTCAGGCAAAATTGGGCAGAGCTATATGCTTAGGCAAAGAGAAGGATGTCACTAATTAGGCCATTTCTTTTGGGTACTATTACAATTTTTTTAATTTTTAATTTTGCATTTTAAGAATTAGACTTGGAAATCTGTAACATAACATTCAAACAGAGAAGCGATATTAAGGCTATTCTTCCTGGGCTTCCAAAATGTACATAACCAGTAGAGTGCAGCAGAAAGATAGAGGGGAAAGAAATCTAACTCCCTGATGCCATCTAATGTCTGTGCAGATTTCTGTAGCCTGAATAAGGTTGTTAGAGTGATAAACTGGAAACAGCTTAATGTTAGAAGTAAATTCTAGAATTTAGATCCTCCCTTCAAGGAAGAAAGATTAGCATGTGAAAGATATGATGCTTAACAGATCCCTTGCAGCTCACCATCTGTCCTCACCATAAAAAGATTTCCAGTCTCTCCAACTGTAGTATAATCTGCAGATTAATTGGGCAACAACTTCAACATGATCTCCAGTCAGATTTGGAAAGTGCTTCCTCAACTCACATTCTGTGAAACTCAGCAGCCCTTCTGTTTCTGCAAACCAGCATCAGTTGACATTAGATTTTATCAAACTCTACAAGGGCTCCATCCATGGAGTATCATCTACTGGGAAGTCCTAGAATCTAATAGACTGGTTGGGGGAAGCAAACCATCCACCTATTTGCTATAGCTAAATATCAAACCAGCACATTTTTTGAGTATGCAAAAAAATAAATATGTAAAGATCCTTTGGCTGATAGAGAACACCTGGATCATAACAACACAAAGAAATTTATGGCAAGCAAAAATGGAAGGGAGCTATTACTCTCCTGTCCTTGCTTGTGAATTGCCTGAATGAATCTGGTAGGCATTGTGTGACATGAATGCTGGACTTGATATGCTGTTGAACTTTCATTGTATTATGTTTAATCACCCACGTTGGCATCCAACTGTACAAGTTGGATCATGTTGTATGTTGTGCAATCCTATGCATGGGTGCTCAAAACCCAATGCAGCTTATCTCCAAAACAAGTCCTTTAATTACTTAGTTGAAAGCAAATCCAATTACACTGAATGGGAGCTAAATGAATAAGAATATATACACCTTCTTCTTCCCCGCACGAAAACAATAAGAAACACACACAAAAATAATCTCTAGGATTTGTGATGCAAACACTGGTATGAATGATAGAAGGAAACCAGTCTGTTATGGAAATCATAAACTACATTTGCTTCTCTTTATCACCATTGATTGCACTATCAACATCAGTAATTTCACCCATACTTCTACTGCAAGTCCCTTTCCCTCCCTAACTTGCTTGTTTCTTAATTATTATTTTAATAAGACTTCGTGCTCAATCCACAATAGCCCAAGGGCTACAACTGTTAGTTAGACTGAATTTCCCTTTACCCTGAACTGACACAGATGCATTAAGCTGTCGGAAAGAAATTGCTAAAAGAAATGGAGAATGCACCTGGATTATTTTCCTCTCCGCTTTCAAGGATCAATAAATTATATTCTTCCAAAACCCATATTGTTTATAAGTAGCAAAACCTAGAACCTTATGTAGATTGTAGACTTTCCTTTAATAGTGTTCCTATGTAATTTGCAACTTCCTAGGAATAGAAGACTGTTTTGGAACACAGTTAAGAATATTCTGAATGAGTTCAAACATGTTTTTAATTCACCAATCAGTCAATGACAGAGTTCACTCTGCCTACTGAGGCTTGACTTTCGGAGACCAAACCCCCACTGTAGGGAGGAGGAACAGACCAGATGGTCCCGCCCCAGGCGACTTATGGACCCCTTGAGGTTCCAGACGGAGCTTGGGGTTATTCCTGATACCCTTGCCCACAGTCCGGTGGAGACTCTGGTTGCTGCCTGGAATTTGGCAGCGACGGAGTCTCTTAACCGGATTGTGCCACTACGGCCGCTCCAAGGCAGTGGATCCAGGAGGCCCCTCTGGTTCACCGAGGAACTCCGGGAGAGGAAGCGCCGGAAGAGACGCCTAGAGCACTTATGGAGATCCAATAAATCCGAATCAAGCTGAGCACTTCTAACATCTTGCATCAAGGAATACATCAGGGCAATCAGGACGGCGAAAAGAACTTATATTGCCACCTTGATTGTCTCCACTGAGTCGCGCCCAGCCGCCCTGTTCAGGATAACCTGTTCCCTCCTAAATAGGAGGGATACGGGGGATCCCCTGCAGGGTAGGGCTGAGGATTACGTCCAGTTTCTAGTGGACAAAGTTGCTCGGTTTCGGTCGGACTTGGACTCCGATTCCGCAGATCCAGCCGAGGCACAAGGGAATAATCTGGTAGACCATCACTGGGTTGAGTTTCAGGATGTTGCCCCTGAGGACGTGGACAAGGCCATGAGAGCTGTGAGTGCCTCCACATGTGTACTGGACCTGTGCCCCTCCTGGCTGGTTGCTAACAGCAGGGAGGTGACACGGGGCTGGATCCAGGCGGTTGTTACCGCCTCCCTTCGGGAGGGGGTCTTTCCCCCCGCACTTAAAGCGGCGGTGGTGAGACCCCTCCTGAAGAAACCACCTTTGGATCCAGCCGTTCTTAACAATTATCGTCCAGTCTCCAACCTCCCCTTTGTGGGGAAGGTTGTTGAGAAGGTGGTGGCCTTTCAGCTCCAACGGTTCTTGGAGGAAGCTAGTTATCTTGACCCATTCCAGTCCAGCTTCAGGCCTGGCTACAGCACAGAAACCGCTTTGGTCGCATTGACCGATGACCTCTGGAGAGCCAGGGACGGAGGCTACGCCTCCATCCTGGTTCTCCTTGACCTCTCAGCAGCTTTTGATACCATCGACCATGGTATCCTTCTGCAACGACTGCGGGAGGTGGGGGTGGGAGGCACTGTTTTGCGGTGGTTCTCCTCTTACCTCTCGGACAGGTTGCAGTCGGTGTTAGTTGGAGGGCAGAGATCGACCCCTAGGCCCCTAACATATGGGGTGCCGCAGGGTTCGGTCTTGTCCCCCCTACTTTTCAACATCTACATGAAACCGCTGGGCGAGATCATTCGGCGGCACGGGATAAAATACCACCAGTATGCGGACGATACTCAGTTGTATCTGTCCGCCCCGTGCCAACTCAATGAAGCGGTGGACGTGATGAACCAGGGCCTTGAAGCTGTTAGGGACTGGATGAGGGCTAACAAACTCGTGCTCAACCCAGATAAGACCGAGTGGCTGTTGTGTTTCCCTCCCACTAATTCGGCAAGTATTCCATCTCTCAGGCTGGGGGGGTCAAACACTACGCCCCTCAGACAGGGTCCACAACTTGGGAGTCCTCCTGGACCCACAGCTGACTTTTGAACACCATTTGTCAGCTGTGACCAGGGGGGCATTTGCCCAGGTTCGCCTGGTGCACCAGTTGCGCCCCTACCTGAACCGGGAGGCTCTCACAACAGACACTCGTGCCCTTGTGACCTCTAGGCTGGAGTACTGCAATGTGCTCTACATGGGGCTGCCCTTGAAGAGTATTCGGCGACTTCAGCTAGTCCAGAATGCGGCCGCGCAAGCGATTGTGGGTGCACCTCGCTTCACCCACATAACACCTATCCTCCGCGAGCTGCACTGGCTACCTGTCGATCTCCGGGTACGCTTCAAGGTGCTACTTGTCACCCATAAAGCCCTTCATGGTAGTGGATCTGGGTACTTGAGAGACCGCCTACTGCCAATCACCTCCACTCGACCTATTAGATCCCATAGATTAGGCCTCCTCCGAGTCCCATCTGCCGGTCAATGTCGACTGGCAACCACGCGGAGGAGAGCCTTCTCGGTGGCAGCTCCGACCCTATGGAACGATCTCCCCGTGGAGATTCGTACCCTCACCACCCTTCAGACCTTCCGCACAGCCCTCAAAATCTGGCTATCCCGTCAGGCCTGGGGCTAAAGACTGTAACCCACCCGAATGGTATGAATGTTGTGTTTTTTAATGACGTACTGTCCTACATGTTAAATGTTTGTTTCCCCCCCCCCTTTTTGAGTTGTAAGCCGCCCTGAGTCCCCCCAGGGAAAAGGGCGGCATATAAATAAACTTCTCAAATCTCAAATCTCACTCACTTACATAAAAAAGAAGGAAGCCAATAGTAACTGTCCCTGTTTGCTTCTAGAACCTAATAATCAAAGATTTATTGCTAAGGAATCATCAAGTACTTTGAGTAGCCACAACTTTAAACCTAAATATTTATTTAGAGGGCCAGATAGTAGATTGTTAACTCTACTGATTTTACTTAAAAAAGCAACTTTAATTTTCATGGCAAAATCCACATCAAGAGGACCAGATTCCATGTCCCCCTCCACCACTCATCCCAACACTATGTCCGCAGAGTTGGAAGAGTTCTGAATAAAGTTTGCAATTTGTAAAAATAAGATAAATGCCTCACTATTTAAAAATAATAATAATGAAAGGACAGAATCTACGCATGCAACAATATTGGCTCAGCTGTGTTGCCATGGGAGTATATTTGCTGAGATTCTTTGCATTTAAAGTTCTGTTAATATGTTTTAACAACACCCCCTTTCTAAAAGATTGAACATCTTGTGTGTGGAACACAAAAATAGACAGGGGAACATTCATTCTTCTGTTTCCATGAGTTTTTACACTGCTCTAATCTGAATTCAGCAATTTTAAAAGAGGACATTTTTAAAATTAACATTATTATTATTATTGTCATAATTACGTTTCATCTTGGTCCTCACAACAATGTGGCAGCTTGCTTGAGATGTATTGGCATAGGCTAAAAGGTTTCTGTTTAGCAGTGTCAACTGAGAATCAGTTACATGTAAAAACTAGAGTGGGAGTAATTTTGACTGCATTTCAAAAGTACGTTTCTCTTTGGGAGAAGCCATGGTAAAGATGAAAAAATATATATCTTGTTTTTACAAGTGGGATTTGCTATCTGTGGATGAATCCTCATTTTATTTCCTAACTTCTTATGGGAACTATCCACTGATCAGGAGAGAGAAAATTGGTTGGCAACATTATCATAACTTTATGACCTCTGCTAACAAAGAGAATGAAAATGTCTAGAATGTCTTCGGTCTGAATGCAAGAGAAGGCAAGTATTGTATCCTTGAGTTACATGGCTTGCTCCAGAGAACCAGTTTTGAGGAGACAGGGAGAGAGAAAAATAAAACAACTTTGCAAGGAATCTGGTGCGGAAATAGGAATAAAGGATAGATACATATCTTTTCTAATCGGGAAATGGGGGGACCAATTTAACACGCAACAGCGAAAGAAAACCAAACCATAGGCCATTTCTAATTTTGGCTTGTTTGGATCTGCCTCCTTGCACTCCAGTTGTGCAATGTTTGGACTCTCCCCCCCCCCCGCCCTTTCAAATTTTATCCTTCAAGTTGATCTTATGAAAGCGGAAAGCATATATACAGTATGCTTCTTGAGAGGTGTAACTCCCGTTAAGTTCAATGGAATCTATTTCTAAGCACGCATGAAGAAGTTGTATTAGGTCCACAGAGGGTGAGTTTCAGCCTGCTATCTAACTCAGCCAAATGAAAGAAATCTGATGGAAACATCCCCTCCCTCCCTCCCCGTCCCTGCCTTTTGCACACTGGGTCCTTTAAATGTAACACTCTGGAACTTTTTCTAATGAACAACTTGGGTTTCTTTCAAAGCAGGTTGTTACAGGGCATCCATTTTACATGCTCTCCATGTATCCTGTTCTTACCCGTGTAAGAACAGGACTTTAAAGAAGTGAAATATGCAAACTCACTTGATAAAGTGATTCAGCCAGCAAAAGGCCGCACATCCACTAATTAACTTGTGTTCCCCTGGATCTGATATGAAAAATATTAATTCTGGCATTCTATTGCATTCAAGATGGCTAACTGTACACGAATCACGGAAGTCAGGCACTCTAGAATTTTTATTCCGGCAAACAGATTTTAATATTTGTCAACATGCAGATGACAAAAGCTGAATCTTTCTGTCCTTATAGAGCTGGAAATTAGAGCCAGGGCAGCAAATAGCAATAGCACTTAGACTTATATACCACTTCACAGTGGTATATAAGAGAAAGCTTTACAGCCTTCTCTAAGAAGGTTTAACAGAGTCAGCCTATCGCCCCCAACAATCTGGGTCCTTATTTTACTGACCTCGGAAGGATGGAAGGCTGAGTCAGCCTTGAGCCTGGTGAGATTCGAACTGCCAAATTGCAGGCAGCCAGCAGTCAGCAGAAGTAGACTGCAGTACTGCGCTCTAACCACTGCGCCACTACAGCTCTGGTGATGGAATCTCAAACTCTCCAAGCCTTGCTAGGAGGCAGAGTTTAGGGCAGGGGTGGGGAACCATGGGCCTTTTATGACTTTCTGGACTTCAAGTCCCAGAATTCCTCAGCCAGCCATGCTTCTCAGCCATTCTGGGAGTTGAAGTCCACAAGTTATAAAAGGCCCATGGTTCCTGACCTCTGGTTTAGGGCACCAACTGTGCCACCAGTGTATGCTGCAATATCAGCTGACTTCAAAGACCTACAGCTCTCTAAATCCTCAAATCTAGTTCTTTGGTCTGGGCTAATTGGTTTCCGTTAACTCTGCCTGGCTCTTGCTCACCTTATTTCTTTGATTTATATCCTATATTTGATTTATTTCCCCCAGAAGCCTCAGGTAGCATACCAGAGACCTCTTTTCCCCAGCTTTATTTCAGTATGAATTTGGTGAGTCTGACAAGAGGGACAACAGTAATCCAGTGTTTCAGCTGGCTGGGGAATTCTGGGAGTTAAAGTCCACACATTTTCAACATTACTGAGGTTGAGAAACACTGCAGGAGCCCAATCTCATATTTCATGGCCTCATGAACATGGGTTTGATCATGGGAGCCCTCAGCCAATCAAATAACCTGAATAATATCATACCAACTTGCCTGTTGGATCAGATATTGTCTATTGCTCCTTGTTTGCTGCTGGACTTTACTTCCTGATCGTTTGGACTCTTCACCTGTTTCCAACCCTTTGGGATAATCCACATGTCCCTGAGACTTTGGGACTTTGACAGAGCCAGTTAAAACTTGGCGAGATCCCTCTGGAAGCAACTGTCCCATGGTTCCTGCTTTCCCTTCAGGCTCTGATTGATACCTAGGGCTGAAAAATATATCTTTCAGTGACACCATGCCAATGGGTTTTTCCATCACTTCTTGTAGAAATGACAACCCAATGAAATGCAGAAAGGACAGGCTATCTAATACAGCGATGTCAGCTTACACATATTGTAGGTGAAATGGTACAAGGAAAAAGAATTGGAGCAGCACACCATGGCAGACTTTGGAGATGGACTATTAATCCCTATCGCTTTATATTACTGGCGCTGGCAGGGATTTCCCAGCCCACTTGAAGATACCTGGGACTGAAAGGGGACTATTCTGCAATTAAGTATGATATCTATCATCCCCTACAGCATGTCTCAGACAAGGGACAGCTGCTGTTTTTACCAAATACATGACCTGCCATATCTAGTTCCAGATGAAAAAGTGGCAGCTCATGTCTATGAAATCTACGGTGAAAAAAAAATCTCCTAGTTTACAACATGGAACTTGTTACTTCAAGGTTTCCTATATATTTCTCGTAATGGTTTCTCTACTAATCACTGAGAGAAGATGCAGTTCCTCTTAAGAAGTGCCCCACTCCATCATGAGTAAAAGAGAACGGAGTTATTGCTTTGTATTTTGCCCGAATATATTATATTTTTGGATTGCTTTGGGGTAAAAAAGGGGTAAAATGTATCATTTGTGCTAGGTGTCATGTAACCCCTCCTAAAACATTTGCTTCTCCCTCTCCCGGGAGCGTATTTATGTGTGGCACGACAAAACCGCGGCGATAAAACCGCGTCGCTAAAGACGCGACATCATCACCGTGCGTCATCACTGCCACGACAAAAGCGCGGTGACAGAAGGGCGCTTTAAAACAGCACGACCGCAGAAAGCCGATTTAAATTAAGGTTAGGATTAGGTTTAGGGGTTTGCTTTAGGGTTAGGTTTAGGGTTAGGTTTAGGGTTAGGTTTAGGGTGCTGAGTGCTTCGGAAGGCGCGGATTTGCCCTCTGCCCTTATGTCAGCGCGGTAAGGTCGCATTTGCTTTAGCGATTTGGACGGCATGGATTAGGGTTCACGCTTATGTCTCCGCGGATAAGGGCTTCGCGGTATTGTGGTGGAACCGTATTTATGTATGTGTTGATCCTGCATCGACCAATTTTTCCTTTCAGAATCGGGACAATTTACCTCCCATTGAATTAGTGGGGGGGAGGATTGCTAAGAATTAAACCAGGCTGCCCAAATCCTTAGAAATCAAATCACTTTCTCCACCACATAATAAGTATTAGGAGGAAAGGATGATGGCGACAACTTCTACAATGCAAGCCAGCAAAAGAAACGGCTTCTCATGGAAATGTATTGATTCATAACTGTAAAATTAGTCTACAGTTTGTCCATTCCCAGCGGGAACTTTTATAATTAAGAATGGGTTGTGCTTTTTAAGCCATAGCTGAGAGTCTTTCAACTATGAAATGTAGCATAATAGAATGAAAGGGATGAAAGGACTTGAAGCCACTTAGTTCAACACCCTGACAGTTCGGATATTGCAATGGCCCTCGAACCCAAGAGTCTCCAACCTTGTGAACTTTACGACTTGTGGACTTCAACTCCCAGAATTCCTCAGCCAGCATGTGCTGGCTGAGGAATTCTGGGAGTTGAAGTCCACAAGTCGTAAAGTTCACAAGGTTGGAGACCCCTGCTCTAACCTCTACATAAACACCTCAGTTGAAGGAAATTCTATCATCTCCAGAGTAGTCTCTCTGTTCTACTGTTGAACAGCTCTATTTGTTACGATCCCCCCATCCCATGAAGTCCAACTACGATCTGCTTCTTTTAAACTCATTAGTTCTATGCTGACTTCTGGAACCGTTTCTGAACAATTCTGGGCTGTCTTTTGCATCTTAGTCCTTCAGATCCTTGGAGACAGCTATCCTGATGTTATCCTAATGGCAGATCAAGGAATGCAGTTCCCTGCAGGCACCAAAGGCTACATTCCGAGCACCGCATGATTTTAATTTCTTTTTCATTCTTTAAAAAAAAAAAAAAAAACCGAAAAGAAATAGCAAGCTAGCATTCAGCGGAGCAAGTCATCAGTTTCTTGCCTTGCCTTTTTAAACAAATTTGCCACATGGAAAATCTTATAAAATAAGAATAGTATATAGCTGTAATTCTTTGTTATTGGACACTAAGAGCAAAAAAATAATAATTAAATATATTCTTGGATTAAGCTTGATTTCTCAACTACACATCCCTTGGGGGTTTTGTTTTGTTTTTGGCAAAGTCTGGAGGGGATTTGTCGCTGCTTTCACCCAGGATATTTTCAGTTTAACATCCAGCCACCTGCTCTGGAATTCCTAGGGTTGTAATCACCGAGAAGGAGCAGACCATGAGCCAAGGGAGATCTAGGTACGGTGCTGGTTTCCAGACATAATTTGGATGAGTGCCAAGGCATATTTTTCACCTGTTGCCCAGAGAAGGAGGTGCTACTGATCAGCTGAGAGCTGAGATGTTCTGGTTCATGTATTATGGATTCCCTTCATGAGGGCCCATCTTAGGGCAGCAAATGTGCTATATGAAGTGAACAAACTATGAGAAAGAAGAAGGCTAAAGCACTTGAGATCCCTTAGATTATATTTCCTATGGGAGAGTGTCAGAGTTTGGCAGCGTGACTATTATTATGAGATAAACCCAGGAGCAAAACACAGCACACAGCACCTTTAGACAATTAATAGTAGTTTATATACAAATATATACAGACATATACATGGTAGATAAATCCCTTACCACTCAGCTACAGACACAAGGAGAGAAATGAGATACACGACGAGAAAGACGCCCTCTAATGGCCACCTAGATAGATAGATAGATAGATAGATAGATAGATAGATAGATAGATAGATAGATAGATAGATAGATAGATGAGATAGATAGATAGATAGATAGATAGATAGATAGATAGATAGATAGATAGATAGATAGATAGATAGATAGATAGATAGAATTGGTGAGTCATCCTCATTGCATCAGCCACTGCATTAGCTTACAGTTTACAACCTTACATCAACTGGCAGCTATTAAATCCTCAATGCCTGACAGAGAGTAAGATGTAGATCTCATCTCAGGATTATTCCATACTGTACCAGCACAGATTTTGACCAAGTTTGCATCCGGCTGGTTTTGTCTCATTTAAGCAGGCTTGAGCTTGGCTAGAAGTTGGATAAGTGACTTCATTTCCCCAGTGGTATTATAGTGGTCTGCGGAAAGCAACAAAGCAGCAGCCGCAACAACAATAAATGCTGCTCCAACCTTCTACAAGGACTGGAATTAAGGCAAATTAAAGTAAAATTGTTAATAATGCTGCAAATTTATGAAGTTAAATCAACCTTCTGGTAGCTCAACCTTCTCCCCAAACAGCTGTTTGCTCTTTCAGATGCACTGAAAGTAGAACTGCATCTGAAAGTATCTCTTGTCACTCGTCAACCAACTACAAAAGTAACCTGGAACTGCCAAGTTCCACAAAGGGTTTGTGAATAACAGAGAGAAAAGGTCTGTCTTAATCCAAATGGTTAATATTCTCAGAAGTCTGTCCTTGTTTTGTTATGCCGGACAAGCTTTCTTTTTCTTTACTATTTCATCTAAAATAAAAATGTATCTCTCCCATTGTCTATCCTGGGCACTGCAAGCAAACAGAGAAAAAAAGGAACAATTATTTGCAATAACTCTTTCCAGAAGTATTTATTTAAAATGACTAATATGGCCACCTATGTCACACAGTCATCCTAGGCTGCTCAAAACAACCAGTAAAAAAAAGAGAAGCCATACAATTTATCATGACCTTCCCATCTAGATGTCAGAACCACCCATATTGTCAACCTCTTGACTCATCTCATCCTAGCCCAATGTTTGGAGGAGTAGCCAGGTCTTTGGCATCTTCCTGAAGTGTAAACAGATGGTGGTGGAAACAAAGCTTATGGGAATCTATTCCAAAGGACTGGGGTAGATACAGAGAAGGCTCACTTCCAAGGTCCCATCAGATGGCAATATTTAAGGAGGGAGACGTAGAGCACACACACACACTGTATTTAATCTAGTAGAACAAGCAAATACCCTCAAGGATTGGTAGTCCCGGAAATAACCTGGTCCTATGTCATGTAGGGCTTTAAAGTTGATAGCCGACATCTTGATTTGCATCTGGAAAGAAAGTGGAAAGAGTGCAGCTCAAGGAATGTGGCATAGCATGGGTGAACCGAGAAGCACCCAGAGCTGCATATGCTGCCAGATTCTGGACCAATTGCAGCTATTCTGACCGAGGCTTCCCAAGAGCATGAAGCAAACTCCTGGTCCCAACAAAAAACCCTTTTATTAATTTTCTGTGAATTCTGCTCATTTACATCCAGCAAAGTCTTTCAAGGGAGGATTTACAGTCACAGACCTAATCTGGCTTGGAGAGCTGCCAGGTCAATATCTGCAAAACTTGGCAAGGAGTCTCAGAGAGTCACAAATAAATTATGTGAACAAATTGTCTCCCGCAAACTCCATTCCCCTTTTGCTCCTTTTTTATTTCCTCTGGGAGGGGCCATTCATCGTCCACCTGTGGCCTTATTCCCAAGTCGGCCCCTGTTCTTTAGCTGTTCCCTTCGTCTGGCAACTCTGTGCATGAGCACACTGGGAAGAGGCTCCAGCTGTTCGTCTGCCTTACTGATGTCTGACTCTGAAGGCAGCTGATAATTGGCATATGGCTGTGGCCCCATCTCTGCCTCCAACACAGAGCCCTCATCAGAGCCTTCTCCAGACCCCAGGACTCCCCCCCAATCTCCTCACTGTCCGAATCTCCTGCCAGTTCCACTGGCCGCTGGCGGGCAACAACAGCCGTGGCACGACAAAACCGCGGTCCACTAAAGCGCGCCCAATTAAAGCGCGTACCTGACATCAGCAGCAGCGCGACAAATACAACCGCGGAGAAAAAAAGGGCGCTTTAAAAAGCGCTTTTAAAGCAAGCCGATTTACGTAAAGGTAAGGGTTAGGTTTAGGGTTAGGTTAAGGGTTAGGGTTAGGTTTAGGGTTACGTTAAGCGTTAGGGTTAGGTTTAGGGTTAGGTTTAGGGTTAGCGTTAGGTTTAGCGTTAGGTTAAGGGTTAGGTTTAGGTTTAGGGTTAGGTTAAGGGTTAGGTTTAGGGTTAGGTTTGGGGGGGTTAGGGTAAGGTTTTCGCGTTAATTTTAACTTTACCGCTCACAGCGTGATGTTTTCCTCGCGCTGTGATGACGTCAGGTATGCGCTTTCGTCGAGCGCGCTTTAGTCTACCGCGGTTTTGTGGTGGAACCACAACAGCAGCTTCTAGATGGCTTTCAATGGCAGTTCCATGTTCAACACATTGCAACAATCCAATAATGAAGCAGCCAAGTCCCTCATTGGAGGTGGAGCTCTTTGGAAGATGCCTCCTGCTATAAAATGATTAGCACTTCATGAAACTGAGGACAAGCAACCACAGGTCCATACAATAAGAGGGCTACGTGGAAATAATTCAGAACGTAGGCTTCAGCTCCTGTGCATGCACAGCATCTTTCTACTGCTCATTAAAGTAGCCACTCTTTCCTAAAGCTCCTGCCTTGATACTGAGTCAAACAAGGCAGCATCTTGAGCCTCAACGGCTTATGAAAGAAAATTCCAAAATTTCAAGTATGTGTGCAATATGCACTAAATCCAGGACTTTGAACAACTTGAAACCCTCTGTATAAATGTGAAGAACACCTATCGTCTTATGATAGGTTTCAAGCTCTTATCGGCTTTCCTAAAAAGAACCCAAAAAATGAAAAACATGAAAAAGAATTTCAACCCTTTTTATGAGGCTTTTTCACAATAGCAGTATATATATAGCCCTCTGCAGGAAACCTTGCCAGAGCCTAGACATTTCTGAAATTCTCAGCTGAGTTACTTTACCTGGGAAAAAAGGTGGCGAGATATGCAATGCCTGAAGACATCTGAATGAAAACAAACGACCACAAACAAACTTGTCTGTCAGCATACCCATTCTTTCTGTCTCACAAACCTCACATGTGGCAACGCTCAAGAAGGGCTGCCAGGAGCCACTTATACGCTTTGGAATGCAAATGAGCAGGGCTTCAGGAAGTGCAAAAATGGATCCGTAGCCCCACACGTGTCATTCACAGCAAAATTGCTTCTCCAACCTGACACCCTCCAGAGGCACAGAGCTTATAAACTCCTTCAGTCAATCTAGCTGCTACATTCTGTGAGTAGCAGTCCCAGCATGGCAGGTGAGTAAAAAAGTTTACAGGTAGTCCTCAAACCTACGACCACAACTGAGCCCAAAATTTCTGTTGTTCAGCGAGACATTTGTTCAGTGAGCTTAGCCTCATTTTATGACCTTCCTTGTTGTTGTTAAGTGAATCACTGCAGTTGGGAGTAACCTGATTGTTAAGTGAATCTGGCTTCCCTGTTGACTTGGCTTGTCAGGGGGGGGGGGCGCAAAAGGTGATCACGTGACCCTGGGACACAGCAACAGGGGATAATAAATATGAACCAATTGCCAAGCATCTGAATTTTGATCACGTGACGATGGGGAGTGTGCAAAGGTTATCACTGTGAAAAACAGTCATAAGTCTCTTTTTTCAGTGTAACTTTGAACAGTCACTAAATGAACTGTTGTAAGACGAGGACTACCTGCATTATAAATCATGCTAGAATAGTGGTGGAGGGGGGTCTTGATCTTAGGACAGTGATGGCAAACCTTTTCGGCACCTATGGTGGGTTCTGGATTCCGTGTGTGGAACCAGTGGTGGGTTCTGGATTCCGTTCCAACCGGTACAGTTGGAACGGCCCCACCATCACCCACATGGATGCATGCATCGTACTTGCCTGTGATACCTTCGCAAGCCTCTGTTGACATTCCAGCTGCTCGGCGGAGCGCTGCGCAGGCACCGTATGGGACATGCGCATGCGCGGAAGCGCCAAAGGTTTAAAGGACAGGTTAGGAGCTCGGGCAGGCAGGTGGGCCCTCCAGAGCACTGTACCGGAACGGTACCCGGTATCTGGGCAGGCTCCGGTATGCCTGTACCAGGGTGTACCACCTGCAACCCACCACTGGTGTGCACACATGCGCTCCAGCCACCAGGTCTTCAGGTTTACAGCATTCTGGCTAACATGAAGACCAGCTGGCATGTGCACAGCGCTGGAAACCAGAAGAGCAGCTTATACGCACGAGCCCACAGAAGGGGCTCTGCATGCCACTTCTGGCACGTGCCCCATTCCTTAGCAAGCTAGGAATTTCACACTAGACATCCAGTACCTTTCCAAGCAGTTTAAATGAACTGAGTCCATCAAGTCATAATTGTTGCGTCTCTTAAGCCCATTCCATAAACACTTGAAATGATCTCATGAATAAAATGCCAAGTGCAATGCAGCTGGTATTTTCTTCGCTAGTCCGTTTTTTTTTTCCTTTCATCATAAAAATCCCAAACTGAAAATTGTATCTCCTGGCAGGGGTTATAAATATCCGAATGTTCATAAACCTCGGCATGTGTCTGCAAATATTAGCAGTATATCACCTTAGAAATGTCCTTGCTATAAGTTGGTATTAAGGTCTCCCTGACACCTGAGCAGTGCAGTTTTGACAAGCATTTTTGCCTTCTGACATGCTAATTGTACTTTCTGTCCTGTGAATACCACTGATTTCTTTTGCACATAGGACTATCTTTGGAATTAGTCAAGGGAGGGTTCTTTCTCTTCACATTAAAAAAAAAATCCCAGAATGACCATATTTTTCAAAGTATAAGACGCACCAGAGTATAAGATGCACCAACATTTTGAAGAGTGCCTTTAACCACTACAAGTAATCCTCGTTTACTAACTGAGCTGTTTAGTAACTGTCCAAAGTTATGAGAGTGGGGGGAAAAATCAGCTTTTTGTGAACAGTCCTCGTATTTACGACCATCATGTCCTGATCCGTGATCATCATCTGCATCCTTCAATTGGCTTCCAAGAAGCAGAGTTAATTTAATTTAATTAACCACATTTATATGCCGCCCAATCTCGAAGGACTCCAGGCGGCTTACAAAAATAAAGAGGGGAAAAAAAAATACACATAACGAACACATAACAAAAGAAAACGGTTTAAAATAGCAACACCTCATACATTCATTCTAATCAGGGCTGGATCTCAACAGTGATACAAAATACAGAAGTAAAATTGCCAGACATGGTCAAGTGATGACTCATTTAATGACTGTGGAGTTTTGCTTAACGACTGAATGGGAAGAGATGTTGTAAGCCCGAGGCAGTAACGTTATTTTCTGCTTAGCAACACAGTTGGCAGTCTCGATTGTGGTCGCTAAACGAGGATTATCTATGATCCAAACTAACTATCCTTATTCCCTCTAAATTGGGCATCCGGCTTTTTGAATTGAGCTGGATTCATGTGACTGAGCATATACAGAACTGCACAGCAGAAATAGCAATTCATTCAACAGTTCTGCAGCAAACTATCCTCCTGAAATGGCTTCGTACGGGCCAAAAAGCAGGGGTCAATTCCAGAAGCATCTGTCGCTTTGCAACAACATCTGCAGCAGGGTTAAGCCAGTGACAGTAGCATCACAACTTTGTGGTGCACGCCCTACTTCTCTTCAGCGTGCTGTGTGCCATTGCACATATGTCCTACAGGGGTAGACTTTGCAGCCCATCCCTTCTTTTCTCAATCTGACGAAAGCGGGAAGACCTTTGCACACGACGGATGCTTTGTTATCCGCGTGGCAAGTTTATGACTTCATTCTTTTGCAAAAAGGTGGCAAATCTTACATAAGCTGTGCTGAACCTAGGCACTAACACTTCCGAAAGGCTCCGAAAAGGGGGAACTCTGCCTTGCTCACTTCTGTGCAGACATGCGGAGGAAAGGCAGAGGTGTCACTCATCCCCTTGGTTGTTTCAGAAGGTTTTTCAAAATTAAGACTAGAAAAAGATTCTCTACTTTTCAGATAGCCATAAAGAAGCCACCGACTGAACACTTTGAGGGATCCTTGGTGCTCTCTGAGCTTCCTTGCTGTCTTGCAAAAGTTTCATCACCCTCACTAGAAATATTTAACTCCCAGTTCCTGATTTTTAAATGTTGCAGGGATGCAGAGTGTGCTAGTGAGCCGTGTTTCTCAAAATGTGACCCTGTAACCCCCAAAGACTCAGGTGTTCTCAAAATCAAAACCTGTTTGCCATCCTTCTTTTTAAATTACACAATATTAAAATCACACAAATGATCATGAGACGTTGTAGAGGCACCAAAATGCATCCATTTTTAATACTGTAAACATCAATAAATATAAATGCGTCAGTTAGAACAATTAATCAGTGGAACAACTTGCCTCCAGAAGTTGTGAATGCTCCAAACCTGCAAATTTTTAAAAAGAGGTTAGATAACCATTTGTCTGAAGTGGTGTAGGATTTCCTGCCTAAGCAGGGGGTTAGACTAGAAGACCTCCAAGGTCCCTTCCAAATCTGTTATTCTATTCTATTCTATTCTATTCTATTCTATTCTATTCTATAAGCCACATAAACAAAAGCCCTGTTGGGATTCTCCATAAGTTTTAAAAGGAGGAGGGAATCCCAAGAGAAAAAGTTTGAAGAAACCCTGCTCTAGAGAAACACCATCCTGGATAAAGCAAGCTTTGCCCACCCCACCATACAAAACATACAACTTGTAAAAACCAGCTGCAGGAGAAATAGCAATAGCAATAGCAGTTAGACTTATATACCGCTTCATAGGGCTTTCAGCCCTCTCTAAGCTGTTTACAGAGTCAGCATATCGCCCCCACAGTCTGGGCCCTCATTTCACCCACCTCGGAAGGATGGAAGGCTGAGTCAACCCTGAGCCGGTGAGATTTGAACAGCCGAACTGCAGAACTGCAATCAGCTGAAGTAGCCTGCAGTGCTGCATTTAACCACTGCGCCACCTTGGCTCTAAAGTTCCAAAGATGGATCACTTTGAACAACACAATATAAAAATACAACTACTACTCTTATTTGTTGGACAAAAGGTTCATGGGTGTTTAGTGAATGATAAGCCTGGCCTCCACCAATGTTGATTATTTTTTTTTACATTTATTTTTTGTTTCCTCTCTTGGAAAATTGCCACCTTAAAGTCAGCCTACTAACAATTTGAGGACAAACTGTAAATAAGATTTTGCCATAAGGAGCTCTCTTGGAGGTCACAGCACCTGAACTTTCCACTAGTCGCCATGTTATCATTAGCCTGCCCTCATCTGATAAACCTTTATTTAAATTCAACATCTCGGACCATTTATCATAGGGGAAGGAAAGAAAATTGAAAAACAGATCTCCGAGATCAATGCCAACAAGTGTATTACCATTCCTTGCCCTTGGTGACCTATTCCTCAAAGGAGAAACGATTTGTTTAAACTTTGCAATGGCAATAGTTACTCACACAGATTTAGTTGTGAACTGAATTAAGGGCAAACACCATCTCTTTATCCAAATTCTATGTGTGTTAAGAGCACAGGTTTATGGTGGAAGAAAATTGTGTTGTGTTTCTCAACCGTGGCAACCTTAAGATGCATGGACCGCAATTCCCAGAAACCCCCAGCCTCCAAACATCTTACAATTGCTAAGGATGAGAAACACTGATCTTATTACCTATAGTACATTAATAGAAATACAACATGGATTTTGAAATATCTGTATGATGGCTAATCTGCTGCTGACCTGTTAGGAAATGAAAATGAGACAATTGTGATGGAACTTGGTGAGGAGTAAGGAAATAAGTCTAAACATGTAAACTTTTTGATTAAAAAATTCCAGGTTTATAGATGAAAGCAACAATTAAAAGCCTGTTTTAAAATGTGAAGTCTTTTGAATAAGTCAAGAAAGAAGTCAAACTCAATCACCCCATCCCACAGAGATCTAGGATAGCTTCAAGTGGAGGCCCAAATATAAGTCACCATGAGACAAAATCACAGCAATTGTAGGTGAAACTCATGTGATGAAAAACCACCAGAACACAAAAGAGGTTAGATGTGATAGTAGTGTTTTATTTAAAATAGATTTAGATGGTTATCAAAAGAAATAATAGAAAATGAAAAAGATGTAACATTTCTGTTGTGGGATACTTAACTGGCTTTGAATCAGGTTTGGAAAATAATTAAAAGAAAATTAAGAAAATAAACATGTTCTTTTCCTAACCAAATAGTAGTGTCTTTGGGAGAAGAATGACTAATTAGAAAAACTTGCAAAAATGTTTGTATTAGACCAAACCTAGGAAATGAAGAAAGAATATACAGGATTATGAGTACAGACATTGAAGCCACAACTGAATTACTGATATAAACTAATAAAGGTAAAGATAAAGGTTCCCCTCGCACATATGTGCTAGTCAAGAATGACTCTAGAGGCGGTGCTCATCTCCGTTTCAAAGCCGAAGAGCCAGCACTGTCCGAAGACCCCTCCGTGGTCATGTGGCTAAATGCCAAAGACACATGGAATGCTGTTACCTTCCCACCAAAGGTGGTTCGTATTTTTCTACTTGCATTTTTACATGCTTTCGAACTGCTAGGTTGGCAGAAGCTGGGACAAGTAACGGGAGCTCACTCTGTTACCTGGCGCTAGGGATTCGAACCGCTAAACTGCCAACCTTTCTGATCAACAAACTCAGCGTCGTAGCCACTGAGTCACCACATCCCCTATAAACTAATAGATCTGTCTAAACTGTTGGAAATTAAAAAGACTAAAGCTGCTTTAAAGTTAATGTCAAAAGTATACCTCACTACTGGGGGGAAAAACCATTTGTAAGGACTGCATGCCTGTAGTAACTGCTAAATGGTGGCTGCAGACATTTTAAGTCTGAATAATTAAACAGCCACTTAATTAATTTCCAGCTATTTTAATACTGTGTTTTGCTGATTGGTAATTGAGTAAGCCTGGCTTTCCACATGTTTTGTTGAAAGCATATCCCAATGGGTTTTACTGCGAAGTTGGCTTCTACAGAATTTGAAGCAGCCTGAAATATCCAAGATCTAATAATTTACTTCATGTTGGATTGCTCCTTTATTTGGTTCAAAAAAAAAATCTGGTGGCACAGAGCATCCATGTGTTAACTAAAAAGTTAAGCAGATGTGGCGTTGTTAACGCAGCTGCATGGCAGACTGCCTAAGGAACCCATGGAAATTGCTTTGGAGGGGGAAAAATCCCTTTAATTTTACACTTATAGTCTACTTAACAGCAGTGCTTGATTTATTTTTGTATGCATGTATCCTCCCGTCTCTCTTCACAGGAATATTATAAGTGGAAGCCAGGCTGCACTCTCTTTTCTCAAGCAACATATTTTCTTTTTTTCCAGGTAACCCTACAAGGCAAGAAATTATGAGCCCTGATCCTCTTTGGGCTTGTGAGACACTCAGAGGGTTTGCAATTTTAAAAAAAGATAATTTAGCTTTAGGGAAAAGGGACCATTAGCCAGGAGTGAGTTTTCATAATGCCTAGACAGGTGAAGAATGAGAATGAGAAACTCAGAAGAGTTCTGGGGCAGGGATGGGCAATTCATTTTCCCACCATGAGAAACTGGGATTGTTCTGGAGGGCCAGACCAATAGAGCTGTGAAAATACACAAGTTCTTCTAGAACAGTGTTTCTCAACCTTGGCAACTTGAAGATGTCCGGACTTCTTCAAGTTGCCAAGGTTGAGAAACACTGTTCTAGAAGTACTAGAAGCGTGATGGTGAACCTGTGGCACACAGAGCCATTTCTGAGGGCACGTGAGGTGTTACTCGTCAGCTCTACACCAACTTATTTCGGCCTTGACTTTTGATTGTATTTCGCCCTTCTGGAGGGCCTTTCGTGCAAAATGGAACTCCGAAAACGGGCCATTTTCGGCTGCTGGAGGGCCTCCAGGAGGGCTCTTTCACCCTCCCCAGGGTCCTAGAAAGGGTCCAGAGCCTGGGAAGGGAGAAAAATGGGTCCACCGTGCCATAGTGTGTCAAAAGCAGGGGGAGCGCAGGGAGTCCTGCGTACATGCGCAGGGGGAAGGCGCATAGAATTATGGGTGTGGGCACACACGCGCATGCCCCACACGATCCCCACGCTTTTGGCACGTGATGGCAAAAAGATTAGCCATCACTGTACTAGAAGAAACTGGGGCCTTCGCTTGCCTCAACTGATTTACCATTTTATTTATTCTAAAGCAGGAAGACCTATTTTCCCATAGCTGTTGCAAACTGCATCAGAAAATGTTTCATGATAAACACTATAAAGTATCCTGACTTCTAAGCCGCAAAGAGCCCTATCTTGATAAAATAATATGGCATTTTGGCTGGCCATCGATGTTCTTCAGATGATATTTTAATGGAAAACTAAGAAAAAGCATCTGGCCGTTCAAGTGAAATATACTAATACAGCTAGTCCTCAATTGATGACCACCACTGAGCCCAAAATTTATGTTGTTAAATGAGAAATTTGTTAAGTGAGCTTTGCCACATTCTGCAACTTTCCTTGCCACATTTGTTAAATGGATCACTGAAGTTGTTAAGTCAGTAACATAGTCTGGCTTCCTCATTGTCTTTGCTTGTCTGAAGGTTGCAAAAGAGGATTACATGACCTCGAGACACTGCAACTATCATAAATACATCTCAGTTATCAAGTGCCAAAATTTGAGTGTGCTGCAACGGTCGTTAAGTGTGAAAAATGGTGATAAGTCACTTTTTTCAGTGCTGTTATAATTTCGAACAGTCATTAAACAAAAAGTGTATGTCAAAGACTACCGTATTTTTTGGAGTATAAGACACACCAAGATTTTGAAGAGGCAAATTTAAAAAAAAAGTTTTTACACTTTGCAGACCTCCCCAAAACAGCCTTTTTTGCTCGCGGGGGGGGGGATGAGCCCTCCCCAGCCCCCAGGAGCAATCTGGAAGCCTCCTAAAGGCTATGCACAACCATTTGGGTGAAGGGGTGGGGGGTTCGGAAAGCCAAAAATGCTGTATTCATTGTATAAGATGCACTCAGATTTTCACCCTCTTTTTTGAGGGAAAAATTTGCGTCATACTCTGAAAAATACAGTACTTGTATTTTGCTGAATAACATGCTTGAGTCAAAATATGGCACAGTATATCAAAGAAACTCATTACGACAACGGCCGTAACTGAGAAAAATTATCATAAGTCACTTTTTTCAGTGCCATCATAACATAGAACTAAACAAACTGTTGTAAGTCAAGGACTATCTTTACAGCCATGAAAGTCTCAACAAAACAGGCAGAAATTAGAATAAGTGATTCTGTTATTTCCTAACAGAAACCTTTTGTTATGAAGAAATTAAATTTCAGCACAAAATATTGACCACTGGGATATAATGAGAGTGAAATTAAAATTTAGTATTTTATGGTATATTCTAACCTCATCTTAAATTTCATATGGATTTTTCAGAGATGCAATATGTCTACGGAGTTTCTCAGTCACATATAGGTCATGGTTATCCCAAAGGTGTTTTTCAAAGATGCAACAGTATGCAGACTTCCTCTTCACTTTTTCCAAAGTTAGACAACTTTGGAAAACCCACTATAGAAAAATACGTTTGAAGCAGGTGATGTTGGGTTTACTCATATTTCAGTGAAACTCAAATATATATAGTACACAGACACAGACACACACATATCAAAGGAATCAATTTTCACTCTTTCCCCAAAAAGCCTTTCCTTTCAGCCCTACGTGAACAATAATGTCAATAATTTAATCAAAAGAACAAAATTATATATCTCTCTCTTTCAGAAACATTCAAATATGAATTCTGTTTATAGACTATGCACTTTGTAGGAGACTTCAGTAAAAATTCCTAGACAGATAGTCAGGAAAAATGTAGACCTGCCTAAAGCAATAATGACACAAACATACTTCAAAAGCCTTTGGAAAACAAAGCAAATATGCTTTGCAAAGTAGAACAGTCTCGTCTACCCCGCCTTCCTGCATCCTGCTGTCCTTTTTTTAAATCATAAATAGGGTTTTCATAATTGCCCATCTTTTAAATGCAAAGACCAGTCTGCATTTTTAGCACTGTTACAAAATGTATGCACACGTTTCAAAGAAACAATCTCCATGAGCTGAACAGAGACAAAATCTTATGGTCATGCCTTTTGAGGAACTAGATTGTTGGGGGCAATATGCAAATAATGCTTCTACATTATAAATTGCCCAAAGAGTGCTGCAAAGCACTATGGGGCAGTATATAATGCTATGGAATACCAAATCTGAGATCTGCTTAGCTATTTAAGAGTCAATATTACATATATATATATATATATATATATATATATATATATATATATATATATATATATATATATATATACACACACACACACACACATATATATATATACACACACACACACACATATATATATATATATACATATATATATATATCAGAATACAACAAGACCAGCACACACACACACACACACACATATATGTGTGTGTGTGTGTGCGCGCGCACGCACGCTGGTCTTGTTGTATTCGGATATATATATACAGTATGTGTGTATATGTGTGTGTGTGTGTGTGCATGTGTGTGTGCTGCATTTGTACTGATAAATAAATAAAGGATTTTCTGCCTAAATGGCTCCTAGGGTGAGCCAAAAGACAGAAAAGGGAAGCAGTACGCTCCCTCCCACATTTGGGCATACCAGGGGTTGTGACACAATACACACACACACACATATATGTGTGTGTGTGTTTTTTTGTAGATTTTTCACAGGTGTAGGTATGCTGGTCTTGTTGTATTCGGGTCTTTTCCCATGTAAGGTTGAGATTATATATATGGAGGGAGGAAGGGAGAGATAGATAGATATGTAGAGAGGGAGGGACAGAGGGAGAAATAGTGAGAGAGAGAGAAAGCGAGCGAGAGAGAGAAAGCATTTTTGAATAATTCTATCTATCTACCTATCTACCTATCTACCTATCTATCTATCTATCTACACACACACACACACACACACACACACACACACACAATTATTTATAATAATTACTCATCAGCCTCTAGTATCTTTTTCTACAAGACTGTTTCTGAACCAGAGGGGTATTCAGCACAGATGCGCAGAAGGTGCATGTGGTCACGAAGTGAACGGGTGAGCATGGGGTGAACCAGTAGTAAACCTATGCGAAACCTACCTCTGTTCTGAGCCCATGCACATTCCCACAGACAATCTCCGAAAAGGAAAGTGATGTACAATTGCAGCCAGTACTTTTGTTTTAGAAATGTACTGACCTGCTCAGAAAAAGAAAGGAGAAGAAAAAATAAATTGGAGAACTAGATAGCATCTCAGAGACATTGTGTGGAATAAATTCATCAGGTTGCTTTCTGCTAAATGGTTTGGCTCTCCACAACTACTAGAGCAAGCCACAATGTGGTAGCATTCATATCATGCTTTTGCAAATTCCAAGGGAGCTCTCCAACCCAAAACAGCCACTTCTCCAATGATTGGCTATACACAACAATTGTGAACTAAGATGGAGGCAAGGAAAAAGAAAACACCCTACTTCCCCATTTTTTTTCTAAGCAAAACCCTCCATTACTTTCAGTATAAATTTGCAGCCTTATAGAAGGGCCAGAAATCTATTTCTAGACATTCTTCAACAGAGGAAGTGCTTTATTTTAAATCAGTTTCACTTTCCCCAGATCAAGTCTCTGTTGCTTAATAAGAGGAGATAAATAGTCACATTCAGAGTGCAAGGAGAAGGCTTATCCATGCCTGGTTTCACACAGCTAATGCTCTTCTCATGCCTCCAGTTTATGGTGGCTATGGACACAGCATGTTCAGGATGTTTGGGTGAGATGTAAATTGTATGATGGGCTGCGTCAGTCTTAGGGTTCCAACATAAAATAATAGAATTGGAAGGGACCATGGAGGTGTTCTAGTCCAACTCCTTGCTCAAACAGGAAATCCTATATCATTTCAGTCAAAAGCTTGTCCAATCTCCGCTAGTAACCCTAGGGGCTAGTAACCCTAACCGTAATCCTAATCCATGACGTCTGTAGGCAAGTTGTCCCACTGGTTAATTGTCCTCACTGTCAGGAAATTTCTCCTTGGTTCTAATTTGCTTCTCGATTAGTTTTCATCCACTGCTTCTTGTCCTCTTCTTGGTGCTTTGGAAAATAAATTGACCCCCTCAGTCTTTGTAGGAGCCCCTCAAATTGAGGGCTCCTTGTATCCCCATTTTGCATTTCCATCCTTTGGGTCTACTGATAATTGATCACTCAGGCCTGATCAATGGATTACTAGAGGAAAACTTGGATGAGAGGAGGAGATATCATCTCCAGCCATGCATGTTTGGGCGAGGACATCTCCCCAGCCAGAGAGCCTCTGATAGAACCATCCATAGCTTGCTTCTCTTTAGCTAAAGCTGCCTACAGGTGAAGATGTATTTATTGATTAAACTTACATGCTGCCCATCTCACTGTTGCAGATGGAGAGAAGGAGACAGAGGGAGATTCAATTTTGGTCACCACAATACAAAAAATTACGTTGGACTCTGGAAAGAATGCAGAGAAGAGCAATAAAGATGATTAAGGGACTGGAGGATAAAAGATACAAAGAACATTTGCAGGAATGGGTCAGAGGTAGGTGTTGCTCCCGGTTCGGCCTGGTTTGGCCCAACCCGTAATTCAGGCTTGAGTCGCAGAACCAGCAGCGACCCAGGCCTGCCACGCCCCTAAACCAGTTCACTCACTTCCACTGGGCCGCCACCATTTTGGGTTTTAGTGACTGCGTGTGCACAGTTCACTGTAAATTGTTCTGCGCATGCGCAAAGAACAATTTACCTTGAACAGCAGATGCACACGCAATGCACGTATTGCGCTCGTGTTGCGAACTGGTAGTAAAACCGGCAGCAACCCACCCCTGGAATGGGTATGTCTAGTTCTGCTTGGAAAAATGACAGATCTTTACACAAAAATGACTCCCAAGAGCCAACAGATCTTTCCGAATTGGAACAGAAAGCTTTTATTTCAACCAGCCAACATCACCCTGAGCATGTCAAAATTAAAAGGTTCAGCTACCTTACATCAAAGTGACTTAGCCTACTTTAAGACAGATTAAAGATTAATGGACACGAAAGCATTGAGCTACGCCCAGAAAGATGTGTTTATGTAACGGTTAGCATTACCCAACTGGTTTATTCACCATGGTAAATGGCACCCGTTCCATCACCCTTCATACACCCACCTCTTTTCCCGTCACCATAAATAGATCTGAAAAGTTTCTGGAGATGAACATGACCCTGTCTGTTTGTGCACTTAGCCATGTATGATTCATTCTTGGCTAGTGGCAGCTCCGCAGAATGACTGAAAGATAACTAGTTGACAGACAGACCAATGGATGACTCATGCTTTCCATAAAGCTATACCTTTGGCCTTCTATAGATACCAACTGCAAAGCTTGACAGGGCAGGGGGGGGGTGGTGAAATGAAAGGAACAAAGAAATTACTCATGCCCTTTGCATAAGGCTAAGTAAAGTTGATTAATGAGCTGCAGATTTATTACTAGAAGTAGTTTGCATGTTGGGCCAGGAAGCAGTAGAACAAAACCTGAGATTTGGAAGACATAAGCAGCTGAGGAGCACAGTACCGCATTTTAGTCATCTTCTTTTGAAGGAAAAGAAAAAAGAAAATAAAGAAATCACCCAGGGGCAAGTAACTAAAATGATTTAAGATGCTGAATTAAACATTGGAGTAATCCAAACTCAAAACCAAACTTAAAGGACGAAGAGCAACTAAGGTAGATTTTGCTAAAGTTTTATAAATCTTGCACAGTGTACAGACACTAAAAAAAGGGACACAGGGCAAATTGTTCTGGTTGACTGAAGGCAAAGTAAAAAAAAAAAAAAGATTAACCTCTATATTACAAAATCCATTGCAATAGGATATGGTGCATTGGGGAGGTGGAAAACTGGTTAATGGAGGAGAGATCTATCAATGGTTATTAGCTATAATGGATGTATAAACTTCCCAGGTTTTTGAGCAACAGTAGAAAAAAAGAGGGTAGTGGGGAATATTAGGGTCACATCCTCCTTGCGGGGTTCTGAAAGACATTTAGGTCGCTGCTCTGAGAAACAAGATGTTGTGGCCCACCAGCAACCAGTGGAGCCAGCAGCAGATTCGGACAATGAAGAGGTTGGGGAGGAACATGGGCCAGTCCTGGAGTCTGGGAAAGGCTCTGATGAAGGCTCTGTGTCGGAGGCAGAGAGGGGTGGCAGAGCCGTTTGCCAGTTATCAGCTGCCTTCAGAATCAGACATCAGTGAGGCAGACGAACAGCTGGAGCCTGTTCCCAGTGTGCGCATGTACAGAGTTACCAGATGAAGGGAACAGCTAAAGAACAGGGGTCGACTTGGGAGTAGAGCCACAGGTGGACAATGAATGGCCCCTCCCAGAGGAAATAAAAGAGGAGCGAAAGGGGAGTGGAGTTTGCAGGAGACAATCAGTTCGCTTAATTGGTTCGTGACTCTGTGAAACTCCTTGCCAAGTTTTGCAGATATCGGCCTGTCAGCTCTCCAAGCCAGATAAGGTCTGTGACTATAAATCCTCCCTTGAAAGAGTTTGCTGGATGTGAATGAGCAGATTTCACAGTAAATTAATAAAAGGGTTTTTTGTAGGGACAAGGAGTTTGCTTCATGCTCTTGGGAAGCCTCGGTCAGAACACAAGATGCTTTAGGCAGAAGACTTCGGCTCATCTTTCCTCTATTGTCAGTTTGCAATTCACTTGCTGACTACAGCTTGAAATACCAACCGGTGTATATTAATTGGCCTTCAGATTCAGAGTAATAGATAGAAAACTCTTAATGAGTTCAATGCGGTAGGGATGGGTCACCCTTCCTACAAATACTGCCCACCAAAGCATCCATTTCATGGAGTTCTTGGGCTACTACAACCTGAAATTAAATAGAAGACATTTATAGATGCTAACCTTCACTACCTCCTTTGTCACAGACGCCTGTCCTTTTCTCAGGCCCCCACAGCTGCAGTCATCATGCAAAAATCATGTCATGTAAGTGACTAAGTTTAATAATGATGATGCTTAAAGAAAATGCAGAGTCAATCCATTCTAAGTGCACACTAGTCAATGATTCGTTATCCAATAAGAAAAGATCCTGTATGTAATGCCACAGCATGACCTAAGGCAATTTGTCACACAAAGCAAATTAATAATGTAACCTTCACTGGGCAGTCTGCTTTTGCTTTCACAGATCAGTGCAATTGATGAAAAACTGAAACACTCTTTCAAAAAGGAAAAAACAACAACCGACTACCGTGTAAACTTGCTTACATTTAAAGAGTATCTAGATCTAGAAAAATCTGTTTTCTTGCAGCGCTGACTTATAAAACTCTTATCATTCTAGTTTAACGACTGGGAATAGAGGGAGTCCTCCACTTATGACCACAATTGAGTCCAGAATTTATCTTGCTAAGTATTTGCTAAGTAACCCTTGCCCCATTTTACGACCTTTATTGTCATAGATGTTAAGTGAATCACTGCAGTTAAGTTAGCAACATGTTTTCCCCATTGACTTTGCTTGTCAGAAGGTCCCAAAAGGGGATCACATCACCTTTAGACACTGCAAGTGTCATAAATATGAGTCATTTGCTTATCTGAATTTTGATCACATATATATGTATGTATGTATGTATATGTATATGTACATGTATATGTATATGTATATGTATATGTATATGTATATGTATATGTGTATGTATATATATCAGTTATCAAGTGCCCAAATTTTGATTATGCTGCAATGGTCGTAAGTGTGAAAAATGGTCATAAGTCACTTTTTTAGAGCTGTTGTAACTTTGAACAGTCACTAAATGAACTGTTGTCAGTTGAGAACTACCTGTATTGGCAATTGTTATCAACACAGGCAGAAGTCAAGGTTTTATACAGTCCCCAACAGTAGTGATGAGTGCACTGTTGGAAGAGCTGTAGTATCAGATAGTGGCAGGTCATCATGGAGAAAAAACACCTATGTGGTTAGTAAAGAGTCAACAATGACTTGATGGCATGTAATAGCATAGCTATTAGACTTATTTACTGCTTTACAGTGCTTTACAGTCCTCTCTAAGTGGTTTACAGAGTCAGCATATTGCTCCCAATAATCTGGGTCCTCATTTCACCAACCTCAGAAGGATGGAAGGCTGAGTCAACCTTGAGCCAGTAAGGATCGAACTCCTGGCGGTGGGAATGCAGAGTTAGTCTGCAATGCTGCATTCTAACCACTGCGACACCACAGGCTCTTAATCATCCTCCATCATCATCCTCATAATCAACCCTAATGCTTAGTGTCCTCAAAGCAGGAGTTTCAATGATTTTAAAACATAAAAATATTCTTTGTGAAGCATTCTAGAAATTTCAAGCACACTCGTACAGCTTTAGCACCGTGAGTAATTATATCTGACTTACATAAATGTAGGAGCCATTTTTGCTTTCTGTTCGGGAAAAAAAACATAAACATAGGACGATTCTTCATTTTAGAGGTTCAAGATAAATGTATGCTTTTGATGTAAGGAAAAAAAGAACCGTGGATATTGCTTTAATACCCTTTTAATTTTGGCAGTGAAAATACCCCAGTAGAGTTTAGAACAGGGGTATCAAACTCAATTTCATTGAGGGCTGCATCAGGTTTGTTTTTTACCTCGGGCGGGGGGCAGGTATGGCCAGCTCGACATCACTCCTGTCGGGAGTGACTGTGATGGGCCGAGTGCTCTGCCAGCGAAAACAGGCTCCCAAGCTCCATTTTCAGCTGCCATGGCCTCCTGCAATCCTCTGCCAGTGAAAATGGAGCTTGAGAAGGCTGCATGCGGGAGCTCGAGAGCCCATTTTTGCTGGCAGAAGCACCAGGGGCTGGTCCTTTGCTTTTCCAGGGCAGCCCCGCAGGCCAGATCTAAGTACCCTGTGGCCTGAATCTGGCCCCCGAGTTTGACATCTGTGGTTTAGAAGGTGAGAGTAGAAGTGAATAAAATCGGAGGTGAAAAGGGCCATTCAAGGCTCTTGAGTCCAATCTTCTACCCAATAGTCCAATGATCAATTCTTAACATCTTCAGAAAATTGGTATCCTCCGTTCAAAGATTCTTACAGGACTGTAACTTTGTTGCTTGTATCCTTACAATTTATATTGATATTGTTTCCTGATGGCTTATTGGTACCCTGTGACTATCATTAAGTGTTGTACCTTAGGGTTCTTGACAAATGTATATTGTCTTTTTATGTACACTAAGAGCATATGCACCAAAGACAAATTCCTCGTGTGTCCAATCATACTTGGCCAATAAAGAATTCTATTCTATTCTATTCTATGCTATGCTATTCTAATTCTATTCTATTCCATTCTGTTCATAATTCAGGAAGAAGATTCCTTAGTCTGGATAATGTCTATTTGAAAACTTAATGAGGGGATGATTTAAATATTTGGGGGATAGGCTTTTCCGAGGGTAGAAAGCTGTTACAAAGAAGGCTTGATTGCAGGATCACTGTTAGTGACATTTCCTTGGTGTTGTGACCTTAAGTCTTCTTTCCTGATTTATTGGATGGGCATCTTTTGTGTAATTGTTGTTAGCTAAGGCTGATGGAAGGCACCAGATAATCTATGCCTGTTAACTGTCCTTGTGCAAGTCCTATATTCCATGCTGAAAAGTGAGGGCATAAAAGTGTGATCATGATTTTTGGAAAGGAAAACCCAACATGAACAATGAACAGAGAACAAAGACAGCCTCAGTAATGGGTTACTAAGTTGTGGGTTTTAGAGTCAATGCACTTCATTTCCTGAGTGGATTTGTGAAGGATTCAGGAAGACAAACACTGCCTTGTTGGGTTAACCTTCTGAGATAATCTTATCAAAAATGCCATCTTGGTTGAGAATACAAACAACCATTTACTGGGCAATGGGTAATTAGCTATGCTTACAACAGTGAGAGCAGCTGATTTACCAGGGCAGGGAAGATTAGCAGCCCTTGTTCCTACCATTTCTAAAACCCTAAAGGAAACTACATTTTTTTGGGGGGGGAGGGGGTGTCTTGCAATACTTTTTCAGTTGCTCCTGTGCTTGGACTCATGTTGACTTCTGGGGATCAATTAACATTAGGGATTCAACCCTACTTATTTTTGAGCTGGCCTTCAAACACAGTGTGAAGTCAGTCCCTTCCAAATGGAGACTTAGTCCAAGACTAGTGGCTAATTTTATCATTGAAAGATTCAAACAAGTACAAAATATAAAGTGAAAGTTACCCTATCAATATTGGAATCAATCCACATCACAAGTTGAAGGCCCATTAAGGATCTGTATTTGTATGCGAATTTGTGGCACAGTTTGGAATCCTTCCAATTCCTGAACGCAACTATTTTCAGGAACACTGAGTTATCTTTTGACTTGCACACTGTAAGTGTCTCTAACGGGATTCAGCGTTGACCCAACTGTTATCTTCAGCAATTCCCCATAGCTTTCAGGGAAGTCTAAATGGCTGCCAACTCAATATTTTTAGTTCACGTATATTTAGAAGCCCATTCAGAGAATATTCCGTTCAGGGAATATTTCTAATCTTACACATATCAACAAAGGGATTTTTTTTTAATGTACATGTTCTTTCTAAAAAGCACCCAGGATCTATTTATCTAGACAGATCACTCAGATTAATAACCTCCTAACTGGCTATTTTCTGCTAATCAACATGAGGCAGAGAGCAGCAATGTACAAAACACTGTTTGAAGTTTTGAGGAAAGAAATTAACATTTTTATATAGAAATGCTGCCAATTTGGAAGCTCAAGCTGCTCCAGACAGATACCTGATGATTAAATAAGTTCCCTAGAGGAATATAAACACGATTCTATGTAGATAACCGCAGTTATAAAAAGTCATTGGACTGTGAAGACCTGAAACAAACTCAGTGCAAAAACGAACAGTGCTGGTGTTAGCTGGGTTTCTTCCCGCCATGTGGAAAGGATAGGAAGCTTTCATTCCAATTTCTCCCCAGCCATGCCGGAATCTTCCATCCAAGCTTTAAAAAGAAATCAGGCTGAACTATCCTTTATAGAGAATTCATTGGCACATTGCATTAAGACACAATGTGTTCTTTGGGGTTTGGCCTTTGTTTTAAATTCTTGGTAGATGAATAGGCAGCTCCTTCTTCTAATCTATAGTAAAGAAGGCCAATTTGCATTCAATTCTGTCTTCAGCTTCATGGCTTTAGAGCAGGGGTCGGGAACCTTAAAGACTCAAAGAGCCACAAAGGTCCTAACCGGAAGACCCCCACTCAATTCTGGAGCCGACCGAAAATCCGTTTCCCCACCATAGAGTCTCCTCCTAGCGTGGCATCCTTTTTTCTCTACCTGTCCTAACCGAAAGTCCTATCAATTGTGGAACTGACTGGAAAACCCGCCCCTTGCCATAGAGTCTCCCCCTGGTGCCCCCTGCTTCCCCCCCTAACCGGAAGCTCCTCTCAAAATTGTGATGCTGACTGGCAACAGGGAGCCACAGCAGAGGGATGAAAAAGCCGCATGTGGCTTCAGAGCCGTGGATAGTGACCCCTTGCTTTAGAGGAACAGAATGTTTCATTGCTCATAGAATGGACCTACATGTGGTGCAGCTCTGAGACGAAGTTGAAAACTGGGCAATGGAGTTACAAAGAACCAGCCCAAAAATATGAAAGAAAAACCAGAAGTCTCTTTTGTCATTTGGACAAAAGAGCTGGGCAGAAGGAGGCTTGAAAGAGAGGGTCTCTGAAGAGATATTAAAATAATTTAGATTGGGAGGGTCTCGTGGATAATTGAGGAGAACCTTAGGAAAGCGGGATAAGTGACTAAGAGTAAGAAGAATTACATGCTAAAAGATAAACATTTGAAGAAGCAGATAAAGCTGGGGTACAATCACGATATGGCAATAATACCAAGGTAACAAAATGATGTCCTCATTTATGCAATCCAAAATTATAAATCCTTTGTTTACAAACTTGGGTGCCTTTTACATATCAGTTTAAATGAAAAAATAAACAAGTCATATTACAGCTTAGTATAGTGTGGGAATTATGGTTTGAATGGTGTCAACATGAAAATCAAGAGAAATTGAGATTGGGACTGTGGTTCACTGACCAATGCAAGAGCAAATAAAATCTGGGAAGTTTAGGATTGTGAGATAAAAATAGCAGAAGGCTATCTGTATCCATAATCCATGTAGCCATGGCAGTTGTAGCTTCTCATATTATGCGGATCCACTGCTCGACAACCTTAGGCAGCAATAAGTAGTAAAATGAACTGTTTCTGCAGAAGACTCTTAAACAGAGCAGGTGAAAACCTAGCAATTGCATCCATACAATTAGTTAACCGGCTTCTATGTTTTCTTCATCCATCGATGGTTAAAGGAGTTATAATTTAATGTAACACATGCATCTATCTTCTATGATCTGAATCTTCTAAAAGGAGGCCCTTTTAGAAAGAAGCAGGATCTTAATTATTTCAAAACCACCTAAAAGAACTGAGCAGACCATAAAGGAAATATGCAGGAAAGCAAAGCGGTTGAGGAATTAGAACTTTTATACAAAATGAATCGAACAGCTATTTTTCAGGCACACGTACCTCTGCTGAAATATAACTTTTACTCCACTGAAACAACTGCCCTGTTTTAAGAAAGCTTGCACAAATAAATCCCCAGAGAAAAAGAATGGAGTCAGTACACAGAATTAATTATTCCTAGGAACCATCAGAAGCCTGGCGGATGGAAGAAAGACGTGGCCTTAATCTACCATTGTGAACTATTTGTTATTTCCAGACACTGCCAATAGCATGCACTCTCTTGACCTCATTTCACTTTGTCTGACTGATTAGGACCACATCAGAGATGTCTGGCTGCCTAGGAAAGCGTCACACAATGAACAGTTGTTACACTGGGTCAAAGTACTTGCCGGTCTGTACAGTAGTCAAGACTTTGAACTTGGAAAGGGAGGAGGGGGTGGTGGAAAAGAGACTCTGTTTAAGACTCATTCAAGAAGGCAAGAGGGAAGCTGGCTAATTCCTGTCTGCAGGTGCTAAAATGAAATAAAAGCCAAGCTGAACCCCACTCTTCCCAATTAACCTACATGTGGATTCAAGCATACACAGCGAGGTTAACCCCTTAAAAAGGAGATATTTATTAGACCATTTTAGAATCTTCTTTTTTCCCCACTGGCTTCCAGATTTGAAGCCAGGGCTTCAGCAAAACTGGAATAGATTTCTACTTCTTTCTCTATGTGTCCATGTCTATATTTGTTCCCTCTACATGCCCCCCCCCGCTCTCCCTCTCCCTTTCCTCTCTCTCCTCTCGCTTCCCTCCCTCTCATTGTATGTATGTATCAGTGGTGGGTTGCTAATTTTTTTACTATCGGTTCTCTCGCATGCACAGAAGAGTCCAGGCGGGTGAGGGGAGCTTCCCGCTGCCGCTACTATCGGTTCACCTGATCCAGGCCGAACCAGGAGCAACCCACCTCTGGTATGCATGCATGCATGCATACATGCATGTATGTTGATGCTGATGTGGCTCAATGATCCCTTAACATTTATTAACTGAGTTCATACAACAGACCAGGTGGTGAAAAGAATGGGATGGTTCATGCTATAGCATGTTGTGAGAGACTTGCCATTATCATAGAATATTGTGGGAATCAGATTTGACATCTTGCACCATAATTCGGGGACTGTATTTAAACTCAACACAACAACTGTGTTTTGCTCATTTGGGTTTAGTGTATTCTATGAATGCCACTATTAGGTTGAAAGGACTCCTTTCAACAGAGGTGGGCTGCATCAATATGTCCATCCATTTTCCTTGGCCACACTATTGGGGACTGTATGGAAGAACATGGCTATTGTCTTCTTCCAGGATGGAATTGTCTGGCTCTTTCCCATCCAAAGAATAGCCAGGGCCAACCCTGCTTAGCTTCCTAGCTCAGATAAGGTCAGCCAATCCTGCCACCTGCTGAAGCCATTAGATCATATTATTGAACAAATCATAAGTGGCTTTAAGGTGACCTTTCTGCCACTGTTAAAGGTAGACGGGTTATTTTAATAACCTTAGCAATTATTGATAGAATTATTGTGGAAGTAATTCTAAATTAATTAAGCGAGGGGAAAATCAGTATAAAAAATAAATCCAAACATCAAAGAGAACAAAGAAAAGACTTTAAAGCTCATTGCATATTTTAAAAAGTGCCATATCAGCTTACTATTTCAGTCATAAAGACTAAAACACCAAGGTTAACGTTTTAAGGGTGGTTTATTTCAAGTAATGCTTAACGTTTCAAAAAGGGGTCATCTTAAATTACAAGGCAGGGTTTTAGTGCCTGGATCCAAAGCAAGCACAGGCATATCTGGTAAATCGGAAATGAGTTTAAGGAAACTTACTTCCGGTTAAATTTCTTTTGAGCTTCAGCCAATACTACTGAGAATAAACATGCAAAATCCAAAGCTCTTCATTAGACTTAATACACATAATACTCTATTGTGCTCTTGCCCAAAATCAATCTTAAACGAACTCCCAACAGTTTTCCATATTAGTTGCCAACATTAAAAGAGGATCCTGAAAACCTAATTCAAGCTTCAAGCAAAAATTTGGAAAAAGGATAAATGGTTCCCAACAAGAAACGCCTGCTGTCTGTCATTAGAAGACTTTGTCCTTCAATGGAAGGCTGAAGGCGGGACTGATATTTTGGGATATTCTCCCCCCCCCCCTTGCAGTGTCTATCAACTAAAAAATTAAGTTCGTTTCTCAGCTACAGAGGGAGAAGAACGCCATGAGACATGGCCACTTGTATTCAGCTTTGATATCTATGGTGCAACATTATAATGACAGTCATATACATTCTA
This sequence comes from Thamnophis elegans, assembly GCF_009769535.1. Lineage (NCBI taxonomy): Eukaryota > Metazoa > Chordata > Lepidosauria > Squamata > Natricidae > Thamnophis > Thamnophis elegans. The sequence continues at coordinate 84,750,966 of NC_045545.1, forward strand.
GTTCGCATATTATGTCTGGAATTGATATTTGGGTATTAATCCATATACACAGAGTGAAGCACTCCAGTGATATTCAGTAGAACCTATTTAATATGGAGTAGTTCCACGGTGACTTTTATTGCAAGCTGGGCAGTGAAAAGTGTTTTAATGGAGGCTTTCTAAATCTGATTCCTATCTTATGTCTTGGGGTAGAATTCATATCAATCAACACTCCCAGTTCAACATATTTGAATGGCACCAGACTATGGGAAATTGTTTCAGAGCGTTTTTCATTTTGACAGGAAAATTTGGAAAATAGATTCCAGAAATTTGAAATGGGGTTTACTCTTAAAAAAAAAAAAATCTACCCCAACAACATATGGGGTAGATTTTGCAATAACCTCAAATATAATGCACATAAAAACACACAAGCACAAGCCCACATATTCCCCTTCTCTAATTAAGAGGTCTGGAAGTTCCAACAGATTCAGGCAAATTTATTTGTTCAAAAGCATTTTTTTAAAAAGAAGACTATGTCAAAATCAGCTTGCAAAAATGAGTCCCTCTCCCATTTCATTCCTGCCTGTCTTGACAGCTAAAGAATGCATGCATTTTATATGCATATTACATATTGAATGTTGTTCGTCTTAATGCTAACCTTGCAGGTCGAAATCCCCTGAGTATCACTTCATCAGGAGTGAGAAATGAAGTCTATTTGGAAGAGCAGACAACTAAATTAACGAGACTGCCTTGTGTCAGCCAAAACATCATTACAGCTGATTAGCTGAGAGGAAGGAACTGAAAATAAAGGTGATGAATTTGAAAGGAAAAGAAAAATATATAGACAAGCCCTGGGAAAAAAAGGGAGGCAAACATTTGGGGATATAATACATAGCAGACAGAAGCTCCATACGTATTTTTATTAGCAAAGAAAATATTGTCGGGTGTTGGGAATCTTTGGATAGGTAAACAGTCAAGACCTATAGCCAAAAAAAAAAAAAAAGGGACACTCTATCTATCTAGCAGCAAAGGGGAGAAACATCCATTTTAATCGCTGCAATATTTAGAAGAATCACATTTCCATGGACATTGATTTTTAATTAGCTGATTTTAAAGAAGAAATAATTGTACACTAACATCTCTGACAGAGGGGAGAAGACGACACTGTTCCACAATAATTATTAGCCTGCTGTGTCTGGGAATCTGTGATGTAGTAGATACATCAAGGGCACTGGCAGGCTCATAAATAAGGAGGGTATGGCCATGTACTGCGTGTATTTTTTGCATCGATTGAGTTTAAACAGCAGATCCTTCACCAGAAAAAAAGGGGAGAAGAGGCAATCAGCCAAATTCATCACAACGATGCAGTATTTTAAATATTCCAGTTCTGGGCATTTCCCCAATGCCTCACTGTGTTGGATAATTTAAAAATGGCAGGGAATGGCAATTTTTGTCCATAATATTACAGACTAGAAAGGAAGAATTGGAGAACAGATTTCTGCTTACAAAGCAAAGTCAGACATGCCAACAAAATAGGAAGTCTCACTGTAATCAACAGAGCTCAGGTCTAAGTTATGGATAGGAGGGAAACAATTTCTCCATCACCAGAACAGCAAAATGTTTAAAAAGCTCTTCTCTCATCCAATTCCCCCTGCCCCTTTTTTTCCTCTTTTTTTTTTTTGGAACTGTAACAAAGATCTGTTATGATTGCAGAACAGAATAAAATGCAGATGTGGGCAGGAAAGAGAATTGATGTTATTCCTTTAAATATTGGGAACTCTGTGACAATATATTTGCTTAGCTATCTTTACAGGCACAGGCACACTGGGGAGGGAGGGGGGGAGACTAACTTTGTCTGACTTAGTCTTTCCACAGGCTAGACAGAGCTGTAATCTACTTCTCAGACAGAGTGATTACTATTTATAGTCACAAATTCTGGTTTGCTGGACATAACAGTTTGCATTCTCAACACATACGCGAGACTCCTTGGTGAGATGCCTTAATGGCTAAACAATTATTCTGTCATGTCATGATGTGCTGGCTATAAGTATCCTTCGCCACAACTCTGGAGCCAGAACTGTGACAGAGCCCAGCAAAGCTTTAAAAAAAAAAGTCCTATTGGATCAGACCACAACTCACCATCAGTCAGCTTTAGTCCTCTGTTCCCAACACTGCTGGGCTATGCTCACAAACTCTCACAGTCCTATTCTACTGTTGGGGGCCAAAGATATACTGTCTTTAGCCAAGGAGGCTTCACCTCCACAGAATTGTCACTTATTCAATCTAAAGCTTCAGGAACAAGATAATAATAATAATATTTTTTTAAAAAATCAAGGGCTTCTCTTTCCATAAATCAAAGCATGAAATCATTGCAAAAGAAGAGCGGGAGGTGCATATAAATATCCGCGAAGGTGAAAGAGTTATTCATACAAAACGGTTTAGGTCAGCTGGAAGGGAAGGGTCTGGAGGGGAAGGGGACTCCCATCTGCAAAGTTCAGGAAGAGCAGCAGATTGCAGGAAGGCAATTTAGGGAGGCGGGGGGGACAAAAAATCCCAGAGGCAGCGACAATAAAACCCAAAAGACGGTGCTGTCTAGTCTTGGGAAAAGAGATCTCCCCGGCTCGCCGGTTGGAACCTCCAATCCAGCGTGTGCTTTAAATAGCCCGAACAGGCTGTTTTACCGTCTGGCTTGGGAACAAAGTTCCCGGGGCGATCAAAACTCACTGGGGAGGATCGAGTCACCCCCACCTCCCTCGTTTTCGGCTCCTTTTCCTCTCGTAAAGGGGATGGGGAGAGATTCAGCCGCGCAGCCCAGCCAGACAACCAGCCTGGAAAGCCTTCCCCGGCGCGTTCCCACGGTCCTTTGGGTCTCCGGAGCGCGAACGGAACGGGCCGATCAATGGAACGACTCCGCTCGCCTCTCTCTCGCTCTCTCCCGCCATCTCTCCCCCCCCACCCCTCCGCCTTCCGCCTCCCGCAGCCCCGCCGGCGAAGCTGAAGGGCAACACACACACAAACCAAGCGGGGAGGATTTGATCCGAGCTGAAATTTCTCCCTCTCCCGCGCGCTCAAACCAACTCGGGTTTCCTGCTTTATGATTGCAAGCGACGAACGTTGCCCCACTGCAGATACGGTACGCAACTATCTGCTGGGAAAGACGCTATCCGACAGAGAGAGAGAAAGAGGGAGGGAGAAATAGAGAGAAAGAGGGAGAGAAGGAAGGAGAGAGAGAGAGAGAGAGAGGAAACGAAGCGCCCCGGATTGCAAGAAACGCAACTTTTGAAGGAGAGGAAATGGAGGGAAGGGGTGGGAGAGGTAGGAGAAAAGAGGAGTGGGTTACAAGAAAGGAGAAAAAAGGCTGAAGAGGGGGTGGGACGTAAGAGAACTTAAACCACCCAAGTCTCAGGCTCTTGGTAAGAAGGGCAAAACTGTTCGCCCGGAGAGGGTTTTCTTTGCGCGTTAAAAGCCGCAGGATCGGACCTCCCCCCCCCTCGACGAAGCTGCAGAAGAGGGACGGCGGGGAAAGTCTAGATCGCATTTCAGACGCTTGGAAAGTCTGGATCGCATTTCCCTGAACGGAACCACGCAAGGCGATCGGTCAGGTCGCTGTCTGGATCCAAATTCCGCCCCCATCCCCCAAAGTAGGGAGAGAGAAAAATGAGAGAGAGGGGGGGAAAAGACAGAAAGAGAAACTGAGAGAGGGAGAGAGAGAGGGGGGAGAGAGAGAGAGAGAGAGAGAGAGAGAGAGAGAGAGAGGGAAAAGCAGAAAGGGAGGGGGAGAGGGAGAAAGGCAGAAAGAGAGGGGATAAAGGGAGAGGGAGAGAGAAAGAGAGAGAGAGAGAGACGAAAGGAACTGTAAAAGCAATAAAAATAAATCGAAGAAGTACTTACTGATCTCCATACTCTGAAACAAAGACCGTTTGCAGTTACAAGTACAGGAGACATTAGGCTGGTTAGGTCCGCCGGTATTGTTGAGACCCATCAAGTTATACATTTAAAAAAAATCAGCCGGAGAAACAAAAGGAGCGGCGAGACCTCAAAAGGTCTCCGGGAAGCCCGACATAAAGACGGGAGCGCTGGCAGGAGGAGGGGGCGAAGGCTGAGAGAGAGAGAGAGAAAGAGACGGGAGAGGAAACCGAGGCAAACGTAACTGACTTTAAAAGTGAGTGAGTGAGTGAGTATGTGTGTGTGTGAGAGAGAAACCTTTGCGGAGGAAGGAGGGAGGGGGGGAAATCTCAACATAAAAAAGAGCACCCTCCTCAGTTTCACGGGGCTGGGGGCGGGGTGGGGGGAAGGAGAGATGTGTGGGTCTCTAGCTTCAGAAGCTGGTCAGAGAAGGCTGGAGCTCTGCGAGGTGCGGCTCGGCCCCCATTTCCCCCGGCAGACCTAGAAGTTCGCACACGGAGCGGACCAGACTTGCGACTTTGTTTCTCTCTCTCTCCCCGTCTCCCCTCTCTCGCGCTCGCCTTGGCCAGGCAAGATGTGAGTTCCTCCCTCCTCCTCCTCCCCCTCCTCCGCCCCCGGCCCCCCCTCTCCGTCCTCTGCTCCTCATTCAAGTCCAAGGAGATTCAGTTTCAGATGGGGGAAAGAGAGAGAGAGAGAGAGAGAGGAGACTGAAGCAGACAGACGGGGTGACGTCAACGCTAGACTGGAACTGCCCTTTCCAAAGGGAGGGGGAAAGCGCGCGCGCGCTGGGGGGGAGGAGGAGGAGGAGGGAAGGAATCTATTGGGGAAGGCGCGGTAGACTGGGAGGCGGGCTGGCGGGTTGGGAGGGGGGGGAGGTTCGGGCAGGACCGGCCCCCGCTGCCCAATGGCAAGCGGGAAGAGCCTGCTGGCCCCTCCCACAGCTCGGGATGTCGGATCTGCCTCTTAAAGACAAAGGTGCTCGGAGTCTGGCCAAAAAAAAAAAAAAAACACCCAGTCGGAATGGGGGGGGGGATCATCCTTGGCGGGGGGGGAAGCGGAGGGAGAAGAGTACTCTGCCAGGCTTCCGAGGGACCGAGGGAAGGAGATGTCTTGGTGGGAGGTGATGGGCATCAATCTGCTTTTCTTTATGTACGAAAGCAAAGGACCCTTGTCTCTGTCTGTCTGTCTGTCTGTCTCTCTGTCTGACTGTCTGTCTCTGTGTGTGTCTGTCTCCCCCCCCCCCGTCTCTGTCTCTCCCACTCTCTATCTGTCTGTATCTCTGTCTGTGTCTCTCCCTCTTTCTGTGTCTCTCCCTCTCTCTGTCTCTCCCACTCTCTGTCTGTCTGTCTGTCTTTCTCTCCATTTCCCTCTCTGCCTGTCTCTCTCTCTGTGTGTGTCTCTCTCCCTCTGTGTTTCTCCCTCCATCTCTCTGTCTGTCTCTCTGTCTGTCTGTCTGTCTCTCTCTCTCTGTCTGTCTGTCTCTGTGTGTGTGTGTCTCTCCCCCCCCTCTGTCTCTCCCACTCTCTGTCTGTCTGTATCTCTGTGTCTCTCCCTCTTTCTGTGTCTCTCCCTCTCTCTGTCTCTCCCACTCTCTGTCTGTTTGTCTGTCTCTCTCTCCATTTCCATCTCTGTCTGTCTCTCTCTGTGTGTGTGTCTCTCCCTCTGTGTTTCTCCCTCCATCTCTCTGTCTGTCTCTCTGTCTGTCTGTCTGTCTCTCTGTGTGTCTGTTTGTCTCTGTGTGTGTGTGTCTGTCTCCCCCCCATCTCTGTCTCTCCAACTCTCTGTCTGTCTGTATCTCTGTCTGTGTCTCTCCCTCTCTCTCTCCCACTCTGTCTGTCTGTCTCTCTCTCTCTCCATCTCCCTCCCTCTCTGTCTGTCTGTCTCTCTGTGTGTCTCTCCCTCTGTGTTTCTCCCTCCATCTCTCTGTCTCTCTCTGTGTGTCTGTCTATCTCTCTCTCGCTTTCTCTTCCCTTCTCTATCCCTTTGGTCAATAAAATGTTCCTAAATCGCCCCAGTCCCCAAGTTATGAAGAATAAGTGAGGTCCAACCGGCTTCCATGAGGACCGAACTTGGTAAGTGAAAGGATGCTGTTAGAAAAGGAGGGAGAGAGGGAAAGAGAAGCAGCCTCTAAATGCTCCGCTGTGCCAAATCAGATGGGGTATCAGTTAAAAAGGATCTTGAGTGGGGAGATTGGGAAAATTGAAGGCCCGAACACCTAGAAGTCATCAGGTTGGGGAGATTTTATTACTGCCCTGATCCTTCTCATTTCTAAAGCCTCATTTATCTCTCCCACGTAAATCAATTTGGGGGGGGTCTTTTAACCTAATGGGAAGTCTTTATATCCTCCCCTCCAGATATGCAAAGAGAGCCCTACAGTTCTATCCTACTAATTTTTGTTTATTTGAATTTATTGGCCATTCAACTCCTATGGACTGCCCAGTTAAAAGTGAAGAATTCACTCTAATCTAAGATTAAGTTTCACCATAATCTAGGATTTGAGGAAACAGAGTGGGAGGATATCAGATGAAGATTCCACACTTTGCCAGATCTCAGCTCCAACCACTCAGACATCCGACAGATAGCAGCAAAGGGTAGAGAAACAAGTAATTCTTTGCTGTCATTTAGAGATCTCTCTCTCTCTCTCTCTCTCTCTCTCTCTCTCTATCTATCTATCTATCTATCTATCTATCTATCTATCTATCTGATCTTTATAATCTATATAATCTATATAATTTCTATAGCCACCCATCTCTATCAATGACTCTGGGGCAACTTACAATTTTGAAGATATATTGGTTGTAGTGCATTAAACGTACATGAGATTTGTCTGATTTTGATTCAGGGTGCTTTGGAAATCTAGCCAATTGTGGTTAATTAAAAAAAGTGTCTAAATAAATCAAGGTTTGGTTTAGTGTGACGTGCAAACTTAGTCTACCTTCATAGCAACAGGCTGTCACACTGGACTTTAAAAACTATAATTTGAGAATGAACAAAGGGTTGAAAAATTTAGGCCAAAATATACCTACCAGTGCTACATGACAATATTTTTGTGCTGTGACATCTAACATAATTATTGCCTGCAAGAGTTACAGTGTGGTTACTGAATGCTAGCCAAATAAATAAACCAGATACTTAGATAAACCCTATTTTATCATAAAACTTTTAATTCAAAAATTACCCATGTAAACATTTCTTTATACTTTGGATCACATTGTATATTAGGATGTTGTAAGTGTGTACTTATTTTACTGCACAGTGTCTTACTGCCAAAATGCAAATGCAGTTTAGTCGGTCATGTGCCAACTGTACAGGTAGAGTTAGAGCTAGCTGAAAATTTAAACTATTAATAGTTTAATGAATTAGTATTGCCAATTAACATTGATAACATCAGCACATATGATTCTTAACACATCTAAAGCTGCTTCTTAGTAAAAGGGCTAATAACTATTTGTGTAGCTCTTTCTTGATGAAAACAATATTATAGAGCTTTGCTATTATTTTGGATTTTTTTAATTGAATCATTTTTCTAAGGAAAAAGGCCAACACAGTGTACGGCATGACGGTAAATGAATTATCTTTTAAGGAAGTTAAAATAAAACTGGCAAAGTATTATGTCTTTGTGTAGAGCTACTAGAACTGTGGGAAAACCACTATTAGGAGGCAGGAAAAACATTTTGCTGCATCATGTCATCTGGTTTTTTGCACCCCAGATTCTACCTTAAGCACATCCATTCTGGGGTCCTAGTCAGCATACTGGAAAAAGTATATTGCAGAACCCCAAGTACAACCCAAATTATTATAATTTTTAATAATATTTTTTATTTTCAAAACAAACACAACACAAAGAATCCTCCTTTACATACTGTAGAAAGTGTACCAGTTGGTTACAAAAGACTTTCGTGCATCTCTTCCACAGACATAAACCGTAATTCATATTAACTCAAGTATTTTAACTCAGATATTTATACATATTACCATCATCATACCTCGATTTTCATTTGACTATAATTGTTTAAACGTCCATCATAAAATATACCAAGATTTAAAACATAACCACATACTGGCATTTCATTTGCTATTTCTAAAATCCTCCAATAACACTGAATCCTTATGGCCTATTCTAGCTAAACATCCATAATATTTAGTAACAAAAATATCTAATCCTCCTTTCCAAATCACTGTTTACAATTTGCATCCAGTTTCCTTATGTTGTGTATACACACACACACACACACACACACACACACACACACACACACGTTGTTATCATTATCCCTCCTTTATTTGACTGTATCCTGTAATAATATTTTCCCCCCAATAATCAAAACTTAACTATATTTAACTTAGTTCTTTTTTATTAGCCTTTATATATAACCCATAAGATTTCTAATCTTCCTTTCATGGGTACCTTCAATATTCGTATGCAATTATTACTTATCATAACAATACATATGTATACATTATTATCATTATCAATTATTTATTTGACTATATCTATTGTCACTAAATTTCACTAAGTTTAACTAGTTTTAAATTATATACTTCCATCTATCAACCTGTATCTTTCCAATAGCAAAACAGTCTCATGTCTTCTGCCATTTGTGGTATCAGTCTTCTAATCATCTCCTTAATCAAATTTGTATAGACTCCTCTTAGCAACTCATTGCTTATTACTGTATATACTCGAGTATAAGCCTAGTTTTTCAGCCCACTTTTTGGGCTGAAAAAAGCCGCCTCGGCTTATACTCGAGTCAGTGAAAAATTTGCCCAAAATGGAGGAGAAAAAGGGGCGGGGCCATGCCGCTGGGTGACACTCGTGAATGGCCTAGTGCCCCTGTGAGTTTCCCCTCCCTCTGTGTCAGTTTGCCGCGCAGCGCGCACCGCACCATCCCCCCTCCTCATGTTCTAATGTAATGCAGGGCTGTCTTACGATTCCCCTTCCTCCCCCTCCTGCCGCTCTGCAACAATGTCCCACCTCCTCCTTGTTATGGCAAGCAGCCACATAGCGATGTCCCACCTCCTCTGGTACAGTGATCCAATGATAGGAATCACTGTGCCGTGTGTCATAGGAGGCGGGACATCGCTCCCGCGGCTGCACGGGACATCATCATCACAGCGGGACATCAGCATCATGAGGTGAGTGAAGTATTTCATTGAATACACCGCTAGTTTACTGTTTTTCTTTGAAATAAATATTCAAAAACATTATTGGTATCTATTTTTATTTTTGAAATTTACCGGTAGCTGCTGCATTTCCCACCCTAGGCTTATACTCGAGTCAATAACTTTTCCAGTTTTTTGTGGTAAAATTAGGTGCCTCGGCTTATATTCGGGTCGGCCTATACTCGAGTATATACGGTAAGTCTCTCGTGTAATTTCAATGCCCTTCTTCTGTTTCCTTAACCAGCTTATCTTTAATTGTCAGTAGTGTTATCAATGATGTTGCTAATAAAATTTCTCTCTTTAAATCCATTTAACAAAATTCTTTTGTTTTTTCTTCTGTATCTTGCCATCTGGGATAGAGTTCCCCTCCATTTAATTCCTCTTTCAGTATTCCACTCTTTCGATTTCCAGACTACCCATAGCTGCTAGGCTCAATAGCTGTGAATTAATTCCAGAACCAAAGACTGCTTGCCCTTAATAGCAGGTGCTGAAGTGGAAGAAAATTCTTGCCCTTGTCTCCCATTTATAAATTTTCCTTCCTGGACTCATCTAAGAGAGACACTGACTGTTGTAGGAAATAGATGTTTGGAGGGATCCATCAAAGTTTTTAAGTTCTTAGAAAAGAAGGCAGAGCTGGGGTGTTAGAATTCTGGATTGTAATCATTTATGAAGGCCAGAGGTAGTCCTACTTTCAAAGCGACACACGTACACATTTAATATATTGGTGCATCAAAGAGAAAGGAAGGCTCGTCTTTTCTTTTGAAGGTTGCAACGCTACACTCACTCTGCTGAACTCAGGTATATTTACTTCTGAGCAGGTACGCACAGAATTGCATATGAAAGGAGAGTGGCATAATCTGAAGCATTTTCATATCTAGTCTTAACTAGGTATATAGAGAGTCCTCATTCGAAGTTATGACAGACCTCCCTGGGGCTGCTTATGCCCCAATTTCAAAATCCCCCCTATTTTCCAAAGCACCAGAAGGCAAGACAAGAACCAATGGATGGAAATCACTCCAGGAAGGAAGCAACCTAGAACTAAGGGCTAACGGTGAGAACAATTAATCAGTGGAACAGATTGCATTCAGAAATTGTGGATGCCCAATTACTGGAGGCTTTCAAGAAGAAAGTGGACAGCCATTTGTCTGAAATGATATTGAGTCTCCAGCTCAAAATGGGTTAGACTAGAAGACCTCCAAGATTCCAATTCTGTTATTCTTTGATGTTTATGATGGCAGCACCTTCCCTATTTTAACTATGTGCTTCACTGAAAGTGAATTATTTTTTACTGACCCTGATTTTTACTGATAACTGATCCCTCCCTATCTGCATGAAAAACTTACAATGGGATTACTTGAAAGAGTGAATCTGATTTATGTTGGCTCAGCAACGGCCCAGCGATCTTTTCACGCTGATTAAAGGTGTTGTGGAAATCTATAATTTGGAGGCTTACCAGGATCTGATTTGGTTCTTCTAAAAGGATTATTTTTAAAAGGACACTTGGCAACAGAAACATCCTCCCCTCTCTTATTCTCATTATCATAATAAAAGCTGGACCACTTTTTAATGCTTGGGTTCACAAATCACATTTAAACAGATCTATGATTTATATTCAACAATAGCTAGTTTTGTGATCCTCATTACAAACTAGATTAGCAGAGCTTACTTAGATCCCATTACAGGTAGTCCTTGAGTTATGACCACAATTGACCCCCAAATTTATGTTGCTAAGCAAAACATTTGCTAAGTGAGATTGTCCCATTCGTGACTTTTCTTGCCAGAGTTGTTAAGTGAATCCTTTCATTTGTTAAGTTAGTAACATGGTCGTTAAGCGAATCCAGCTTCCCCCAATGACTTTGCTTGTCAGAAACCTGACGGGAAGGTTACAAATGGTGATCACATGACCTGGGGACACTGCAACCGTCATAAATACGTGCCAGTTGCCAAGTATCCAAATTTTGATCACGTGATCATAAGGATGCTGCAACGGTCGTAATGTGAAAAACGGTCATAACTCACTTTTTCCAGTCCTGTTGAAACTTTGAACGTTCACTAAATAAATAGTTGTAAGTAGAAGACTACTTGTGTTATAGTTTTACACCTACAGGTAGTCCTCAACGTATGACCACAATTGAGCACAAATTTTATGTTGTTAAGTGAGACAATTGTTAACTGCTCTCAACACAGCAATAGCAATAGCAGTTAGACTTATATACCGCTTCATAGGGCTTTCAGCCCTCTCTAAGCGGTTTACAGAGTCAGCATATTGCCCCCAACAACAATCCGGGTCCTCATTTTACCCACCTCGGAAGGATGGAAGGCTGAGTCAACCTTGAGCCAGTGAGATTTGAACAGCCGAACTGCAGAACTGCAATCAGCTGAAGTAGCCTGCAGTGCTGCACTCTAACCACTGCGCCACCTCAATCAAGCATTAACTGTGATATCAAATATTGTTTTAAACATAATTTTTATTAAACATATCAAAATATAAAATACAAATGAAAGCAATGAGAAAAGGAGATGGGGGAGAGAAAAACATTAACTTCCAATTCTTTTCAGTATAGTAGAATAAATATAATAACATTACAACTTCAACTTTTGACTTTTGCATGCTTAAAATGTATTAGCCATTGCTATAACAACAAACTTGTCTAATCAGCAAATCCCAAAGTCAACTTATTTTTTTCTATCTCAAGCAAAAAAATCCAGAAGCTGTTTCCAAGTAGAAAATTGTGACATGAAGTATTTTCCCTGTTGAGAGGGCACACAATCATGTACTTTGTATTATCTTGGAAAACTGATTTAAGGCCTGTGTTCAATATTGTTGAAGGATATCAACAATATTTGTCAGAAGGATCTTAACAAACTTGAACATTGGGCACTATCTAATAAAATGAAATAGAATGGTGAAATGCAATGGTTTCTTGCCTACATTTAAGCAAGAAAAACGAAATACAGTATAGGTGGTACCTTGCTCAATAGTAGTAACTGTGAGAGGGATCTTGGAGTCCTAGTGGACAACCATTTAAATATGAGCCAGCAGTGTGCAGCAGCTGTCAAAAAAGCCAACACAGTTCTAGGCTGCATAAACAGAGGGATAGAATCAAGACCACATGAAGTGTTAATACCACTTTATAATGCCTTGGTAAGGCCACACTTGAAATCCTGCATCCAGTTTTGGCCACCGCGATGTAAAAAAGATGTGGAGACTCTGGAAAGAGTGCAGAGAAGAGCAACAAAGATGATTAGGGGACTAGAGACTAAAACATATGAAGAACGGTTGCAGGAACTGGGTATCTCTAGTTTAATAGAAAGAAGGACTAGGGGAGACAAGATAGCAATGTTCCAATATCTCAGGGGCTGCCACAAAGAAGAGGGAGTCAAACTATTCTCCAAAGCACCTGAGGGCAGGACAAGAAGCAATAGGTGAAAACTAATCAAGGAGAGAAGCAACGTAGAACTGAGGAGAAATTTCCTGACAGTTGGAACAATTAATCAGTGGAACAGCTTGCCTCCAGAAGTTGTGAATGCCCCAACACTGGAAGTCTTTAAGAAAATGTTGGATAGCCATTTGTCTGAAATGGTATATGGTTTCCTGCCTAGGTAGGGAGTTGGACTAGAAGACCTCCAAGGTCCCTTCAACTCTGCTATTGTATTGTATTGTATTGATATAAGACCCATGGTGGTGCAGTGGTTGGAATGTAGTATTGTAGGCTGACTCTGCCCTCTGTCAGGAGTTTGATCCAGAATGGCTGAAGGTTGACTCAGCCTTCCATCCATCTGAGGTCAGTAAAATGAGGACCCAGATGGTTGGGGGCAACATGCTAATTCTGTAAACCTCTTGGAGATGACTGTAAAGCACTGTGAAGTGGTAAAGAAGTCTAAGTGCCAGTAGAGATTCTCAGTCATGCAGGTCATGGTTGTCCCAAAGGTGCTTTTTTCAGGAGGCAACTGGGCTTTCTCGTTTTTTCTTTGAAGACATTTCACTTCTCATCCAAGAAGCTTATTCAGCTGTGACTGGATAGTGTGGAATGAAAGGATCTATATTCCTTACAGGATAAATCTTTAAATCCTTCCGTTCCCCACTCTCCTGTCAGAACTGAAGAAGCTTCTTGGATGAGAAGTGAAAGGTCTTCAAAGAAAAAAACAAGGAAGTCCAGTTGCCTCTTGAAAAAAGCACATTTGGGATAAGTCTAAGTGATATTGCTATATTCCTGCAGGTGTCACGCATGCAGAAACAAGATGGCAGCTCTGATCTTCTGACCTTTAAATTGTAGAGTTCTACAAAGTTTTGACCCTCTGTGTTGGGTTGTCAGTGCCTGAAAACTTTGCTGAAAACTTGCCCTTGGAGTTCTAAAGGTAAAGGTTCCCCTCGCACATATGTGCTAGTTGTTCCCGACTCTAGAGGACGGTGCTCATCTCCGCTTCAAAGCCAATGTGATAAACACACTTTTTAATGGAAAATTTACACTGTGGGGGAAGACAAACAATTTGTATTACTGAATTCAAATACTATGTTAAGCTGTGGCTGGCTGAACAAGCCACAGTGACTGGAATCAAGCATTAAAAGGTTCCCCCGCACAGGTGTGCTAGTTGTTTCCGGCACTAGGGGACAGTGCTCATCTCTGTTTTTAAGCCAAAGAGCCAGCGCTGTTCGAAGACGTCTCTATGGTCATGTAGCTGGCATGATTAAACGCCGAAGGTACATGGAATGCTGTTACCTTCCCACCAAAGGTGGTTCCTATTGTTCTACTTGCATTTTTACATGCTTTCGAACTGCTAGGTTGGCAGAAGCTGGGACAAGTAAAGGGAGCTCACTCTGTTACGCAGTTCTAGGGATTCGAACCGCCAAACTGCCGACCTTTCTGATCGACAAGCTCAGCCACTGAGCCACCGCGTCCCTTAGAGTTCAACATGGTGACAAAAGGGAATTGAGTTATGATCGCCTCCATCCAGGTGGTTTTATCTGACTTCTCAGTCTAGCATTAGAGGCCTGGGATTTCCTAGTGGTTTCCAGCCCAGGTGTTCATCCCTTTCAGCTTTTTCCAAGATCAACAAGGGTGTCTCTAACACATTATTATTTACTCTGTCCATTCAGGGGAATCTTTTACATCCACCTTGCTCCACCTGGCATTTTTTTGGGGATGGGTTCCGATTTCATTCCTTAGATTCCTTGGTAACACACAAAGACCAGGATTGTGGGAGCTGTAGTCATAGCACATCCCAGTTAGGCCGTAGCATGTCAAGGGGATGTCAAGGTTGCTTTTCTGTTTATTTATTCAATTCAGCAGAATTCTCTCCTTTTATTAATCCATTCCCTTGTTTAAGAATGTAGGTCATTAGGGAAGAAGTCTGAGGAATATGTATGTAACCAGGCTGATACAAAGTCAAACAACTAGACTGTTTAGTCTGTTTCATTAGTCTGGCTTGCCAGGATCAGCTTGTTTATTTATTTATTCAATCAATTTATATAGTCTTGCCTTAGCTCTGCCGGTTAACTATGAATTTTAAGTGTATTACGGAGCCTCAGGTCCTCTGCACGCAAAGCATGTCTGCGGCCTTGCAGCCACCATACTCCTGAAGGTTGGATAGGCACTGAAAACCAGTTACCCGAATAACTTTCTGAAATCTGCATCCAAGACATTGTAAAATATTGGACAGGACATCCATGCACACGATGAATGTTCAATCCAATAACCTTCTTACAGTGAATTTTGGTTTCCCCCTCTGGCAAGAGTTGTGGAAAATGAAATGGAAAAATGACTCAACTCTCTCCGAATGGAGACTGCTGGGTTTATAATTCATAGCCAGTTGTCACTGTTCAAAGTTTCTGTTAGGACATTCGCTGGGATGCCTGCCAAGAAGAAAGTAAGTGTGTGTGTGTGTGTGTGTGTGTGTGTGTGTGTGTGTGTGTAGTATGTGCCTAAGAAAGGCTTCTATGAAGGATATTGAACCCCACTGTTTTACAATCTTGAATATTTAGGTTTACAAAACACAGGTAAGGTTTTAAAAAAAGAAACCCTGGCAGATTTGTGCAACGTACTAAGCTTGGTTAATATGAACGGCTGCTGCAAAACTGTGCCTGCTGTTATTGTTCCCCTCTTCAAAGGGAAAGACAGCAAGAGTGAATGTCGAACCTAGAGCGGGATTAATTTGTTAAATGTGTCTGAGAAAGCATTTGTCAGAATTCTGATGGAAAAAAGTAGCAGAGGTAACAATTGGGAAATACAATGGGAATCTCTGCTGTGCTGGGCATATATGTAGATCAGAATAACAGAATAGCAGAGTTGGAAGGGACCTTGGAGTCTTCTAGCCCTAGCCCTGCTTAGGCAGGAAATTTTATACCATTTCAGACAAATGGTTGCCCAATCTCTTCTTAAAAACTTCCAGTGTTGGAGCATTCACAACTTCTGGAGGCAGGTGGTTCCACTGATTAATTGTTCTAACTGTCAGGAAATTTCTCCTTCATTCTAAGTTGCTTCTCTCCTTGATTAGTTTCCACCCATTGCTTCTTCTCCTGCCCTCAGGTGCCTTGGAGAATATCTTGGCTCCCTCTTCTTTGTGGCAGCCCCTGAGATATTGGAAGACTGTTCTCATGTCTCCCCTGGTCCTTCTTTTCATTAAACTAGACATACCCAGTTCCTGCAACCGTTCTTTATATGTTTTAGTCTCCAGTCCCCTAATCATCTTTGTTGCTCTTCTCTGCACTCTTTCTAGAGTCTCAACATATTTTTTACCTTGTGGTGATCAAAACTGGATGCAGTATTCCAAGTGTGGCCTTACCAAGGCCTTGTAAAGTGGTATTAACACTTCAGGTGATCTTGATTCTATCCCTCTGTTAATGCAGCTATTTGTTTTCCTCAGTAGGTTATTAAGAATTGTCTGAATGTAAAGGAAAGGAAATAAAATTTGTTTATATTTGTTCATTGAGAAAAAGTGCACAACAAAGCGAATAAGCCCGATTTATGGAATGTTTTGCG
This sequence comes from Thamnophis elegans, assembly GCF_009769535.1. Classification (NCBI taxonomy): domain Eukaryota; kingdom Metazoa; phylum Chordata; class Lepidosauria; order Squamata; family Natricidae; genus Thamnophis; species Thamnophis elegans. The sequence continues at coordinate 84,766,994 of NC_045545.1, forward strand.
TTTTTATTTATTTCATTAGTCACCCACTTCCAGTGGATTCTGCATTGAGTCCAGTGGTGGGTTTCAAAAATTGTTCGAACCTACTCTGTGGGTGTGGCCTCCTTTGTGGGAGTGGCTTTGTGGGAGCCGCCCCAGACGCCCCCCCCCCCCTCGGATCTACCTTTGCTCACCTCACTATCTGTTACCTATCCCACTACCTACTATCTGCTGCCTGCTCCTGCGGCCCCTAGAAAAGATCTGGCCGTCCTAGGCTGACTGGTGTGCTTACTCGGGCAGGGAAGAGGACGATCCTTGAACTGGACCCTGCGTCATTGCAGCCTCCTCCGGATTTTGCTCCTGGGCCTTGCTTAACCATTAGGAGGAGTAGGATTGTGGCTGAGCTGGCGTGGGAGCAATAGAGGATGGCGGCTGCAGTGGCGAGGACTGAGCCCCGAAAACATCAGTACTTCCCCCTCCATCTGCTAGAGTGGCACAAGTCAGCCTCGAACTTTGGCCCCCTACATTGGGGCCCTTATCCATCTTCAGGAAAGAGACTTTTAAATATACAGCCCGCTAACCTTCATTGGCAGGGTAAGACTGCATGGTTGCCGCCCATGAATTTTGGATCTTTATATCTAATCCTGCTTGTATACGGCCACCTTATATATCACGCACTTTTGACTTGGTGGCCAAGGACGTCTTCCCAGGACATAAGAAGGGAGAGGAGCGGATCACCGCTCCCTCCACCCTTTCCACATTACTATACGTTATAATTGCGCAATTTTAAAACAGTATGATGAGTGTATGGGAGTTGGCTGGAATTGAATGGATGGCCCACTTTTATTATTTGTTACTATTGTATTTTTATATGTTTTTAAATATTACGTGGGAATTGCTAGGGTGGATAAATGAGAATGTTTGACTCGGAGGGCCTGCTGGGGAAGACGGGGGTCAGTGGGGTGGTCGGGGGGACTACTGCTACGGGAGTGGGTCGGAGCATTACGGTCATTACAGGGAGGGGCAGACATGGCAGGGACTTTAGGGCTAGCCATTACCGGGGAAGGAGGGTTCGCTACATCACAGAGATCCCTCCTTCCGGCCCTATGAGCCCCACTCCAAGACCAGATGGCGCGAGTAGTCAGGACCCTGGTCTCAGGCTGTTGTCGCTAAATGCCAGGTCTGTTGTACACAAAGCTCCTCTCGTCCGGGACTTAATTGTTGACGAGAGGGCAGACCTGGCATGTATTACTGAAACCTGGCTGGGCACAGAAGGAGGAGTCCCCCTTGTAGAGATGTGCCCAGAGAGATTTCAGGTGCTTCATCAGCCGAGAGCCCAGGGAAGGGGTGGCGGTGTGGCTATTGTTATCCGGGAGTCTCTGTTACCTCGTAGGGTCCCTGCTCCGGAGCTTGTCGGGTGTGAGTCCCTGCTGATAAAGTTGGACCTCAAGGGTCAAGTGGGTTTGCTGCTAACGTACCTGCCTCCCAACTGCGTTGCAGCATCCCTCCCCTCGCTCCTCGAGTCAGTAGCCGAGCTGGCAGTTGAGTTCCCCAGGCTTATAGTTCTGGGGGACTTTAATTTGCCATTGCTCGGTGAACGCTCTGATGTGGCGCAGGAGTTCATGGCTTCCATGACAGCCATGGGCTTGACCCAGGTAATTCGGGGCCCAACCCATGCAGCGGGTCACATGCTCGACCTCGTATTCCTCTCGGAGCAGTGGATGTGTGATCTTGGTCTGAGGGGTAATGAGATCATACCCCTGTCGTGGTCAGACCACTGCCTACTGAGGCTTGACTTCCGGAGGCCAAACCCCCACCGTAGGGAGGAGGAACCGACCAGGTGGTTCCGCCCCAGGCGACTTATGGACCCGTTGAGGTTCCAGACGGAGCTTGGGGTTATTCCTGATACTCTCGCCCACAGTTCGGCGGAGACTCTGGTTGCCGCCTGGCATTCGGCGGCATCGGAGTCTCTTGATCGGATTGCGCCACTACGGCCCCTCCGGGTCAGTGGATCCCGGAGACCTCCTTGGTTCACCGAGGAGCTCCGGGAGAAGAAACGCCGGAGGAGATGCCTAGAGCACCTGTGGAGGTCCGATAAGTCCGAGGCGAACCGAGCACTTCTGACTACCTGCACCAAGGACTACGTTCGGGCATTAAGAGCTGCCAAAAGATCACACATCTCCGCCTTGGTAGCGTCCGCCGAGTCACGCCCAGCCGCCCTGTTTAGGATAACCCGCTCCCTCCTTAATAGGAGGGATGCGGGAGACCCCTTGCAGGGTAGGGCTGAGGACTATGCTCAGTTCTTGGCGGACAAAGTAGCTCGGTTCCGGTCGGACTTGGACTCCACCGCAGTAGATCCAGCCGAGACACAGGAGGATTACTTGGCAAATCATCTCTGGGTTGAGTTCCAGGATGTTGCCTCTGGGGATGTGGACAAGGCCATTCGAGCTGTAAGTGCCTCCACCTGCATTCTGGACCCGTGTCCCTCCTGGCTGGTTGCCAACAGCAGGGAGGTGACACATGGCTGGATCCAGGCGGTCGTGACCGCCTCCCTTCGGGAGGGGCACTTCCCCGCCGTACTCAAAACGGCGGTGGTGAGACCCCTCCTGAAGAAACCATCCTTGGATCCAGCCATTTTAAACAACTTTCATCCTGTCTCCAACCTCCCCTTTATTGGGAAGGTTGTGGAGAAGGTGGTGGCCTTCCAGCTCCAACGGGCCTTGGAGGAAGCTAGCTATCTTGACCCCTTCCAGTCCGGCTTCAGACCTGGTTACAGCACAGAAACCGCTTTGGTCGCATTGACCGATGATCTCTGGAGGGCCAGAAATGGAGGCTATGCGTCCATCCTGGTTCTCCTTGACCTCTCAGCGGCTTTCGATACCATCGACCATGGTATCCTTCTGCGACGACTGCGGGAGGTGGGAGTGGGAGGCACTGTTTTGCAGTGGTTCTCCTCCTACCTCTCGGACAGGTCGCAGTCGGTGTTGGTCGGGGGGCAGAGATCGTCCCTGAGGCCCCTAACATGTGGGGTGCCGCAGGGTTCGGTCTTATCCCCCCTACTATTTAACATATACATGAAACCGCTGGGCGAGATCATTCGGAGGCACGGGATAAAATACCACCAATATGCGGACGATACGCAACTGTATCTGTCCGCCCCGTGCCAACTCAATGAAGCGGTGGACGTGATGAACCGGGGTCTTGAGGCCGTTAAGAACTGGATGAGCGCTGACAAACTGGTACTCAACCCGGACAAGACCGAGTGGCTGTTGTGTTTCCCTCCCAACAATTTGGCTAATGTTCCAACACTTAGGCTGGGGGGTCAAATTTTATACCCCTCAGATAGGGTCCGCAACTTAGGAGTCCTCCTGGATCCACAGCTGACTTTTGACCACCAGTTGTCAGCTGTGACCAGGGGGGCATTTGCCCAGGTTCGCCTGGTCCGCCAGTTGCGGCCCTACCTAAACCGGGAGGCTCTCGCAACAGTCACTCGAGCCCTTGTGATCTCTAGGCTGGAATACTGCAATGGGCTCTACATGGGGTTGCCCTTGAAGTGCATCCGGCGACTGCAGTTAGTCCAGAATGCAGCCGCACGAGTGATAGTGGGCGCACCGCGGTTTGCCCACGTTACACCTATCCTCCGCGAGCTGCACTGGCTACCTGTCGGTCTCCGGGTGCGCTTCAGGGTACTGATGACCACCTTTAAAGCACTCCATGGTAGTGGATCTGGGTACTTGAGAGACCGCCTTCTGCCGATTACCTCCCTCCGACCGATTAGATCGCACAGACTGGGCCTCCTCCGAATCCCATCCGCCAGTCAATGTCGACTGGCGACTACATGGAGGAGAGCCTTTTCTGTTGCAGCTCCGACCCTGTGGAACGATCTCCCCGTCGAGATCCGCACCCTCACCACCATCCAGACCTTTCGCGCAGCCCTCAAGACCTGGCTCTCCCATCAGGCCTGGGGATAGGTTCCCAATTTACCCGCCCGAGTGTTGACTGTTGAATGAAAGTTGTGTTTTATTATTTTTTTTTGTTCACATTTTGTTTGTTTTTTGATATTGCACCCCCTTCCCCGTGATTGTAAGCCGCCCTGAGTCCCCTCAGGGAAAAGGGCGGCCTATAAATCTTAATAAATGACTAAAATGACTAAATGGCTTGCCGCCCATGTGACCGGATGGGAGTGGCTTTCCACCCATGTGACCGGATATGAAGATGCCGACGACACTTGTCAGAACCACCTTAAATTACCTCACACACAGCACTGGCATGCATACGAATATGATGTAAACTTCTTTTTTAAAAGGCATCTTTGGTTTGCGTTAAAACAACTTCAACACACGCAATGTTCTGATTGCACCACAAACGCAGTAGTCCTCCTTACCTTTCACAGAGGCACTGAGTTTTATAAATATGAGCATGATAGCGTAGAATAATCATATCCAAGGACCAGTGGTGGGTTTCAAAAAAATTTGGAACCTCTTCTGTAGGTGTGACCTGCTTTCCGGGTCCACTGGTGGAACCTCTTCTAACTGGTTCGGTAGATTTGACGAACCGCTTCTACCGAATAGGTGCGAACTGGTAGGAACCCACCTCTGATTGAGTCCAATGCATGAATCTGCAGCTGGTTGAAATGTGATACAACCCATACATGATGGAAGTAAAGCATGAGAATAACCATAATGGTTCAACATTGAGCAAGGAGTAAGAATAACTGCAATGGTTCGACATTGAGTAAGAAGTAAGAAAGGGAAGATTGCTTCATATATCTATGGATAAATGTATGAAGAATGTTTATGGTGAGAGCAGAGATACAGTAGAGAGATATGTTGGTTGGAAACTTGAAGAGACTGGTATTTTTGTATGCAAATGATGTGGTGTCTGTTAGCTGAGAATCCAAATGATTTGCAGCCAGTGGTAGTTTAGTCAGAATGAGAAAATAAATTAGGATTAAATTCTAAAACAAAACTATGAAAATAAGAGCAATCTGTTTGAGAGGCGGAGGAAGACCAAGGAAGTGGTTGGATGGAGCCAATAAGGTTTTCAGCATGGAAAAATAAGGCATTTAAGGAACAGAAGACAATGTATAAAGCAGTGTATTGTTGTCCTTAGCAAAGATAATTTGCAAGGATAGAAATGTTAGTTAATAGCAATAGCATTTAGACTTATATACTGCCCTATAGGGCTTTACTGGACTATCTGCATGGTTTACAATGTCAGCATATTGCCCTCAAGAATATGGATCTTCATTTTCCTGACCTTGGAAGGATGGAAGGATGAGTCAACCTTGAGCCCATCAGGATTGAACTCCAGACTGTGGGCAGAGTTAGCCTGCAATACTGCATTCTACCCACTGTGCCATCAGAGCTCTTTTTAATCATAGAGTCTTAGTTAGAAGTGACTTTAAAGGTAATCTAATGCAACTCCCCTGTTCCGCAAGACCTATCAGACCAGATTATCTCTGACAGCTAAGTTGTCCAGTCTCTTTTTGACCGGTAACGGACCATTTTATGTCGCTGTTTGTCCCATTGGAAGTTCCTCCTGATGGCTAGCTTGAACTTTCTTTCTTGAGGTTTCATCCCATCCATCCATCCATCCATCCATCCATCCATCCATCCATCCATCCATCCATCCAACCATCCATCCATCCATCCATCCATCCATCCATCCATCCATCTTCCTTCTTTCCTTTCTTCTTTCTTTCTTTTGCTATAACCCTTCAGATAGTAATAGCACTTCGACTTACATACCGCTTCACAGTGCTTTACAGCCCGCTCTAAGTGTTTACAGTCAGCATATTGCCTTCAACAATCTGGGACCTCATATTATTTGATATTTGAAGACTGTTCTCCTATCTTTTATCCAGATACAGAATTCAGTAACTCGGGATAATCTGGCATGACCCATTGATTTGAATTGATTTATTGCATTTCTATGCCGCCCTATTCCCAGAGGGACTCAGGGCGGCTCACAAACCAAAATAAGGGGGGGGGGATACAAACAGGAGGAAAACAACGGACAAACACTACAACAATTTAAAAACAATCAACAACCACACAATTCGAGCGGGGATGGAGAACTCGTCAGCCCCAGGCCTGTCGGAACAGCCAGGTTTTAAGGGCTTTGCGGAAAGCCTGAAGGGTGGTGAGGGTCCGAATCTCCACGGGGAGCTCATTCCAGAGGGCCGGAGCAGCCACAGAGAAGGCCCTCCTCTGGGTGGTAGCCAATCGGCATTGGCCGGCGGATGGAATTCGGAGGAGGCCTAGTCTGTGGGATCTAATAGGTCTTTGGGAGGTAATTGGCAGAAGGCGGTCTCTCAAATACCCAGGTCCAATACCATGAAGGGCTTTATAAGTGACGACTAGCACCTTGAAGCGTATCCGAAGACCAATAGGCAGCCAGTGCAGTTCGCGGAGGATAGGTGTGACGTGGGTGTACTGGGGTGCACCCACAATCGCTCGTGTGGTAAAATCATGTTGATTCAAGCGTAGCACATCTACCTAAATTCTCACAACATGCTGCTTGATCATCTGTTGGAAGGTCTTGGCCAGTGTAGATGTCAAGGTCTGTTATTTTATTGGTTGTACTTCCACATTTTGAAGCTTCAGATTTCAAGGAGTTCTGAAAGGTTACTGAGAATGATTCTGAGATCACTTCCATTGGTTTCTTCAGAATCTTCAAATAAACTCCATCTATCCCTGGACTCTTGAATTCATTCTTTTATTCTGTCCTGGTTAATTTTGCAGTAGTGGCTAATAGCATCGTCATAGTATCATCCAAGGTGAGATAACGTCTGCCCACATTACTGTAATTTTGGTACAACGATTGTTGGATGACTTATGAAGAAATGAACGCAACTTGCAGAAATTATCCTTTTCTATCATAAATGTCAGTTTCCTCATTTCCCCTGAAACAAAACAGTGCCCATTAGGGTTCCATTTTATTTCAGAAGGAAGATAAACACAAACTAAGAGTTAAGAAGTTGCATCTTATCATTTGTTACTGCTTTCCTATTTTCTTTTTCCAATGGTTCCTACACCCTTTGGCTTTTTAAAAAAATTTCTAACTTTTAATTCTTGGTGCTCTTTTAATGTATCTCACAAGCTTCACCCCATTCTGAATTTTAGGCTGTAGACTTGACACAGTTCCTCCATATTATCTTGTAGGCTCGGTTATGTTCTTCTCCTTCCATGTCTTGTGAATGTCTTTTTTCTCTACAGTATTTTATATCTCTTCATGAATCTTTCCTGGCCCCAGTACATTTCCCATTTTCCCTTCTTGTGGGCGTTGTTTTTGAGCCATTCATACCTCATTTTGTATCATTTTCTTTTCTCTCTGGGGTTAGGAAGGAAATTTCATATAACTATTTCTCAGGTATATTATTGCATGAGACTTTGTCGACTGCCTTTGAATGTACAGGATCTCTTCTTCTATCATTGCTTCCATGTTTGCTGGGATCCCAGGTGTTCAGTTTTGATTCCCCCATTGCCTGTTCATTCAAAACAACAATCTCAGCATCTGCTTTTGAAAAATCTGGATGGTGCTTAACATCAATGCGTTTAACACTCTCTTATAGAGCAGACATTTTTCCCAGATGTGTTTGCATGCCACAAGATGAACAAATCGTCTGTAGCTAAAGAAAGGAAAGATGCATTATTGTGGCTTCTGTCTACAAAAAGTGGGTAATATAATCCAATGTTCACAAAAACCTTAAGACTTCACTTACAAATATCAAAATGTATAGAAAGTGTTTCAGAAACATTCAAGTATGCTCAGCCATAGTATTTGCTGTAGGAACTGTGTTAGGTTACAAGAACAGGGATATGTGTTGATAAGGTAGGCTGAAAAAGATCTGAAGATTTGGGTTTTTCTAGGAATGGTTCAGCTGACAAGATAATACAATTCACTAGACAATAATGATAGAACAAGTAGTCCTCGACTTATAATAGTTCATTTAGTGACCGCTCAAAGTTACAACGGCACTGAAAAAGGTGGCTTAGGACCATTTTTCAGTTATATCCTTGCCTCATATGTATGATCATGTAACCAACATTCATATGATTGGCAATTGGTTCATACTTATGACCATTACAAACTCATGTGATCCCCTTTTGCGACCTTCTGACGAGCAAAGTCAACGAGGAAGCCAGTTTCATTTAACAGCCAGGTCACTAACTTATCAACTGCAGTGATTCATTTAACAATTGTGGCAAACTGTAAAATGGGGCAGAACTCACTTAACAAATGTCTCACTTAATAATAGAAATGTGGGGATCAATTGTGGTCGTAAGTCAAGGACTATCTATATCTAGAGACCACGTATGCAAAAGGACCGCCTTTATTTTAAAGATTTTAGTCTGTTTAATTGGCTCCCAATTGTTGGCCTCCACAACAGTTCAAAAAGTCAATGAAACTTTTGGGATTAGGCGCTTCTCTTCCTTGGTCAAGTTCAATATTTCTCAAACTTGGCAAAAAGTCTGTAGAGATTCTCAGTCATCCGGGTCATGGTTGTCCCAAAGGTGCTTTTTCAGGAGGTAACTGGACTTCCTTGTTTTTTCTTGTGAAGATGTTTTGCTTCTCACCCAAGAAGCTTCTTCACCTCTGACACGATAGTGGGGAATGGAAGGATAATATTCCTTCCCATTCCATATTCTTGCCTGCAAGGAATATAATCCTTTCATTTCCCACTATCCTGTTAGATCTGAAGAATCTTCTTGGATGAGAAGAGACACGTCTTCAAAGAAAAAAACAAGAAAGTTCAGTTGCCTCCAGAAAAAGCACCTTTGGGACAAACTTGGCAACTAAAATATGTGGATTTCTCATGGATTCCCCAAGCCAGTGGAAGTCCACCCATGTTAAAGTTGCGAAGGTTGAGAAACACTTCTCCAGAGCATGCGCAGACATGAAGATAACAGCTGTTGGCAACGCCTGAAAGCAGGCGCACCTTTTCTCAGGAAAATGGGTCTGCAGCATAATCCTGGGAAAAGGCATGTTTTGTTTAAGGAGTTGCCAACAGGTGCTACCTGTGCACCTACATGCATTCTGACACACCTTTTTTTTTCCTTTTGGTTCTAAAGGGCTGCACAATTCTATGAAGTATGTTGTCCTGTTGAGAGCAATAGGATGTAATCTTAATGCAAAGTCTACCAAAGTCTACCAAAGTCTACCAAAGTCTACATTCAGCAAATCTTCCCGCCGGTAGCACAGCATCTAACTACTGTTTGTAGGCATATCTTTACTTTTAGGTTTGCTTGATGTTGTGGCAATCCAACCACTGTGCTTTGCAAAACATGATTAATGACCACAGCTGCATTTGGACATCTCGAGGATGCAACTTATAGATGGGCCTCAAATGTTCAAACTCTTAAGGTTTGGAGGACTTTAAGAGATGAAATAAATATATTAAGACTTGCTTTAAGGCATCCGTTGTGCCAATAGCATCCCACCCCTCCCCAGAATAAACTGATTTGAAGAAAGCAAAGTGTTAGAGCAGGGGTGTCAAACTCGTTGCCCGCGGGCTGGATGCATGACATGCTGGCCACACCCATGCCAGTTTAATCAAAGGGAGGAAAGTCACGATACATTGTGTGATGACAATGTGATACTGTGAGTTTGACACCTCTGTGTTAGAGGGTAAAATATTTAAACGGTAATGATTTTGCTCCTTAATTATTATTTTTTTAAATGTTTAATGCACTGGAGGCTCAGCAGATGATCAGGGGGATCATAAATTGATTCTGGGAGTCCACATTTACTTTACAAAATGCAAGTTATCCATCTTTGGCTTGGTGTAATGCTTGAAGGGACGCAGTGGCTCAGTAGCTAAGACACTGAGCTTGTCAATCAGCAAGTCGGCAGTTCAGCAGTTCAAATCCCTAGTGCCATGTAACGGAGTGAACTCCTGTTACTTGTCCCAGCTTCTGCCAACCTAGCAGTTCGAAAGCATGTAAAAATGCAAGTAGAACAATAGGAACCACCTTTGGTGGGAAGGTAACAGCGTTCCGTGCACCTTCGGTGTTTAGTCATGCCAGCCACATGACCACGGAGATGTCTTCGGACAGCGCTGGCTCTTCGGCTTAAAAACAGAGATGAGCACTGTTCCCTAGTGCCAGAAACAACTAGCACACCTGTGCGGGGGAACCTTTTAATGCTTGATTCCAGTCACTGTGGCTTGTTCAGCCAGCCACAGCTTAACATAGTATTTGAATTCAGTAATACAAATTGTTTGTCTTCCCCCACAGTGTAAATTTTCCATTAAAAAGTGTGTTTATCACATTCCCTGTAAAGATTAGTTCTGCAATATTCTTTTCCTATGCGATGGTTTGAACCCTGTTATATAGGAAGGAAGGAAGGAAGGAAGGAAGGAAGGAAGGAAGGATATTCATTCCGTTTTAGTCTGTCAATAGTTCAATTTGTTTTTTCATAGATAAGTGCCAGGGAACAAAATAAGTCCAGGAATTACATCCATCTTTGCCCCAAGATTTAATCCAAAATTAGGTGTTTCCCCCCCCCCCCTTCCACCAGCAGAGAAATAAACCTGTGTGAAAGAAGGAATTTAAATTTTAAAAATGCTGATGTAAGCTGAGCCATAGCGGTGTGAACAAACTGCTAAAATACTTTTGAGAATCCTGCTACTCAGAGATAAAGACAGCGCTAGGATATCTTGTAAAAAAAAGGGAATGTTTTCCCCATAATTCGTGATAGGTATGATTTAGTACTTGGAGTTTGTTAAAGGCTCTTTATCTTGCTCCTCTGCTCCCTGGTGAAGGAACAATGCCAAATGTACTAATAGAAGCAAGGAGGGTTGGCCTAAGGAAGTAACATGCAAAAGTAAAAAGACCATGCACGCTTAGAAAAAGCACAAAGCACAAGTCCTGGATTTTCTTACCAGCAAATGTGAACTTTTATTACCTACCGCAGAAGATGAGATTTGAAAATAGCATTAAATATGCCTTTACAGTCTCTAGAGTCTGTTTAGAAGCTCTAGCTGATGAAAATAATTGATTTTTTTAAAATATATACATATAAAAGATGTAGAAACAGACTTCCAGAAGATTGTTTAATCTTCACACTTTTGCCACCTGGCAAAGTGTGCCTGGCTTCAACAATGCTTTTTATTTTTTTAAAAAATTCAGGCACTGAGAAGAAGAAAAGTCTTGTATCTGAAAGGAGAAGTAAGATTTAGAAGGGTAAGCAGCTGAAAATGTTAGACGTAGAATTGGAGATCGAAGCGAGAAAACTCACTAGGTCACAGTAACCAGTTCTCTGGCAGTGTTTCTCTCCCACTTGTCATGTCTGTGTGCAGAGGGAATAAAAACATCTTTGTTGTTAATGAAAAACAGTTGCAGGAACTGGGTATGTCTAGTTTAATGAAAAGAAGGACTGGGGGGGGGGGGACATGATAGCAGTCTTCCAATATCTCAGGGGCTGCCACAAAGGAGAGGGAGTCAAACTATTCTCCAAAGCACCTGAGGGCAGGACAAGAAGCAATGGGTGGAAACTAATCAAGGAGAAAAGCAACTTAGAACTGAGGAGAAATTTCCTGACAGAACAATTAATCAGTGGAACAGCTTGCCTCCAGAAGTTATGAATGCCCCAACACTGGAAGTCTTTAAGAAGATGTTGGATAGCCATTTGTCTGGAATGGTATAGGACCGGGAGGCGCTCGCAACAGTCACTCACGGCCTCGTGACCTCAAGACTGGACTACTGCAATGCGCTCTACATGGGGCAGCCCTTGAAGAGTATTCGGAGACTTCAACTCGTCCAGAATGCAGCCGCGCGAGCGATCGTGGGTGCACCTCGGTACACCCACGTTACACCTATCCTCCGCGAGCTGCACTGGTTACCAATCAGTCTCCGGATACGCTTCAAGGTGCTAGTCGTAACTTATAAAGCCCTTCATGGTATTGGATCTGGGTACTTGAGAGACCGCCTGCTGCCAATTACCTCCCACAGACCCATTAGATCCCACAGATTAGGCCTCCTCCGGGTGCCATCTACCAGCCAATGCCATCTGGCTATTACCTGGGGGAGGGCCTTCTCTGTGGCAGCTCCGGCCCTCTGGAATAAACTCCCAGCAGGGATTCAGACCCTCACCTCTCTCCAGGCCTTCCGAAAAGCCGTCAAAACCTGGCTTTGCCGGCAGGCCTGGGGGTGATGAGTTCCCTCCCCTCTCAACATGCATGGTTGTGCGACTGTTGCCTATTTTTATTATTTGTATTTCGTTTTTATGTTCCCCTTTTCCCCCGTTTGAATTGTTTGCCGCCCTGAGTCTTCCCGGAGAAGGGCGGCATACAAATAATAAAATTCTATTCTATTCTATTCTATTCTATTCTATTCTATACGGTTTCCTGTCTAGGCAGGGGGTTGGACTAGAAGACCTCCAAGGTCCCATCCAACTCTGCTATTGTATTGTATTGTATTGTATTGTATTGTATTGTATTAATGCCAAAAAACCCAAGCCACACGTGTGCCAATGCTTTTTCATTCTCAGTTTTTAACAACAAAGTTCCCAAGAAAATTACCTGAAATAAATTTCAGATGTAAAATGGTTAGGGAAAAAGGGATAGTTTCAAATCTTCAAATCTCTGAGCCATTTTTTACGTTTAAAATACTCTCTCTGTCTCTGTCTCTGTCTCTCTCTCTGTCTCTCTCTCTCTCTCACACACACACGGTGGGTTCTGGATCCCATTGCAACCAGTATGCTGCGATGGGGTTGGGTGTCCACCATGTGCATGCGCACTGTGCACACATGCGCACTCACCACCCATGATGCTCCAGCTGCTCAGTGGAGCATTGCACAAGCACCATATGTTGCGTGTGCATGCGCAAATGGCTCGGTTGGGTCAAATACAGCTCAGGAACGCAGGCAGGCGGGTGGGCCCTCTGAAGCACCATACCGGAACGGTGCCTGCTGCTCCCAGCAGGCACCTGTACACCCGTATTGGGGCGTACCAGCCGGGACCCACCACTGACACACACCATATCTATACGTTTCACAGACGTTAGAACTATATTTGAAAAGATGTTTTCCATAACCAGCCAGTTCCATATACCAATTTGATACATTTTCTGGAGAATTAAAAAGAAACCATATTCCTAATACTTATTATAAATCCCTTCCCATGGTCAATCAAAGAGATTGTCAGTAAATCCTTGTAGAGGCTTTGTAGAGGTGGTGTGATTTATTCTGCAGGGCACTACCTTTGCTTATCTGTATACTACTAAGACTCTAGTGTGATGGTTTGCAATCTTTAATTGGGCGAAATGTTGCAAACCGCCAATGGGTTAACTTAACAGAAAGCATCCAAAATCTGGGACTCGTGATTCCTATGGGATTGAAATTTGAGGAAGTTGTGGCTGCTTCACTGCTCCATGCCATCATGGTCAGCTATGGTTATGTGACTGTCATTTTCAATCTTTATTTATTTATTTCTTATTTATTTGTCAATAAATACAATGAAACAAGTATGAAAACACATGGAAAAATGGCACAAATAAATGGATATAAATAAGCAAAACATAGCCATAAACACATAAAAAGAGTACATATAAATGGGGACAGTAGACAGGGACGGTAGGCACGCTGGTGCACTTATGCACGCCCCCTTAGGGACCTCTTAAGAAACGCATAAGGTTCATGGTAGACAGCTTAAGGTAAAAGGTTTGGGGATTAGAGGAGCTAACAACAGGATCAGGTAGGGTGTTCCACACATTTACTACTCTATTGCTGAAATCGTTTTTTCTGCAATCAAGATTAGAATGGATTACATTTAGTTTGTATCTATTGATAGCCCTTGTGTTATTGCAGTTGAAGTACAAGTAGTCATTAACAGGTAGGACGTTATGGCAGTAGAGCCGAGGTGGCGCAGTACTGCTAGAGTGCAGTACTGCAGGCCACTTCAGCTGACTGCTAGTTCAGCAGTTCAGCGGTTCTAATCTCACCAGCTCAGGGTTGACTCAGCCTTCCATCCTTCCGAGGTGGGTGAAATGAGGACCCGGATTGTTGTTGGAGGCAATAGGCTGACTCTGTAAAACCACTTAGAGAGGGCTGAAAGCCCTACGAAGCGGTATATAAGTCTAACTGCTATTGCTATAGATTATCTTTTGACCTAAGCTCAGGTCAGAATGTAGTCGGCATAGTTCAAGGTTATCCAGGCCTAAAATTTCTAGCCTGGTGGTATGCGGAATTTTATTATGAGCAGAGGAGTGGAGTACGTGTCTTGTAAAAATACCTCTGGACCCTCTCTAATGTTTTAATGTCCGAAATGCAGTGTGGGTTCCAGACAGGTGAGCAGTATTCAAGGATAGGTCTGGCAAAGGTTTTGTATGCCCTAGTTAGCATAGCGTTACCAGAGAGAAATCTACGTAAAATAAGTTTGGCAACTCTGAATGCCTTTTTGGCAATGTAGTTACAGTGAGCTCTGGAGCTTCGGTCTTTCGCAATGAGTACTCCTAGGTCCTTGACAGAAAGACAAAGTTCCATGACAGTTTCCCAAACAAACTTGCAATCCCTTGCTCCTTCTGGGAAGGGAAGCAGGGGTGGGTTTCAACCGGTTCGCGGCGGTCCCTGTGAACCGGTTGGTCGGCGAACCCGGAAGTAAGTAACTTCCGGGAACGGCGAAGGGCCCACCCGCCCGCCCGCGCTCCTTACCCGGTTTTGATGAGTTCTGCGCTTCCACGCATGCGCAGGATGCATACAGCGCCTGCGCGGTCCTCCAGGAGCAGCTGGAGCATCGCACAGACGCTAGTACGCATGCGTGCACTGCGCGCGTGCACAAGGACGCCGCCGGCCCCATTCCAACTGAACCAGTTGGAACGGGGTGAGAAACCCACCCCTGAAGGGAAGGGAAGCTTCTTGAATGAGACGTGAAATATCTTCAAAGAAAAAAAAACAAGGAAGTCCAGTTGCCTCTTCAAAAAGCACCACCATGATTTGGGACAACCATGACCTGGATGACTGAGAATCTCTGTAGACATTTAAACATGTAATCCCTGTGTGCAAATCAGATTCTTCCTTCAGGATCTGGTTCTCCTCTTCCTCTACCAATAACTTTGGCTTCCTCAATATGATCTCTAAACTAGATTCAGATAAAGTTTAGGTCCCTTGGGTCACAGAGAACCCGAAGCCAGAACTTTGGAAGACCAACTTTGGAACAAAAATGACAGCATGTACAGTTTGCACATATTTTTACACTTATAATACATAGACTGAATCATGAATAAATCATGGAGTTTATCAAGGCACATTTGTACATGTTTCATCTGAAACCATTAAAAGTTGACCTACTTAACTAATCTTACAATTAAGACTCACACACTCTAGGTCTTCTGTGTGGGCATTAGTTGCTCTTAAAATACAAGGACCGTTGTTCTTATTGTTTTTTTTTCTTGTGGGTGTTCAACTGACAATATATTTATATTTATTTTTTTTGTTTATTTTTTTAAATTTTATCAATTTCATATATACATTCACAATTATATGCTCTCATAACTGTTATTAATAATATGTATTTATAACAATTTTTCCCTACTGTTGACAATATACTTGAAGATTGCTTTTTTAACATCCTATAGATCCATCTTATCTTACAACGGTCCTACTTCTTCTTCCCTCCCTCCCTCTTTCCTTCCCTCGTTTCTTCTCTCCTACTCCCCTTCCTTCCCTCCCTCCTTCCCCTTCCCTCCTGCTCTCCTTCCCTCCTTCCTTCCCTCCTTCCTTCCCTCCTTTCTTTTCTCCTTTTCTCCTTCCTTTCCCCCTTCCTTTCCTCCTTCCTTCCCCCCTTCCTTCTCTCCTACATTCCCTCTTTCCTTCCCTCCTTTCTTCTCTCCTTCTCTCCTTCCTTCCCTCCTTCCTTCCCTCCCTCCTTCCCTCCCTCCTTCCTACCCCCCTTTCTTCTCTCCTTCCTTCCTTCCTCCTCTCCTTTCCCTTCTCTCCTTCCCCTTCCTCCCCTTTACCCTTCCCCTCTTCTTTCCATTCCTCCCCTCTTTCCTACTCTTACATTCCCTCCCATTCTTCCTCTGCCTTTCCCTTTCTCATATTCCTCTCCTTCCTCCTCTCCTTCCTATCTTTCCTTCTACTCCTCCATCCACTCATTATTCTTATTGTAACTGCAGATAAACATCAGTCTTACTACTACTTTCTCTTCATCTATTTCTCTGTTAAAAAAAAAGATGGTCTAAGCCTGAAAAATAGCATTTTAGTCACCCTATCCCTAAATACTTGCTTACTGTTGTTCATCTTGGGTTGTCTTAATCAAAGGGTGTTTATTTTGACAAATCAGTACAATTTACATCTTAACCTTTTTTTCTTACAAAGAAAATTATTGTTTGGGTAGCTGACAAGTAGAAATCTCATATAAGTTATTTAAGCAAAGGTACCTTAAAAATAGAATTGTTGAACTAGCAATTTGTATTTAAAAAGTTAAATAATTACATTATTCATAGCCAAGAAAGGCCACATGGGAAAAAGCAGAAAAGAAATTTCAGGTTTTTGAATTATTTTGACTTTATAAACCACTGTAAGCCATGTATTAATAAAGTTTTGAAACATCTTATCTGAACACGCAAACATTCTGAGTAACATTAGTTAGGTTCTACCTACACCTTTATTTGTTGAATTTCATTTCTCCACTAAATCAAGAGATCAATTCAGATGAAAATAAGGGTAAAATATGAATTTGTCAATTGTTTATTTAAAAATTTAGGCCAGTTTTGAAAAACAAAAGTACTTAATGGTAATGGAAAGTATATATTATCAGTGTAAAATAAATAGCACCAGCTATTAAAAACAACTTTGGCCACTACAGTATGTCAGGTTACAAGCCAAAAGCTTGCCAGTGAAATGACCATCAAGATGAAATCCATTCTTTTCCAGCAAAGAAATTTGCAGAATTTGGGAGCATCAATTACTATGAGCTGTGCCACTAATGATAGCAGGACAGAGACCAAATTCTTTTCTATTGTTTTTAATATATCAGAATTCTCATAGGAGGTCATGTGGTCTTTCAAATAATTGTATCTCCAATTATGTAGGAATTAATAGGTTATAAGCAGCACTTTGAACTGTGCTCAGAAATGGACTTACAGCCAATTATACCTATAACAAAGGGATAGTTTGCTCCTTGTAATTAGGATGCAGAACAGGTGACTGAACATCTATTTCCTGCAATCCAAGCCAGCAAAGCCAATTATGAGTTGGGCTAAAAATGATAATTTATCAAAATCTGGGGAGGTATAACGACACTTCTACAGTACCCTCCTACTGTAATCAGTTTTGACCAGCAACATAGTCATATCCTGTGGTGGAATTCAAATTTTTTTACTACCAATTCCATAGGCATGACTTGGTGGGTGTATTAGGGGAAGGATACTGTAAAATCTCAATTCCCACTCCACTCCAGGGGAAAGTTACTGCAAAATCCTCATTTCTTCCTAATCAACTAGGACTTAGGAGGCAGAGAGCAGATGGGGGGCAGGGCCAGTCAGAGGTGGTATTTACTAGTTCTCCGGACTACTCAAAATTTCTGCTACTGATTCTCCAGAACTGGTCAGAACCTGCTGAATCCACCACCTCTGGTCATATCATTGCAATAGTGGAGAATATCTGTAGCTCGCGTGTAGGACGAGGATGAAGAGTTTGTCCTCTGAGTTTGTGGGTTGGTTTCTGAACGGTTCATTACCAGGCTAGGTAATATTTTCAGTGGAGATTTAAAAGAAATTAAAATAATTTAGAATTTTAAAGAAAGAAGAGTTTTGAAGAAGCCCTCAACCGTGGAGTGCAATTTTCTTGCATTTTTAAAAATATTATGAGATAACCAGAAGTTATGGATGCCCTATCTTTCATTATGCTATCCAGAGGTGGGCGTCGCATAAGGTAGGAAGCGGTTCACCCAGCACCAGAAATGTGAGCATGCGCAAGCACACGGCTCCAAAAACAGGGTGATATATGGCCAAAATAGCACTGGGACAGGTGGTTGGAATTTCTGCAAGGGTGGGTTTCAGACGGTTCGCAGCGGTCCCCCGAACTGGTTGGTCGGCGAACCCGGAAGTAAGTAACTTCCGGGAACGCCGAAGGATCCACCCGCCCGCCCGCATTTCTTACCTGGTTTTGACGAGTTCTGCGCTTTCACGCATGCGCAGAACGCATACAGCGCCTGCGCGATCTTCCAGGAGCAGCTGGAGCATCGCACAGGCGCTAGTACGCATGGGTGCACTGCGCGCGTGCATGAGGACGCCACCGGCCCCGTTCCAACCGAAACGGTTGGAACGGGGCGAGAAACCCACCCCTGAATTACTGGTTTGCCCAAACCGGCTTGAACCGTCCCAAACTGGCAGTAGCCCACCACTGATGCTATCTATATGATGGTCAGAAGCCTCCTTAGCTTCCTATATGCCATTAATTCCCAGGTGGAGTCCTAATGACCAGAGGATTTTTTTTCAGAAGCGGCTCTGTTGTGACTATCTGTCCTTGAGAAATTGTTGGAAGGCTTCTCCTTCCTCTGGAGAAATTCCTCACCCAATTTGGCAGAGGATTTCAAAAGGCTCTTTGTGCCTGCTTTTAAGACACACACACAAACTATGTCTAGAGTATCCCCACTGAAATCAGAAAACATCACTGACTTATAAAAGTTAAATGCAATTTTTTTTTTAAAAAAGCCACTAGAAAGTGTCATCTTAAAAGCAGTATTTCATCTTCAGGTTATTGTAGAAGAAACTATAAGAGCAAAATCTATTAGAGCATGCTATGTAGACCATAAGGGATGTGGTGGCTCAGTGGCTAAGGCGCTAAGCTTGTCGATCAGAAAGGTCAGCAGTTCGGTGGTTCGAATCCCTAGGGCCATGTACCGGAGTGAGCTCCCGTTACTTGTCCCAGCTTCTGCCAACCTAGCAGTAGAAAAATAGGGACCACTTTGTTAGAAAGGTAACAGCATTCTGTACGCCTCCAGCGTTTAGTCACGCTGGCTACATGACCATGGAGATGTCTTGGACAGTGCTGGTTCTTCGGCTTTGAAACGGAGATGAGCACCACCCCCTAGAGTTGGGAACAACTAGCACATATGTGTGAGGGGAACCTTTACCTATGTACACCATATTAAAGATAATAAAGCTACCATTTATGCAGATTTGAATCATAATCCTTTGTCTATTAAGATGTAGGTTCCACTGTGTTCAGTTGGACATATTTCGAGCTGAATGTAAACAGAAGTACAAATGTATTAACTAGTTAAAATTAATTTGATGTATGACTAGGATTTCTATAATTATGTGTCAGCCAGGGGTGGGTTTCTCGCCCCGTTCCAACCGGTTCGGTTGGAACGGGGCCGGCAGCGTCCTCGTGCACGCGCGCAGTGCACGCATGCGTACTAGCGCCTGTGCGATGCTCCAGCTGCTCCTGGAGGATCGCGCAGGCATTGTATGCGTACTGCGCATGCGTGGAAGCGCAGAACTCATCAAAACCGGGTAAGAAATGCGGGCGGGCGGGTGGATCCTTTGGCGTTCCCGGAAGTTACTTACTTCCGGGTTCGCCGACCAACTGGTTCGCGGGGACCGCCGCGAACCGCCTGAAACCCACCCCTGGTGTCAGCCCTACCTTAATTTACCTTAAACATTCTTGGTGGCTAGGAATTGACATCAGAAGGAGCAGTACATTGAGTGAGCAACTTCACATTTTATAAACAAATACATTTCCGTTGGCAGAACACAGTTTCTAGGAATATGTTTCTTATCACTGAAATGATTTATAACCTAAAAAGTATAATTCAACCTTGCTTAGTTTGGGCCTCTTCCATAGGTGTGGGCTACAGTCCTCAGCCAGCAGAAGAGAGCTGTAATGTATGAAATTAACTTCACCGAATGTCATGGCTTAATTATTTTCAAGATTTAATGAGATCAGGGTTAAACTATGTACTCAGTCATGAACATAGTAAATACCCTTGGGACAATGGCTATTATTGCTGCTTAACTTATTTTGCAGGATTGTTATGAGCCCCCTAAAAGAAATTGACGACACAAATAGGGTAAACAAAGAAGATTAATATTTTAGGTACTTAACATCTCCAATTTATGAGTCCCATCAATCTCTCATGAATTTACAATATAGACATTTGAGGGATATTGGTATTTCTTCCTGCCCCTCTTCAATTTCAAAATACATGTAATGCTATCTCAATTTTAGTTGGAGATGAGAGGTTTACCGCCTGGCCCACTGAGGCATCTGTACTACGGATTAAATATGAATATTTAAAGTCAGCCTAGATACCTCATCTGAACCCATAAAGGTCATCAAAAAGATCTTGAATGATTTATAACAATCTTTGTTATATTTCTCCTTTCCCATCTCAAAGCAGAACTGCAATTATCTTGTTGGACAAAGAAATTGTAATAAAACCTTGAGGGACACGGTGTGGTATTTCTTTCTCTCTGTCTCCCCCATCCTGCTGTTGTCCTGGTCAAGATAGAAAGTATAAAGTGTATGTAGTGATGTGTATTCATTTGTGATTGTGAATGTTTTTCCTTTCTTCCTCTCTCTGGCAAAGCAGTTTTTTAAAAAAGTTGTTTTCTATAATGATTGTAACAATAAATGTTTGTATGGAGCCTGGAGTGGTGCAGTTGAAAAGTCCAATTAAAATATTTCTCAGGGGGAAAAATCAGTTCTGAATACAGCATATTCAAAAGCAGCTCCAATTCCTCCCAATAATTTTGCTTATTGAACATGTATTTTTCTTCTCTCAAAGCTGAGAACTTTTGCCATGATAGTCTTGTGTGTTCACAGGTGTGTATGCTTTTTGCACCCAGGTATACTCTCATGACCACTACAAGAACATTGGGCTCTTTTACAAAGATAAGGCATAGCTGAAAAACAGATGCATTGTATTTAATCAAAGCAAAAAAAATAGTTCACCAGCAGAAAATAAAATTAAATCATATGAACATCATTGTTTTGTAAATGTTCATAGAAAACAACCGGATTTGGTTTTCTAGACAAGAAAATTAAGAACACTTGGTTAAATAATGAGAAAGAAAAGTGAATGATTTATATTAGATGTATTTATAAAAAAATAACTGAGACAGAAAGATGTCTATGGATGTCGTAAGGATACAGTCAACAAAGTTACAGTCCTGCAGTCATAAGTGGGAAGAGATGGAAGATAGGGATGATGAGAAGACTAATAGTAATAGTAATGCAGCCTTAGTGAATGGTTTGACAATGGTGAGGGAATTATTTGTTTAGCAGAGTGATGGTGTTGGTGGGGGGGAGACTGTTCTTGTGTCTAGTTGTCTTGGTGTGCAGTGCTCTATAGCATTGTCTTGAGGGTAGGAGTTGAAACAATTTATGTCCAGGATGTGAAGGGTCTGTAACAGTGATGGGTTTCAAAATTTTTTGGAACCTACTCTGTGGGTGTGGCCCCCATTGTGGGAGTGGCTTGCCGACCATGTGACCTGGTAGGAGTGGCTTGCCGACCATCATGTGTTCTCTCTCTCTCTCTCTCTCCTTCCTTTTGTCTCTCTGTCCCTTTTTTCTTTTTTTCTTTCATCTCTCTCTCACTCTTTTTCTTTCTTCTTTCTTTTTTCTTTCTTTCTTCTTTTCTTTCTCTTTCTCTCTCTCTCTGTGTCAGTCTGTGTGTGTGTGTGGGGGGGAGGCAGTGGTGGGTTTCAAAAAAATTGAAAGCAGGTGTGGCCTGCTTTCTGGGTCTACTGGTGGAACCTCTTCTAACCGGTTTGGTAGATTTGACGAACTGGTTCTACCGAATAGGTGCAAACTGTTAGGAACCCACCTCTGGTCTGTAAATATTTTCACGACCCTCTTTTTGACTTGTGCAGTGCACAGGTCATCCATGGAAGGCAGGTTGGTACCGTAGCAATTGTTTTTTCTGCAGTTTTTTCTGATCACCGGGTTGCCAGCAGTTTGGCAGAGTGAATCTCGCCAGGCTCAAGGTTGACTCAGCCTTCCATCCTTCCGAGGCGGGTAAAATGAGGACCCAGATTGTTGCGGGGCAATAGGCTGACTCTGTAAACTGCTTAGAGAGGACTGTAAAGCACTGTGAAGTGGTATGTAAGTCTAAGTGCTATTGCTATTGCTTATTTTAAGTTTAGATTTCTTAATCGTTTTATAGCTTTTACAGTACACCTCCCCTTACACTGTTTTTCCTAAGATCGGTAGTCATATAAATATGGTAAATGATTGAATAAATAACAGGCTTTGCCATCTAGCAACCTCTGTAGTGCAGTACTCTAGGGGAAGTTGCTTTATATCTTTTTTTCCCCCTTTTAACACCGAGCGACCTCTGCCCTCTGGAATGAGCTCCCCCTCCCCCGAGATTTGAATGGGCCATCAGCATCCCAATCTTTTGAAGGGCCCTGAAGATCTGGTTTTTTGGCCCAGGCCTTTGGCAAGTGTGATTGAAGAAAGCCCTTTTCCCATTGTTGCCAACCAGGTGTGTTCTCTTCATCATCTTCGTCCTTCTTTCTGTTTTGTGCGTTTTCTCGTTTTTAACACTGTGTCAACCCGCAAAGTCACTGGGAGTCAGGCAGCATATAAATTTAATTAATCGATTGACTGATTATTACAGCTGATGGCATCACATAGTTAAAAACACCCTTTGTTTTCCCAACCGGCTGTAGCTCTGTGAAAACAGTGAACAGCACAGCACATTCGGTCAAGCCTTGGCTTGATCTGGCTGCCCCTGTTGCCTTGCTCACTGCAGGGTGTGTTGTGCTATGCTTCTATCCTCCTGGTCCCTTCCTTCACAAGGCTGGTTCCCCCCATAATAGAAACCTGCATGCAATTATTTCAGAATAGCAGAAGTTGGCCAACAGAGCAGTAAAAGTATCTCGCGGAAGACGCCCTGCCTGATCCATTCCTAGTTTTGAGCTCTGAGCACATGCCGTCTTACTTAGTATATCCTCAACCCCTTAAAAGTGCTCACACACGCACACGCAGGCTCTATTTTAAGTTGAGAATTTCAGGGTGCTAAATTCTGCGTTTGAGCACTTCCCTACACACACCTGTTTCACACTCCACATGAAAAGAACATCTTTGCACCGTCCTGGGAGTGTCCTCACTGATGGCATCCTTCCTTCGCACAGAGCTCACCCTGTGCCAACTAGCGTGCCCTCCAGCTGATTAAAGGGAGGGGGGGCATTCCCTCCAGCCCCCCTGATTCTCGTGCTTGCTTTGCCTTGACGGTTTCCAGGGTGAGAGAAAAACAAACAAACAGCTTATCTTTAAGCCTGGTGAACTGGGGACAGATTACCATAATGCTTAACTTTTATTAGTTTGACAGAAGTGCAGTAAAATGGTTCCGAGGCTCCATGATGTGACGGCTTCAGGAGGGAGGTGGGGGGAGAGCAGAGGAAGGGAAAAAATTTCCGCTAACATAAAACCATTGGCTCAAAAATCAGTACATAGCAGCCAAATTACCCTGTTTCCCTGAAAACAAGACCTCCCCAGATAATAAGCCCAATTGGGCTTTTGAGCGCATGCACTAAAATAAGCCCTCCCTGAAAATATTGCAAAACAGCAACAGCCATGAGGTGACCACGCTCGCCCCCCTCCTGCACCTCAAAAATAATAAGACCTCCCCCAAAATAAGGCCAAGTGCTTATTTCGGGGGGAGGGTGTCAAAAGAAAATAAGACCCTGTCTTATTTTTAGGAAAAATAGTGGATAGTCCTCTTGGGATAGTCCTCTTCTTACAACCGTTCATTTAGAGACTGTTGAAGTTACAGTGGCATGTAAAGTGACCCACAACCAGTCCTTACACACCTGCCTGCCGCAACATTTTATTTATTCTTTATTTTATTTAGAAAATGTATATTGCCGCCTATTCGCACATGGCGACTCTGAGGCGGCTTACAGGAATATGAAAGCATCATATTAAAAAAAATTAAAAATAATCAAAGATTATATTAATTCATCAAATAATAAATTAATAAAATAATATAATAGCTCCCCACCCCGGTGACAACACATCCCACAAGCCGTTTCATGGTCAGGCGATTAAGATTGATTAAAATTCAAGTGCTTGGCCATCAGCATATATTTCTAATGGTTGCAGCATCCCAAGATCATGTGATCATCATAGAGCCGTGATGGCGCAGTGGTTAGAATGCAGTACTGCAGGCTATTTCTGCTGACTACTAGCTGCCACCAGTTTGCAGTTCAAATCTCACCAGGCTCCATCCTTCCGAGGCTGGTACAATGAGGACCCAAATTGTCGGTGGCAATATGCTGGTTCTGTAAACGGCTTAGAGAGGGCTGTAAAATACAGTGAAGTAAGTTACTTACTTAGATATAAGTCTAAGTGCTATTGCTATTTGTGACCTTCCCAGCCAGCTTCCAACAAGCATAGTCAAAGAGGGAAGCCAGTTTTGCTGATCCACCACATGATTCATTCAACAGCGGTTGTTCACTTAACAACCATGGCCAAAAAGATGCTAAAATTGGACATGATTTACCAATTGCCTTACTTAGCAATGGAAATTCTGGTCCTAACTGTGGTCCTGTTGAGAATTCCCTTTAATCTCAATTCAGAATTTAGTTAAACCTGACAACTTCAGAAGGATGCGAGGATCCCCCACATGACCATGGGGATGTTGCAAAGACAGGCGGTGCTGATCTCAAATTGGTGCAAATTCCCACATTGGGAACAGGGCTTACAGCAGTGGTGGGTTACAGGTGGTACGCCCCGGTACAGGCATACCAGTACCTGCCTGAAGCACCGGCTATCATTCCGGTACAGTGCTCTAGAGGGCCCACCCGCCTGCCCGAGCTCCTTATCTGTATTTGAGCTCTTCGGCGCTTCCACGCACGTGCACAGAGCACACAGCACCTGCGCGACACTCCGCCAAGCAGCTGGAGCGTTGCGGAGGCGTCGCAAGAGGTAAGGATGCATGCGCGCGCTGCGCCCATGTGTGTGCGTGCTGCACGCGTTCATATGGTGGACGCGGGGCCCGGAACCCACTACTGGCTTTCAGTCAAAAATTTGCATATCAAAGGAAGGGGATGAAAGGGGAAGAGATAGCATCTTCCATTTGGAATCTGAACATCAGAAGTCAACGCCTTTTCTGACCAACAACTATTATTAAAAAGCATAACCTTTTGTGAGCTGCAGCTCAGTTCCTCAGATGTTGGAAAGGCAGAATTTCCTGAATCTTATACATTCAATTCTTAGCCATTTAATACAGGTAGTCCTTGACTTACAACGACAACGGAGCTCAAAATTTCTGTTGCTAAGTGAAACATTTGTTAAGTGAGTTTTGCCATATTTTACGACTTTTCTTGTTAAACGAATCACTGCTGTAGTTGAGGTAGGAACATGGTTGTTAAATGAATCTGGCTTCCAATTGCTTTTCAGAAGGTCGCAAAAGGGGAATCACATGACCACCTTGGGACACTGCAACCTTCATAAATATGAATCAGTTGCCAAGCATCTAAATTTTGATTGCATGAGACCATGGGGATGCTGCAAAAGTCATAAGTGTGAATAAGTCACTTTTTTCAGTGCTGTTGTGATTTCAAACAGTCACTAAATGAACTGTTGTAACTCGAGGACTACTTGTAGCAAATGATGGGGAAGGCTAAGACAGGAACTGTAGCCCCACATATATAGAGGATATCAGATCGGGGGGTGGGGAGGGCCCAAGAAAGTAATTATTCCTAAAACGAAGGCAACTCTGACTGCTTTAAAAAGATCCAAATTTGGTATTGCTAATTATTAAACACATTTTTTTTTAAAAAAAACCTGCATTATACTAAATCGTGCCGCGGCAGGGTAGTATGGAGGTGTATCTATCTATAGAAAATCTTGTCCCACAGCATTTTAAAAAGCGGCATTTCTGACTCATTCCCATTTAGTAACATATTAAAATGCACATTGCAATAGCTATTTTCAACAGGGCTCCATTAACACTGTAGGTAAGAGTGCGGTTGCCCCCCCCCCCCAATTCAGCTGTGAAATTCTTGTAAGAAGTGCAGTGAGTGAGTGAGAGAGAGAGAAAGTTCCCAAATTGGCAACAGGTATTTGTTCTCACTTTCCCTTCTGCTTAATTTATCTCCCATACTTTACAAAACACACACACACACACACATACAAATCTGGATTCCTCTCTGTACTCTATGTCAAATTAGATATTTAGAGCTTAGTTCAGACAAAACATTAACTTCTATACTTTGGAACAGTGATCCCCAAACCCGTTCTCTTGTGAAGAGCAGATGGGGTATTCAGCAGGTTCTGACCAGTTCTGGAGAACCGGTAGCAGAAATTTTGAGTAGTTCGGAGAACCGGTAAATACCACCTCTGACTGGCCCCGCCCCCATCTATTCTCTGCCTCCCGAGTCCCAGTTGATCGGGAGGAAATGGGGATTTTGCAGTATCCTTCCCCTGCCAGGCTCACCAAGCCACACCCTCCAAACCACGCCCACCAAGCCATGCCCACAAAACCGGTAGTAAAAAAAAATTGAATCCCACCACTGATGAATAGAGGGTTTCTTGCGGACCGGAGGGCATGTGGTTTTGCAGATTAGCCTGCAACCGAAGGATTGGGCTTCGCTTGTTTACATGGCCTGGTTGCTGGCATGCCACGCCCCGGTACCAGTTCACGCCCCGGGAGTTCAGGCTCCCTGCTTTAGAGCAGTGTTTCTCAATCTTGGCAACTTTAAGATATGTGGGCTTCAACTCCCAGAATTCCCCAGCCAGCATGCTAGCGAGATGATGGTTTAGCAATGCCAAATCCAGCTCATTATGATTTATTCAATAAATGAAAATTGAACAGGCCATAGCTTAACATGATGTATTTAAAAAAAGGCAAAATAAAAATATGTCGACTATTCCTACCAGCCTAATAGGGCCAGGTGGCTTCCTACGACGCAGGAATGAACAAGAACAGCCCCAAATGTAACAGCATTGACTCAGCCACCTTATCTATCTATCTATCTGTCTGTCTGTCTGTCTGTCTGTCTATCTGTCTATCTGTCTATCTATGGCTGTGTGTGTGTGTGTGTGTGTTCCAGCATAACTCTGGAACACCTTGAGCAATTTCAACCAAACTTGGTACACAGATGACTTATTCTCTGGAAACAAATGCTGGGGGGGGGGGGTAAGACACCCCTAAGACCCTTCGGGGTGTGTGTTCTGTTACGATACAGCCTGTTGTGCCTTAAAATGACTTCTACTGTATAGCACAGTGGAGTTGCCATGGTAACAGCTTCACAGTACTCCACAAGGGGGGTCCCTCTGGTAAGGGGAAAATTCCAACATTAGAAATTATGTTTGGTTGGGACATTTCCCCCTGATAAATAAATACCCAGACAACACCGGGCTATCAACTAGTTAAGGAATAAAATACATATTGGTCGTGCATGCACTGAACCACAAACCGACCATCCAGATTTTAGTTTAATATTGGATTTTGTGCTGACTGCTGGTGACTGCCTGGACCAGCCTCTATAATTTTCTTGGCAAGACTATTAGATACACAGCTAAGAATGCAGACATTAGAGGTAGTCCCAGTTTAACAACCCTAATTGAGACTGGTGACTCTATTGCTAAGAAAAGTGGTCATTAAACAAAATATTGTGTGACTGCTCTGTTTAGAAATGGCAATTCTAGCAGTCTCAGTTGTGGTTGTTGCATAAATCACCTGCGGTCATTAAGCAAGACATGGTGTGACCACAATTTGTAACCTTTGGCTGTTTTGGAAACTACCTGGAAAAAAATCCGCAAATGGTGATCATACAAACACACTAGATGGCTGCAAATGTTATTGATCCATGATGCTTGCCAGGTGCCTGAATCGCAACGATAAGGATGCTGCTGTGATTGTAAATGCACGGCCCAGTCATAAGCCCTCGTTTTCAGTGCTGTCCTAACTTGTTGGCAAACAAATGATCAAGGCATTTGTTAAGTGAGTTTTGCCCCATTTCCCGTCTGAATACTCGAAACGTCTCCGCCTCTTTCGCTTCCCCCCCCCGCTTCCCCTCCCCCTTGGCCAATCCGAAGTTCAACCCTCGCAGGTGGACGCTTCCCATTGGTTGGAAGGGGAGTTAATCAGCGCCCGGGGTAAAGAAGGGACTCGGCCTGTCTGAACCGCGGCGGCTTTTGAAGCCACGTGGCTGGCGGAGGGAGGGGCTGTCTGGAAAGGCAGACACAATTCATTACCCGGGCAATCAGCGCTGTTGAAAAAAAAAAAAAACCACAAGAGGGGGGGTGAGTTGTCTGTTAACCTCAAATTGACCTAACGCTTTCACAAAGGAATAAACAGTTTCTCCTCTCCACTCTACACCCCCCCCCCGGCCCCGGTTCGTCTTCTCGAAAGCCGCAAGCTGGAGAGCCTCCCCGTTAAACGCTTTGTGTCTGCTTGGGATAAGGGAGAGGGAGGGGGAAAGCGTCCCCCCAAAATCGAGAGCGGATCCCAGCTGCCGCATAAAGCTCAAATCGGTCGAATTGGCGTTTTCTGGATTTAGCCTGAAAAATAAAATAAAATAAAATAAAATAAATGACACCCCCCCCCCCCCAAAACCACTCATTGGCTCTTCTGCGCTTTGCTTGTCCGACTTTGCCGAACCAAACCGTTTTGTTCAGCCGAAATGTGCAGGTGCTTAGCCTTGGGAGGAGGTGGGGGCGGCCCGGTCTGTAGATTCGGATTTAGGGCGCGGCGGAGAAAGTAGAAGCAGAGCTAGTTAGAATAGAATAGAATAGAATAGAATAAGACAACAGAATTGAAAGGGACCTTGGAGGTCTTCTAGTCCAACCCTCTGCCTAGGCAGGAAACCCTACACCACTTCAGACAAATGGTTATCCAACAACTTCTTAAACACTTCCAGTGTTTGAAGGGAGGTCTTTCCAAGTATCTTTCTTTGGAAATAGAGAGGCAGCTGGGACTCTGAAGCCCCTGGAGAGCCTGCTGGTAGCAAAAGTTAACAAGCTTGGACAACTGGACTTTGCATGATTACACATTCCCAATTCAAGAATTTAAAAGAGTTGACTTCCTCTCTGGAATAATGCTGGTTTGTACTGCCCTGATTCTCAGAATTGAAGTGTAATGTGTACAATTTGCTTTAGTCCCAAAGGTGCTTTCTTTTTTCAAGAGGCAACTGGATTTTCTGGATTTTCTTTTAAAAAGTTTCTCTTATCCAAGAAGCTTCTTCAAGCAAAATGTCTTCAAAGAAAAAAACAGAAAGTCCAGTTGCCTCTTGAAAAAAAGCACCTTTGGGATAACCATGACATGGATGACTGAGAATCCCCATAGACTGCTTGCTTAATGCAGACACTGTGGTTTCCAGAGTCTTGCAGAGTGTGTGTGTGTGTGTGTGTGTGTGTGTGTGATGCACATGAAATGGACAAAAGTTTGATTGCATCCTTGGGGATGCCCATGGAGACTTTTTGGATCGTACCCTGTGGAGGCTGCCACATTCTGCCTTCAAAGGTTTTTTAAAAATAAGGGCTCTCTTGAGTCAAAGTCAACCATTGGAGACTTCTTTGTCATATCAATGTACTTTTCTTGGCAACTACAGCATATAGAAATGGGTACTGTTGCTATCTCCTGGGAAATGTATTGATTTCATAGGCTAATTTACAGTCTTGGTATTCCCAAACCAATGTCTCATCCAAGTTTCTGAAGCTGGCATGTAAGCAGGGTCAAGATGGGTGTCTTGGCTCTCTTCCAAAGTAGTCTAAATACAATACATTTCAGTGAGCCTGTGTGAATGCAAACAAGCTATCTCCATCCAGATATATCTATGTCTGAATCAATGGAACTAGTTGCGATTTTCAAGAAGAGACTAGATGATCATCAAGTTTGGAGACTGCTCCTTGAGAGGGAAAGTGATCCTGTTTGGAGCAACTACACACTATTTTGATTTGTAAATTATAATTTGTAAACTTCCCAGAATCCCTTGGAAGTTGGGCAGCATATTAATTCAAATAATAATGTGCAATTTGCCATATGAATCACCTCCTAGGAGAACTTCAGTTTTATTCAGACTGAAGCTTAGTTTAACTGGCACTCATCCAGACCATTATCAAGTTTGGATACTGCTTTAGGATATTTTTCTACCCAACCTGAATTTGATAAAACGATAAGACAGAACTGTATGTCAATTGCTCTCTTCCAGATATTCGCTCCTAGGAGCTTCATGTCAGTGTTAAAAAAACATAGGAGACAGAATAAAGTTCAAGGCAACAGTTACTCCAGAATCAGTCCTAAAGGCAAATGAAGTACAAAGGGAAGAAGGAAAAAAATATTTCAGGTACTAATTCTTAGTACTGTATTTTGTGGTTCTAATAATGCTCAGCTATGAAGAAAATTAGACTACACTTCAGCACTCTGTAACAGATACCGGTAGCTTTGTGGTTTTTTCTCATGAGCAAATTCAGAGGATTACTACAGCAGTGTGTAGAGATGGTTGGATTCACCTAAGCTTGAGTTAACTAAACACTACTCTTGTGTTCATGGAATATGCTATGCTAAATAAATAAACAAACCTTAATATGGTTTAACAACAGGGTTATTTACACAATATATTATTAAGGCAATAACTTGGTCCTCACAACACATTGAACTACAAATGGCCAAACTCCTTTTAATCTTAATCTGTGTTGTAGGAACCCAATCACCATTATTGACTAGTGCTTTTCTTTTGGCTAGGGCAATATTTTGATGAATTCTTGCATAGCCCATTTTAGGGAGGGCAAACATAGCTTTTCAGATCAACACATAGGAATATCCTACCCTAAGTAAAAAGAAAAAGATTTCCTCACCATACCTACTGACTTAATGGACGAAGTAGTTTACTTGGTAACAAAATGGAAGGCATTTTCCTTGTCCTTCTACAATGTTTTTTTTTAAATTTTCTTTGCCTAGACTGGAACTCCCCCAGTGGCTTCCTACCCAGATCTTAACATAATTAAATAGATGGATCATTTTCGTTATTGGCAATTTTCCATGTCTTTGTTTTGCCCCACCTTCATAACTGGGCCATTGAGTGCAGTAGACAAGAGCAAAGGAGGGGAAAAATTACATGAATCCAACATTCAACAGAAAGAACATTGGGCACTATCTAATAAAATGAAATTCAATGGTGAAAAGAGTAAGATTCTACATTTACGCAAGAAAAATGAAATGCACAGGTACAGGTATAGGTGGTACTTTCTCAATAGTAATAACTGAAAGGGATCTTGGAGTCCTAGTGGACAACCATTTAAATATGAGCCAGCAGTGTGCAGCAGCTGCCAAAAAAGCCAACACAGTTCTAGGCTGCATAAACAGAGAGATAGAATCAAGATCATGTGAAGTGTTAATGCCACTTTATAATGCCTTGGTAAGGCCACACTTGGAATACTGCTTTCAGTGTTGGTCACCACGATGTAGAAAAGATGTGGAGACTCTGGAAAGAGTGCAGAGAAGAGCAACAAAGATGATTAGGGGACTGGAGACTAAAACATATGAAGAACGGTTGCAGGAACTGGGTATGTCTAGTTTAATGAAAAGAAGGACTAGGGGAGACATGATAGCACTGTTCCAATATCTCGGGGGTTGCCACAAAGAAGAGGGAGTCAAACTATTCTCCAAGGCACCTGAGTGTAGAACAAGAAGCAATGGGGGGAAATTAATGAAGGAGAGAAGCAACTTAGAACTGAGGAGAAATTTTCTGATAGTTAATCAGTGGAACAGCTTGCCTCCAGAAGTTGTGAATGCCCCAACACTGGAAATCTTTAAGAAGATGTTGGATAAACATTTGTCTGAAATGGTATAGGGTTTCCTGCCTAGGCAGGGGGTTGGACTAGAAGACCTCCAAGGTCCCTTCCAACTCTGCTATCGTATTGTAAGAAAATAAATGTACCATGTGCAACTCAAAACAGGTGCCTCAAAGTTTTAAAATTACCCTTGTCTTCATGCCTGTCAGCCTTGTGTCATAGTCTAGACAAGGAGTTTACCCAAATGAAGTAATTCAACTTTATTGTAAGGTTACATTAACAGAATCCTGCTAGTCTGAAAGTACATTTCTCTCCCATTGCCACATCCACATTCCTTCTGTCAGCTCTGCTGCCCCTTGTCCCTCCAGGCTCAGTCTCTTCCCACTGTCTCTCAAGGTCATTCCCACATGTCATCACAATGACATGGGGGGCCTTCAGCCATGTTGCTGGGAATTTTGGGAGCAGCATCCTATCAGAATAACTCATTGGGGAAGACTGCTATAGGTAATGCAGGAGGCCTGGCTGTTGCTTAGCAACCAGAATACTCAAAGTATAGACTGGCCTAGGATTGAGAACATCAAGGTAGAAAATTGAAAACCTTATACGCTACATAATTCTGACTAACGCTGAGGAACATGTGAAGCTTGTATAAATATTTTGTCTTTCAAATACTTTTAAGAAATGCTGGAATAAAGTAATATAAGGACTTTTGCAACTAGGCCAACTAATTCTGAAAGCTGTGATTTGTTTCACCCCCCCCCCCACCAAAAAAAAGGAGAAAAAAGGGGAAAAAATGAACAAAAGAAGTATTATTTGTGTTGGAATAAAACCCTATAATACTGATGGACCCCAGATTTCTACAGCCATAGAGTAATTTGCTTGAAGAACTGGAAAAAGTAATCACTGAGACTGATTCTAAGTTCTGAATTAAGACCTCAACATTTTTTGTTTCTTCTCTCTTTTTAATAAACTTTTTTTTTTTAACAAAATGAGAAGGGCTTACAAAAATGGGGGAAAATTTTCATCTCATTTGCTAAAATGAGAGAAAAAGAGTTATAGTGTTGTTTGAGACAGAAGGGTTCACTTCTGGATTTTATTTATTTATTTATTTTTGGTAGATTTAATACAGCTGAGACATTGCCAATGTTTCCAAGGGAACGAATATGCTTCTGCACTTTCTCAGAAAAGTAAAGGTAAAACACTTCAGAACTTAATCTCAAGTTCTATTTTTTTTTTAGAGTATGTTTCCTTTTACACATTTTAATTAAAGCTACAATTGTGATAATTCTTGTTTGTTTGTTTGACTACATATGCTGGAGTTATACCGTTCATTTCAAGAAATAAGCCAAACCTGTTCCCAACACATTTTAATTACAAAGTGAATGTATTTTCTAACCAATGTGATTGGGAGATAATGTGAAATCACAGCATTAAGTCTTCTTTAAAAAGAAAAAAAGAAAATAAGGATGGCCATTTGTTCGTCTTAATTCTGAAATCAGGTAAAATACAAATAAAATTTAACAGCAAGAAAAAATGCTCATTAGCTCAGTGCAACAACTGACTTTCTCTAATGAAATCTTTTCCCTTTAGGATTACAAAAATAAAAATTTCCTATTCTTTCTCCTTGCAAGATAAAAGTAAGATAGCTATGTAATATTTGAGACTCCTTATAGCAAGCAGGGAGACACTTTGTACAAATTCTCGGGTCTTCAATATCAAAGATGAATAAGCACAAAACTCGAAGAGCGAGATGTGGTTTTTTGATTAAAGAGCTGCATATTTTCTTATGTCAAAAGAGGCTCCAATTATACAAATTGCAGCTGTCAATTTGTGGTATAAAGTAGGAATACGCAAGGAAATAGCACACAGTGATACAAGCTTTGGCATTAAGGACAGAGAGATTTATAGCTCTGAGAGCAGTACTGAGGTATGCATCTTAAGAAATTTCAGGAAGCCATCGTCTTAAAATATTAGTTCCAGTGAGAGAACATTCCTAGAAGTTTACTCAAGGGAACAGCTATAAAATGCTCTTTCCAAAACCCAGTTTCCTTTTCCTCGGGAGAGTAAAAATGAGCAGTTAGACTAACTCTTTTAAAACCAGGTTTTGTTTCCTCTGAAAAATAAGGCAACATCTCCTTTGACTTAAGCTGATATAGGTAGTCCTTGACTTACGACCAGAACTGAGCCCAACATTTCTGTTGCTAAGTGAGACATTTGTTAAGTGAGTTTTATCCCATTTTATGACATTTCTTGCAGCAGTTGTTAAGTGAACCATTGCACTTGTTAAATTAGTAACATGGTTGTTAAGTGAATCTGATTTCCCCATTGACTTTGCTTGTCAGAAGGTCTCAAAAGCTGACCACATAACCCAGAGACACTGCAACTGTCATAAATATGAGTCAGCGGCCAAGCATTTGAATGTTGATCACATGACCATGAGGATGTTCCAATGGCTATAAGTGTGAAAAACAGTCATAAGTCACATTTTTCAGTGTAACTTTGAATGGTCACTGAATGAACAGTTGTAAGTCAAGACCGACCTGTACTATGGGGATATGTCTGAAATACTTTCTTGACAGGAATGTCTTCTCAGTGTAACTAACTGTGTAGATTTTCTAGTGGTCTATCTAAGTCTCATTGAAGTCTGATCCTGGTTATGTAGATATTTATGTATTTATTGAGCTCAGTTAAGGTTAACAAGGAGCTGGTGCCTGGTACGACTATCTGAAAGAGCTAAAACTGGAAGAAAAGTTGTAGTAACTTTGGCATCTGCACTTGGCACCGTGACTCAGGCTGTGATAGAATTGCTTCTAGCAGCTGCTTCCCTGGGAGCAGCATTGCAATGTCTGTTCCAGCTGTGAATTCAAATTCCAAAGGAGATATTCAAATATGGAATAAAATAGGTCATATGAAAGGTGTCCTCCTCCCCACCCCTTCTTCCCCCCCCAGCCTTTGGGGAATTAAATGTGTAGAATTCTTCTTAACCATCTGCCTCAACATTTCTATGTAATTTTTGGGATCTATTCCAGTCTCCTAATGAACGTATAATAATAGTAGGAAGGTAAAAGAGATTTGCAATAAACCTTAATAGTGAACAAGAACTATCTCTGCAGGTTTAATTGCATTTGACTCAAGTTTTGAAGTAAGGGATGTTTCCTCATAGGCCAAGTGCTGCATGGAGTTAATTGCAGAATTGTCTAAGGTTTATTTGAAATTTAAATATAGAGAACATCCAGAGACAAAGGATGTGCTTAGAAGAATCTGCAGAAAGAATCCAATTTCTGATAAGAATGTCTTTTGACAAAAGGGAGGGGAGAGACTCTCCTACAGTTTGACCATCTTTTTGCAAAACAACCGCCTTTGTTTTCTTAAACACAGTTCTCTCTGC
Organism: Thamnophis elegans; assembly: GCF_009769535.1. Classification (NCBI taxonomy): domain Eukaryota; kingdom Metazoa; phylum Chordata; class Lepidosauria; order Squamata; family Natricidae; genus Thamnophis; species Thamnophis elegans. The sequence continues at coordinate 84,802,056 of NC_045545.1, forward strand.
TATCATCTTTCCCCTTCAGCTGCACTCTTGTCCTAAGATAAGTGCACGTGGCACACTTCTGCTTCAGGATTAGTATATCATGCAAACCTACTTAATTAAGTAAACTGTTGGTGAAGATTATGTGTGAACCCAGCCTTACTGTAGATTCGTAAGACAGCAACAACATCTGCAGGTCAGATAAGGGTGTCTAGTAGCAGCTTAGATTGAGGATTGTTTTGTAAAGGCGCAAAGGGGCCGAGCAAGAAGGTTGAGTAGTTAAATCTTAAAAGCTAGAGAAGCCATTCCCCGAAAATACTGGCAGAGTTTTTGTTCTGAATCCATTCCTTCCCAAAGGTTGAGCGTGTGAGCAATTGCAAGAAATGCATGCTTAAATAGTTGCCAGATGCACCACTAATGTCCACTTTGCCCTTCTTTAATTGTTGGATCCTTGTTTAGACTTAAGCAATGTATTTAATTTCTCACAAGGCCCCTGACATATCCTCTTTTAGAAGATGGGGAATCATATGAGGACAGCTAAATTTAGTTGTGACACACTTTTTGGGACACTGCGTAGGCCCATTGATAATTCAAGGACCCATCTCCCAAAGGCTTCATCTGCCCTTGACTTAATTCTCGGTCACCTTCTACATATACAACCAGATGATTACTTTTTTTAAGGTTGATGAAATGGTGTTTGATAAAAATAGCTGCACTATGCCTACTGGAAACTGGGCATAATGGAAAATGGCAATATTGTATTGCAGTACCATTTTATAATGCCTTGGTAAGGCCACACTTGGAATACTGCATTCAGTTTTGGTCACCACGATGTAGAAAAGATGTGGAGACTCTAGAAAGAGTGCAGAGAAGAGCAATAAAGATGATTAGGGCACTGGAGACTAAAACATATGAAGAATGGTTGCAGGAACAGGGTATGTCTAGTTTAATTTAAAGGAGGACTAGGGGAGACATGATAGCAGTGTTCCAATATCTCAGGGGCTGCCACAAAGAAGAGGGAGTGACACTATTCTCCAAAGCACCTGAGGGTAGAACAAGATGCAATGGGTGGAAACTAATCAAGGAGAGAAGCAACTTAGAACTAAGAAGACATTTCCTGACAGTTAGAACAATTAATGAATGTAACAATTTGCTTCTGGAAGTTGTGAATGCTTCAACACTGGAAGTTTTTAAGAAGATGTTGGATAACCATTTGTCTGAAGTGGTGTAGGGTTCCTGCCTAAGCAGGGGGTTGGACTAGAAAACCTCCAAGGTCCCTTCCAATTCTGTTATTCTATATTTTATAATTGCTGGAAGGAAAATCCACCTGGTTCAGTTCAGTGGTGGGTTCTGCATCCTGTTGCAAATGGTACATGTCCAACGGGGCCGGGTGTCTACCACATAAACGTATGCAGCATGCAGTGTATGCATGTGTACTTACCGCCTGCAATGTTCCACGATGCCTCCGCAATGCTCCAGCTGCTCAACGAGCATCGCGCAGGCGCTGTACTCTCCCTGCGCATGTGCGGAAGCCCCAAACAGCTCAAATAAAGGTAAAGAGCACGGGAGGGTGGGTGGGCCGTCCAGAGCACCGTACTGGAACAGTACCTGGTGCTCCCAGTAGACACTGGTATGCCGTACTGGAGCGTACCAGTCATATCCCACCACTGGTTCAGTTCCAAGCTGGGAGAAAGTTGCTGGAAACAACATGGAGGCTGGAGGCTGATTGGAAAGAAGGTCCATTTATTGGTGAACAGAACCACCAGGGTCAGCTGAACCAACTTGGAACTGAGCCAGATGGATTTTCCTTCCAACATAACCCTATATTCGACCCTTTGGGAAGTGTCCAAAAGTCCAAAAATTCACCACTGTTCTAGGACCTAGAATAGCCTTTTGAATATCTTTGCTAAATTTGATTTTGAGGACACTTGTGATTTTATTCTCATATTGATTTTTTAAATTTATTTATTTTTATTTTGTTATCCACCTCTGGAATAGCCTGAAGGGCAGAATAGAAATCTTCTAATCTAAGTAAATAAATATGTGCTTCGTGTTTCTCAAAATAAGTTCTATTTATGTGATACTATCAAAAGCACATTAGTATTCATGACATCTATCTGTTTGCTTCAGATTAAAATATAGAAATCTGAAAAGTTCCCTTGACTTAAGAAAAATAAGAAATAGATGTAACTTCTGGCAGCATATTTCCTCAGAACCGTCTTCCGATTTTAACACTGCCTTGATTCAAAGAACTCTCTCAGCTGAGTTCAAAAGAAGGAATTTTAAGAGAATAGTCTGATTTTTTGTAAAAATCCTAGGGGCGGGAGGCATCCCCTACATAGGCAGTACTCAGGATGTGCTCAAACCAGCCTGCAGTGCAAGGAATTCTGGGAGTTGCAGTCCAGCATTGGGGAAGGCTGAAATAAGCATATACGAATATTCAATATATCTATTGAAACTGGCAAACCTTCCCAGAACCTCCAAATCAGGGAGGTTGTTGGTGGGGTTTTTTTTTAGATTAGATTAGAAGGTTTATTTATATGCCGCCCTTTTCCCTGGGGGGACTCAGGGCGGCTCACTGAAATAAGCATATACGAATATTCAATATATCTATTGAGAACCCAATGCAAAATGCCAGCTATGGGATGGGGGACAAAGATTTACACAACTGAACTCCAAGTTACTTCTTTGTAGTTTACCTCATGCTCTGAGATAGGACAATTCCTGCAGTTCCCACCTTCTACAATTCTATTTGTACATCAACACTTCTGTTTTTTTTATAGTACTGTACTGTTTATATTACGGAACAAATTGCTTTTGAAATTGAAGCAGATCTCTTTATTAATACTTAGCAGGAGGCTTATCACAGATTTTCACCCAGTCTTTTGTGTGTCTTCTCTGCTTTTAGTGTTCCTTTGATTTATATCTTGCCTTTTGTCAAGAGCAAAAAGCAGCGGTAAACAGCATGCATTTCCCCAAGATTTTTTTTTAAAAAAACAGTCACATAAGGTAGGTTGAGTTGAGCAGAGAGTGTGGTTCAAAGTGACGTTTTCATGAAAGGATGGGTCTGAACTTGAATCTCCCCCATCCTAGTTTGCTAAAAGAATTAACAAACAGCCTAGTTCCAGAGTAACCATTACTCATTCCCTTGTGGCTTTTTAGGAAGTTTGTGACAATCTGGTTATTCCAAAAGGCTTCAGAAAATAGGAGGATTAAATGTGCAATGTCATGAACGATACTGTTAATTAGCATTGTAGTATTATTATTAGTTCATTAGTTTAGATAGCTGCTTTTTATGAGATTTATTTTGAGCTGTAAACCTACTTTTAATTTGATGGAGAAGCATATCAACAAATCAGAGGAACACCCACACAGGATCACCAATCTTCCGTCTCATAGCAGAAACTGTAACACAGGGTCTGGAAGCTATAGCACTCCTACACTCTCACCATAATAATAAAAAAGGAAGAACTAAAGAAGACACATGAAAAAATTAATAACATCTTCAAAGGAATACAATTCACAAGTGAAGAAGAAATCAACATGCTACCTTTCCTGTATATCCTCATCATCAGTGGAAATGATGACAAATTAGTAAGGCAAGTCTATTGAAAAACAGCCCACACTAGCCAAGTGCTCCGTTATCAAGGTAATGACCCAACCTCCCACAAGAGGAATTGTGTAATAACATTACTCAAACCAACACAAGCACACTACAGTGACACAGAGCACCAGAAAAAGGAAACTGACCAACTATACAACATCTTCCAGGAAAATGAATATTTTATTAAAAAGTGCCTAACTACTCCACCCATTACAACATAAGTAAGACAAGCTATGAGAAGGATAATACTGCCATATATCAAAACATCTCAGAAACAATTTACACACTATTATAACCACACGGAATCACCGCAGCATATAATCCAAGTTCTCTAAAACATCTTAAGAAACAGAAAGATCCAGTAATACAAGAAAAAAAAATAGAAATCAGCCACAACATACAGTGTAAGAACTGTAACAGCTACTAAGTAGAACAGCCAGGCTGAAGACTAGCAAAGCACACCCATGAGCAACAACTAGCAATCAGAAGTCATAATGAAAACTCCTTAATCTTGCAACACATGGACACATTCAACCATGGTTTCAACTGGAAAACTGTGAGCATACTAGATCAAGCTAAATCCAAAAACACTAGGGAGTTGCTGGAAACTTGGCATTTAGACAAATCAGCCACCAACAGACACATAAAATTAAACCATATTTACACACCATTCAAAAGAGACATTAAAAAAGCTAACAAAAAAAAAAGACCAGAATTCATGCTCTCCAGCAACCTACACTCAGATAAGCAAGGATTAATACTAGGCAAACAAGCAGAAAGCAATACCCTAATAAAGGAACCATGCCAAGAAGAAAACCACACCACTATCAAAACTGGCAGGACAAGCTACTGTATATAAATAGAGAGCAAACCCTATACTCACTAGCACTGATGATACTGTCTAGTCAGATAATGAAATGTCCGCTAGCAAACAATCAAGTTCAGAGAGCACCAAGGATTCTGCAGAACTGTAAATCGTCTGTCATTAATAATTGACTCATAAAGTAAAAATAAAAAATAAAAGTAAAGCCTATACCAGTGGAGACACACCCATAGTTGCACATACCCGTTTCCTAGGGGTAGGATTCAATTCCTCTTATGTTGCTTTGTACCAAAATTTTATACGCTCAGAAAAAGAAGTAGAAAAGGTATAATTTAGTATCCACATGCCTCCCTGAACAGGATGCCTGTAGAGAACACTGCCAATCTTTTGGATCAAGGGTTTAAAACCTTCCTACATAGAGAAAATATGCTTTTATCAAACAGCCAAGTAGAATCTCTAAAGGTTCAGAACAAAGTTTACAGTACTTCTGTTTCTGAAGCAAATGTTTGCTGTAGCGTGCAGTAGTGGATGGTGACTAAATGAATCTCCATAGAGTGATAAGAGATGTGATACATGAGCCTTATTCTTTACATGCTGCTGAAGTTAAAAAAAAGGAAATTTCTTGCGTTCATGACTAAACCTGCTGTAACATTCCAGTTATGAAAATGGAGCAAAGTATTAAAGGACGTCAGCAAACTGTATGATCATCTTCACATGACACACTGAACCAGGTATTGTGGCTAGCTTCTTGCAAAAGATAGGAAAAGTAGGTCAAGTGATCCATACAATTAATCCTAAATGAGGGATATTTAGCCCCAGAACTATTTAGGGTCAAACGAGTTTCCCTGGTCATCTAGATTATCTGATAGGCTTAACCAAGCCTTTCTCTGCCCTTTGCAGAGAAAATGTCTGCATGAAAAGTGAGCTTTTCTCATGATTCCATGCCCATCTTCTCCTGTTAAAAAAAGATGGGGTAGGTATGTTCATAGTGATGCCAAACTAATTCAACCATTTCCCTTCTCCTTTGCTGCCATAGTATCCTCCTGGGATTAAACCCTAGAAAACAAAGATTTAAAAAAAGGCACCTTGATAGTAATGGGAAAAGTTTGATAGAAAACTTCAGATGTGAATAAAATAGGACTTAATTGTAGAGGGAAATCATGGTAGGAAGATATTATTGAGCACATGCATAGCTGAAAGCTTAATTCTAATAAGCATCTCATTATCACTGTGGAAACAGATGATGGACTGAATTTTAGGGTCTAACATAGAAAATACAGGAGTCTTATTCTCAGATCACCTAAGAGCTTATTTTTTAAGACTTAACAAATTGGTTGGATTTGGACACTATCCAAGATTATCCAGTCCTAGATTAGACTCAAAGGGGTTTGATAGTTGTTTTTCATCAACCACGAGTACTTCATCCATAACATGCTATTGTGTTTAAAACTTATATTTGGGGTTTAGGGAGTGGTCTGTTCCGCCCCCATTGATTGCAACATTATGGGTCACCCTGGATGAAATTTGCCTTGCTGTTGTGCAAATTAACTCCTTTTAGGCTTACTGTTTAGAGATGCGGGGGCTCAGTGGCTAAGATGCTGAGCTTGTTGATCAGAAAGGTCAGCAGCTCGGCGGTTCGAATCCCTAGTGCTGTGTAAAGCTTTACGTGTCCCAGCTTCTGCCAACCTAGCAGTTCGAAAGCATGTAAAAATGCAAGTAGAAAAATAGGGACCACCTTGGTGGGAAGGTAACAGTATTCCGTGCACCTTCGTTGTTTAGCCATGCCGGCCACATGACCATGGAGACATTTTCGGACAGGACTGGCTCTTCGTCTTAGAAACGGAGATGAGCACTGCCCCCTAGTTGGAAGCAACTAGCACATATGTGCGAGGGGAATCTTTATCTTTAGGCTTGCTGTTTAGATCTTGACATGGCATGGCTCTTCGTTAGATTCAGTGAGCAGGCTCTTGCAAACATGGAAAAAGACCATAGCTACAGTATATTTTTTTTGTTGGGGAAAAGTTTCCTTCTCAGTTCCTGGTATCTGTAGTGAACAATATCTTAAGTATCAAGTCTCAAAAAACCCTGTGTCAGTCCACATAAGTAATAGCTGTATAAATGCATGCATGCATGAAGCAACCAGTGCATTTCCATGAGCATCAATCTTCCTGTATTTATCTTACCAGGTGCCTGCCAGACTCCATACCTAAATGACAAGTTCTTGAAAAATGTTAATTTAAAAGAAAAGGCAAAAACCATGCAGAGCATGGCTTCTGGACTTCTTCCCAAACTCTTAATAATAGCATCTCTATAAGTCAAATAATGAGGAGAGAGGATGTCTTAAGAATGGAGTAATTGGCAACATTCTGAGTTGCTGCCCAATTATCTCTCCTACAGAGATGTATTGGAGATGGGTTTTTTTCCCTTCTATTTTCTATTCAAATGGAAGAAGAACAGGTTCAGGAATGTATTGTAAAGTGGGCTAAGAATTTTGGTTATAATATACAGATAGATCAATGAGAAACATGTGGTCAAGAGGGTTGAAATGTATATGTTATGATCTTAAAGAACTTTTTATAAAATGGCTTATTGTTGATATAGAATGCCAAAGAAATTATCTAGAATGTATAAAGGGATTCCAAGCATATGTTGGAAGTGTAAACAATATGAAGAATCATTTTATTGTGCTTGGTAGACATATAAAAAAGCTTTAAAAATGGTTTCAAATACACACATTGATACAGAAGATTTTAAAGATTACATTTCAGTTGAATTCAGAATATACATGAATATACAACTAGAAAAGAGTCATGGAATATTATTTTGATGTGTGAATATTGCAGTAAGATTACTGTAGGTGGAAAGGTGGAAAGATCCAGCATTACCACAATGGATGAATGACACTGTTATCCTGCCGATGGACAAACTTACAAAAATCCAAGACCATTTATATAATTGCTTTCCAACACACCGTTTGGTTGGGGCAAAAAAAATGGTGGAGGGTGCTAAAAAGCCAAGTGTCAACCTCTGGAATCATCTCTCTAAGGATGCCTACTTGAGTCTTATAAACATTTAGTAGAAAACTGGAACTCAATGCTTTGGTTAGCCATGTGATCACAGAAAATCCATGCTGAGTTGTTATAGGAAACCTAAAAGGAATTATGAGGAGCAGTCACTGGGGTTATGATGGTAAGTCATGATGAACTTAAAATGAATCACGATGTGATTCGACCTGTTTTTAGGATCTTTTTGATAGTGGTTGTTACGCGATGCCACAATCATTAAGTGAACACTTGTTTACTATGGGACATTTTTTTCTGAAACTGTAAGTAAACACTTTTTTATCAGAAATGTAATAAATTACATTTACATAACCATGGGGCACTGCAAATAGTCATAAATGATTGCCAAGCACCCAAAATGCAGTCATGTGACTGTGAGATGTGTGTGTGTGTGTGTATTTCAGAATTTCAAAACCGTCATAAGTCCCTTTTCTGGCATCTGTCATAACTTTGCGTGGTCATTAAGCAATTGGTAATAAATCAAAAACTCTCTATACCTTATATCTCTGGTTGCTTTGTATTTTCTGAGCAGGCAGTTCCTCTCTTCCCAGCCCCAGGATCCATTTTCTGATGCTCTCAAACTTTGACTTGGTGTTGGAACAGGTGAGTTCAAACTGGAAAAGACTGAGACTTTTTATATCTGAAAATTAAAATAAACGATACTGAACTAATTACCAATATGATCAATACTAAGTACTGATTAATACTAAAGCCTATTTCAAGTGCAGGAAATCAAATCAAGGTGGTTCAAATGAGAATAGGTTTATTGTATACCAACACTCTCTAGAAGAATCTGAACTACTAACAGTCAAAGCAAACTGGCGGCAGATAAGAGTCAACAAAATTCAAGGTGGGCTGGACTTGGATTTCTTGTGAGCATGAAGAGACTTGAGACTGATGACCTGCTTGACCCCTCCCACGGTCTCAGCCTCATCATTTTCTACATCCAACTTAGCATGCATTAATTTCTGGGTTCCCATGGCAGTTAAGTTAAACATATTTGAAGAGGAGAAATTCCTAGTTTTCCTCTTTATATTTGTGTATGTAATGTGACTTTAATGTTGGCCCATCTCAAAGACGCCTGACATTTCACCAATGTGATTATGCTGTCATAGTCTTGATCGTACAAAGTACAAGTTGCAAAACACATCTGCAATAAAGAGTGTTTTCATAAAACACAGCTTCATCCCAGCAACGACAAGCATGACTGATGAGTGTGGAGGACAAGGAGAAGGGGGACTATGTGAGGGGGGGGGCAGCAAAGGAAGGAGCCTAGGAAAAAATGTAACATATGTGGGGCAATCACAGCCTGTCATTATTAGCTAAATCTGTTCCTCAAAGAACACTGTGGCATTCTATCACATTGTCAGAATTTTATCCATTTATTCTGTACCGATCAGCAGACTGAAAACCTGAATGCTTGTAAGGAGGGGTGGGGGGTGGAAATCCACCCTTTGTTGTCAAGAAAAAAACTCAACCTTTCTCCCCTCTTGACAACTGTCAGACTAAAATAGTCTGAAGTACAACAAGACCTTTCAGGCTTTCAACTGGCTCTTCCAAGTGATGACTTGTATGTGGGAGCCGGCTTATCACAGGCACATAGCATTCTCGTCTCACCTGGCACGCAGTGCGGCTTAGTGGATTCAGTTTCCATGTTCAGCTGCCTGTCACCGAATCGGTTCAAAAACAGGAGGCAAGCTTGGCACAGGCATTTCTGTTCTGACCGAGGCTTCCCGAGACCATAAAGCAAACTCCTTGTCCTGACAAAAAACCCTTTTATTAATTTACTGCGAATTCTTCTCATTCACATCCAGCAAGTCTTTCAAGGGAGGATTCACAGTCACAGACCTTGTCTGGCTTGGAGAGCTGACAGGCTGATATCTGCAAAACTTGGCAAGGATTCTGGGAGAGTCACAAACCAATTAAGTGAACTAATTGTCTCCTGCAAACTCCACTCCCCTTTCACTCCTCTTTTATTTCCTCTGGGAGGGGCCATTCATCATCCACCTGTGGCCTTACTCCCAAGTCGACCCCTGTTCTTTAACTGTTCCCTTCGTCTGGCAACTCTGCGCATGATTGCGCATGCACACTGGGAAGAGGCTCCAACTGTTCATCTGCCTCACTGATGTCTAACTCTGAAGGCAGCTGATGACTGGCATACGGCTCTGGCCCTCTTCCTGCCTCCAACACAGAGCCTTCCCCAGACTCCAGGACTGGCCCATATTCCTCCCCAACTTCCTCACTGTCCAAATCTGCTGCCAGCTCCACTGGCCACTGGCAGGCCACAGCAATGTCTGACCCAAGACTGCAGTTTGGAATGTCTTATTGTATTTATGCATTTATTTATTTACCCATTGAAGTATTTATAGACTGCCCAGCTCCACAAGGGTTCGAGGCGGTTTACAATTAAGAGATGCATTCAAATGTAAACCAATCCTGATGCGTTGATGCCTTTCAACCACCATACCTCTGTAACCAGCATAACAACAATGTTTCAAAGGTTGGAAGGACTTTCCTAATCTCATGTGGCAGGTACAGGTCAGGGGTGGGATCCTACCAGTTTAACAACCAGTTTGGTGAGCGTGCATTTTGCCTGACATGCCTGACGCATGCTGTGGGCGCATGCACAGTTCACAGGAAAACAACTGAGCTGCGGCAATCCACTCTGTCGTGCTGATCAGCTGGGCTAAAAACCAAGGAAATATAGGCGAGTATAACCCACAGGTGGGCGAGCGAGCAAGTGGGCCCACCTGAAGGGAAAAGCGAACCGGTTCATTCTCAGCTAATCTTTTCCATCCATTTTGTTGTATTTATTTTGTAGAATGACAATAAAAACTATACTATCTCCGGAGTTGCCAGTTCGCCCGAACTGGGCCGAACCAGTAGAATTCCACCCCTGGTACAGGTCACCCCCAAGTTATGACTATACCGGAGCCTTCCCATTATGGCCGTAAGTTGTGACAGTTATAAATTGGGTCACTTACATGACTGGATATTTTTGTTAGGACGGGAAGTAAACAAAAGTGTTAAAAAAACCTTTCCAGCTACAGTATGTTGTAGTTCTGGTTTTCCTTAAATAACAATGTTATTTAAAGTTATAAAGTGTAATGAGCTTAACTTAAGCCTGTAGTTTACTCCTAAACCACTACAAATTTTAGTAGATAACATTCCCGATTGCTTGAGTTCCCCAATGTTAACATCAATCCTAATCCTAATTATTCTTTTTAGATTTACCTATTCATCTGAATTGTTTTCATATATGTAGCTATCTGATACTGACAATACTTTTTATATTATTCTTGGAGCATAAACGATGGCTCAAGTTTTCTTTTGTTAGAAAGATGCACAGATGCACAAAGAAAGGGCTTTTCTGAACTGTAATCTAAGAAGCTGAGGCCTTCTTTTCATAGAATTCCTAAATCTGCTAAGCAGGAATGCCATTATTTTAAGGCCAGGCGCTTGTGGCAACTTTCTGATAAAGGTATGAGAAAAATGAGGTAATCATATTTTGAGGAGCTGGAATACATTAAGGGAATTTGAGTTATTGGTAACTTCATTCAATGAAAAGCATTTTATGATTGAAGGCAAACTTCTGGGAATTGTAGCACTATGACTTCCCAGACTATGAAAAATCGAGTTACAGTATACCATGAACAGGTCAGAAGAGCTTACATTAGATGTGGATATTTGGGGAACAAAAAGATTGAGGTGAGTGGTTAGTGCAGAGTGGTTAGTGCAGTGGTAAAATTCATTTTTTTTTTACTACCGGTTCTGTGGGTGTGGCTTGGTGGGCGTGGCAGGGAAAGGATACTGCAAAATCACCATTCCCTCCCCACTCTGGGGCCAGCCAGAGGTGGTATTTGCCGGTTCTCCGAACTACTCAAAATGTTCACTACCGGTTCTCCAGAACCTGTCAGAACCTGCTGAATTTCACTCCTGGGTGAGTGCCTTTAAATAGGAAGCAGATGCATAGTGGATAGATAGATAGATAGATAGATAGATAGATAGATAGATAGATAGATAGATAGATAGATAGATAGATAGATAGATAGATAGATAGATAGATAGATACATACATACATACATACATACATACATACCAGTGGTGGGTTTCAAATTTTTTTGGAACCTCTTCTGTAGGTGTGACCTGCTTTCCGGGTCCACTGGTGGAACCTCTTCTAACCGGTTTGGTAGATTTGACGAACCGGTTCTACTGAACTGGTGCGAACCGGTAGGAACCCACCTCTGATACATACATATCTCAGATCAAATAACTGACTTGAAAGGACTTATATATGCCAGGCTTTGAGTTTTTTCTCATTTGTATATAATGGTGGTATAATAGGGCTCAATAGCTGCTTTTTTCCTGCTGTATCTTTACGACATTGCATTCTTCCAATTCTTTGATAGCTTTAAGATGTATTTAAGATGTATTTAAGAGCCAAATGCTGGGAAAGACTGAGGGCAAAAGAAGAAAGGGATGCTAGAGAATGAGGTGGCTGGATAGAGTCACTGAAGCAGTAGGCGTGAGCTTAAATGGACTCCAGAGGATGGTAGAGGACAGGAAGACCTGGATGAACTTTATCCATGGGGCCACGATGGGTCAGACACAATGCCGCAACTAACAACAACAACAACAACTAGATGTATTTAAGATGTAATTTGCCTCCAGAAGTTGTGAATTGTCCAACACTGGAAATTTTTAGGAAGAGATTGGATAAACCTTTGTGTGAAATAATATAGGGCTGTGATGGTGAACCTATGGCACATGTGTCACAAGTAGCATGCAGAGCCATTTGTCCAGGCATGCGAGGCATTGCTCTGCCAGCTGGCCAGAGTGCATGCGCCTGCTGGCCAGCTGACTTTAGCCTTCTTTTGAGGCCGTTTTTCGCCCTCTGGAGGGAAGCCTCCTGAAGGCCCCCCAAGGCTCAGGAGAGCTAAAACCGCCCCTAGCAGCAAACTGGAAGTCTGTCCCCAAGCTCTTGAAGCCTTTGGAAGGCCTCCCAGGGAGGGAGGCTGTTTTCACCCTCCCCAGGATCTTATAAAGGCTCTGGAGCCTGGGGAGGGCAAAAAAAAGCACACAAAAACTGGGGGGGGGGGCACTGGACGTGCACGCATGCGCGCTGGTGTCATGCACATAGCATTATGGGTGTGGCACATCTGTGCACGCCCCCCTGCGCTCCCCCCACTTTTGGCATGTGAGCTACAAAAGGTTCGCCATCACTGATATAGGGTTTCCTGCCTGAACAGGGGCAGGGTGCGATTCAACCTCTTGGCTGAGATTTAGCCAGCTGAATCCTTGCTTCCTGCTGCTTCTTATAAGTTCCAACAATTATGGCTAACAATACCAGGGAAGGCAAATGAATCTTGCCAATACCCCATGGGTCAGCTGATTGAGTTGAATGAGGCCTCTAGGATGAGGTTTCCCAACCCCATTTAGACATGGGGAGGACAAATGATTTAATTATTATTTTACTGTAAACGAACTGAACTTGCTCATTTAGAAACATCAGAATCTAATTCAGTTTCTCCCTTCACTGGATTTTGTGATGTTGTCCTCCATCCAAAAGATACTTCAAGGAGATTGGGATGTTAAGGGAAACAACTTAGAACGAATTGCAATTTTTATTTTTTAACAGGAATTGTTAGAAATGTGCATAAGAAAACGTACATTCCAACCAGGACAAATTTCCATGTGGACTTAAACAATGGAGGGGAAGTGAAATAAAAAGAATTTGTGGCTTGGAGAAAAAAGTTGATGAGCTGGATCTCCTGGACTGCTTTCTTAATTCAAGCATAGCCTTCTGGAGCATATTAGAATCACCCTGATTAATCTGTTCCTATAGCCTCCAGATTCGGAACTTCAGTGGCTCTAAACACCTTTTCAGCATGGCCTTGATAACTACCATACTCAGGGATAATGAATGGACTGTAATACAATTTGTGATGGTTCATGGAAATATATTTGAGGATTTACTACACAAGTATAATAATATAACTTAACTTAATTTGCTTATGGTTCACTGAAGACAGCAAGGAGGTTGCATTTAATTATCACCAATGACAAATGAAGGGAGTTTGTTAAGAAATGAAAGGTTGGTCACTATTACCTTTAGGCTACACTCAAGCATATATTGGCTGCTTTATATACCTCTGCAACTTGGTATCTTCTGCCAACATGATGTAGCTCATTTCTTCCAGAAGAGAGCAAGGTTATAATTATGGTGAGAGAGACGATTTCACAGTATAAATGGGTGAGTGGGACTAGCATCCCATGAAGCAATATAACTTCCACCCAATTAATTAAAGGAGATCAAATGTATCCATTGGCACTGTTTTTAAGATGAGCAGATTGGTGGGATTTATCAAGCAGCAGCTATGAATATATAATGGCACATTATAGATTAGGGTGTTGAAGAATCACACTACACAACTTGGGATGATTTGTTAGACTGAGATAGAGTATCAGGCACCAGGGCATGTAGTGTGTTTTGGGGAAGGAGATGTGCATTCTAGGTGGATTGCCATTTTTTTACTACCGGTTCAGGCGCATTCGCGTGCGTGCTTGCATACGCCTGTGATGCTTCTGCACATGCACAGAAGCATCTGAGTGGGTGAACGAAGCCTCCTGCTGCCACTACTACCAGTTTGCCCAATCAGGGCCGATCCGGGAGCAACCCACCTCTGGTTCTGGAGCTTTCTAATTTAAATCTAGTGCATCAATGGAACCTAGTAGTGCAGGGCAGAGGTGGTATTCAGCAGGTTCTGACCAGTACTGGAGAACTGGTAGCAGAAATTTTGAGTAGTTCATAGAACCGGTAAATACCACCTCTGACTGGCCCCGCCCCATCTACTCTCTGTCTCCTGAGTCCCAGCTGATTGGGGGTGGGGGGGATGGAGAGTTTACAGTATCTTTCCTCTGCCCACTAAGCCATGCCCACAGAACCGGTAGTTAAATTTTTTGAATCCCACCGCTAGTGCTGCGGGATGGATCTGACCTGTGGGGTGCTTAGATTTGGTCCGTGAGGCTGTCCTGGAAACAGCAAAAGACTGGCCTGTGGTGCCTCTGCCAGTGAAAACAGAGCTTGGGAGGGCCATGTGCGACTCTCTTGAGCTCTGTTTTCGGCTGCGACAGCCTCCTGCAACCCTCTGCCAGTAAAAACGGAGCTCGGGAGGGCTCCATTTTTGCTGGCAGAGCGCTTGGGCCACTGCAGGTGCCCCTGACACGAGTGATGTCAAGCTGGCCACGGCCAGCCTGGCCATGCTCATCCGGCCCTTTGAGGTCAAACACAACTCTGATGCAGCCCTCAATGAAATCAAGTTTGACACCCCCGCAGTAGTGCATAACTCACTAAATCAGGGTTTCTCAACCATGGCAACTTTAAGAAGTGTGAATTTCATCTCCCAGAATTCCCCAGCTATCTTTAGGTCGCCAACATTGAGAAACACCGTACTGAATTGTCCCTAACTAGATTTTTTTTAAAAAAATCACAGAGAGTGCTGTCGATGTTTCAAATCCTCCTTTCTTGCAGCTTTTAAATTTTTTTCTATTCCTTTCTCCTTTCCTGGATATTTTTGTCCTTCTTTCTGAAATGTGATGCTCTCATTATTAATCAACATTGACTGTGTGAGAGTAAAGAGTAGGGAGTATCCTATCATGTGCAGCAGACATGAACTGCAAATCGTAGCTGGCAGTGCCATCCCATCAAGTAAACATCTGGATCACATTTGCATTGGCACCACAAGAAAACTGGCAAGCTATCCAAAACAGAATGTTGATCTACAAAGATTTAAACATGTGCCATAATTTGTTAGCATGCTAACTTCTGGTACAGTATCTGCCTGGGAGCTACATTATCACCCAAATTCATTCTGATTCTTTTCTCTCTGCTTCGACTCAATAAAAAGAAAGCTGCTTGAACAATTTCAGAACATGATTAGAGATCAGCCAGGAATATTTCCAAGGTAATTTCCTACCATTGTTGTTTAGCCATGCCTGTCTTTTTTTAGGATTTGATCAGCAACTTATTTTTTCTTCTTCATATTTTAGAGATGTATTTTAGTAACAGGGCACGGTAGCTCAGTGGCTAAAATGCTGAGCTTGTCGATCGGAATGGTCGGCAGTTTGGTGGTTTGAATCCCTAGCGCTGCGTAATGGAGTGAGCTCCCGTTACTGGTCCCAGCTTTTGTGAATCTAGCAGTTTGAAAGCATGTAAAAATGCAAGTAGAAAAATAGGAACCGGCCAGATGACCATGGAGATGTCTTTGGACAGCACTGGTTCTTCGGCTTTGAAACGGAGATGAGCACCGCCTCCTAGAGTTGGGAATGACTAGCACATATGTGCCAGGGGAACTTTACCTATTTTAATAATAGCTTCTTTGAATTCTTGCAGGCTCCTAATCGCCTAAAAAAAACCCTAATCATTTTCCCTTCTAACAACTCATTTTTCAATTTTTTTTCAGTTTTCCCAAGTATTAGGTGGCTTTTGGGGGGGGGTTTCGGAGTCCAAAATACCTCAGGTTTAGCTTCAGCATTACTGGTGGATCAGTATGATTTTACTTTATTGATCAATAAATTATTGGTTCTTCTCATTAATCCAAAATATTTTGAATATTTTTTCCCAATATCATAATTCAAAGTCATCCTTTTTTTTTTGTTCAGACTTTTGGACGATCCAGTTTTTACGACCATATGTCACAACTGGGAAAACCAGAGCCTATCACATTATGTACTTTTGTTGTCAGTGTGATGTCTTTCCTTTTAATATTTTGTTTAGATTTGTGGTTTTTCCTCCAAGTAGCAGATGTCTCTTTACTTCATGGCTATAATCACCATCCCTGTAAATTTTTGAGCCTAAGAACACAAAGCCTTGTTACCATTTCAACACCATTCCCACTTTCTTGCATTGGGTTGATATTGCTTGATGATACAATAATAGTTTATTTAATATGGAGAGATTCCTTAGTTCTTCCACACTTTCAGCTGTCAAAAGCTATTGTCAACATGTCTGACAATGTTGATGTTTCTCCAGGCAATTTTATTTACTTTTTTGGGATTTGTTTCTCTAGTCCAGCATTTCTCTTCATATATTTTGCCAGTAAGTTAAACAAAATGTTAGTACAGATGGTCCTTGACTTACAGCCACAGCTGAGCTGAAAATTTCTGTTGCTAAGTGAGTTTTGCTCACTTAGGTCATTTTATGACCTCTCTTGCCACAGTTCTTAAGTGAATCACTGAAGTTGTTAACTTACTAACATGGTTAAGTGTACCTGGCTTCCCCATTGACTTTGCTTGTCAGAAGGTCACAAGACATGATCACATGCAACCATCAGGAATATGAGTCAGTTGCCAAATGTCTGAACACATGACCATGGGGATGCTGCAATAGTCGTAAGTGTGAAAAATGGTCATAAATCACTTTTTTCAGTGCCATTGTAACTTTGAACTCACTAAATGGACAGTTGTAAGTCAAGAACTATCCGTATGCAATCGTGGCTTACTATTTCTCCAATTTTGAATCAATCAGTTGCTCCATATTCCATTCTGGTTGTTTCCTTGTGGCAGTGAAATTGCATTAAAGTTGCAAAGAATAAACCTTTCTTTGGGGTGAGGGGCGTAGTATTCTTTAGATGGGAAGCTATGATCAAAAAAGATACTTTCCCAATAAACCACCTGCTTAATTTCAAGAGATCTTGCAAAGTTGGGATATATCAAAGGACTAGCTGGATACCGGTGCTCTGCTTTGAAATTAGGTGATTGGGCTTGATAAATTGACATATAAAGCTTGAAAATTAATGTGTAGTTCCGATTGGGCTTGATAAGGCAACTGGCAGTTGGAACGGAATTCTTTGCTGGTGGGGAGGGGGAGTAGAATGTCTAAACTCACAGCCCAAAGGATGGATGAGTCACGGGCTGGCAACTGTCAGTTGGAACAGTGTTCTTTTTAGGTGGGGAGGGGAAGTAGAACATCTAACTCCTTAGCACCAGAGCATGTTAATATAATAGTATATAAGAAATACTAATGATCGGATGGTCATTTTGAAAAATTATTTCTTAGTGAGCACCTAGAAGCCAAGAGGAACATACATGCCAAATTTCAATTTTGTAGGATTTACAGTTTTGGAGATTTCGTGATGAGTGAGTAGTATTTGGCTTTTATATGTATAGAAGATTCTGGGTTACTTTCCATAGTTTCATTTTGGTCATCAAGTAAGAACTTTAAACGCTTAAACTGAACAGATTTAGAAAGGACTAATCAGCAAGAAGGACTGGCACAATATCTTTTGATGCTTCCAGATGGCTAAAACTCTCATCCATTTCTCCTTGCTCTTTGTTCCGTATTTACTGCTATTTAATAATACTCTGCTTTTAGGAGATGTCTGTGATAGCCTGAAATACGGGAGAAGAGAAAAGGAAATCCCCCCCCCTGAAAAAAACCACCCAAGCGACAATTGCTACAGGTTGAAGTAATATATATGTCAGCATTCAATTAGCCCTGAGTGAAACTAAAACTCTTGGGAATATTACATAACAATCTAAATGCCTCCTATGTGAACTCTCTGCCATTCACAGAGTCTTTCCTTTTTGAAAACTGGCATGATGCAGGATTAAAGAGGGATAAAAGGAATGTTTGATTTGGCTGCATATTTTGGGAATCAAACACTTCAATTTTTATATAGGTGGGTTCCAGAATGGTGTTCTCATTGCTAAATTATGTGATATAGGTTCCAGGTTACATCTCCTTCACCTACAGATCAGAGGTGGGTTTCAGGCGGCATTACTGCTGGTTCGCTCATTTGTGTGCATGCACGCGAATGCACAATTCAATGAAAATTGTTCTGCGCATGTGCAGAACTAAAAAAAAAAAAGATAGCAGTGATGGCGGTGACCGGGGAACTGTTTCGGGGGCATGGCCAGCCTGTGTCACTGCTGGTTCTGCGACCCCGGCCGGCATACCACTACTGGTTCGGCTGAACTGGGCCAAACCAGTAGGAACGCACCTCTGCTACTGATAAATGCAGTCCAAGTTAATTTTTAAAGTAAATCTAAGCTAGATTTTCCAGATGAGTTTAGTGCTGAATTAGAGTGGGTGGGGAGTCCTTTGTGCAGAGGACTGAAAAAAGCTCAGCTTTAATTCTTTGCAAAGAGTTTCCCTTTTCCCTGCCTCTTAGTCCCTCTGGAGAGGGTTCTTCCCCCCCTCCTAATTTTCTGCAAGGGATGAAGGGTGGAAGGGAATCAAACACAATTTGCCAGATGCCAGATGCTCCATCCTTGACGTTATCAGCCTAGCTGTCCCTGTTTCTAAGATACAAAATAACAGAAGAAGAAAAATGATTTTGGATGGAAAGCCAAATGCGAAGTGAATATGTAAGATTGCAAGTATAATGTTTTACCTGATGCAATCCATGTTTTTTTTTTAAAAAAAACAAATAACAACATCAGGATACACATTTGGAAGTTCAGGGGCAACATTTGGTCTCACAAATGCCCGAAGAACTGCGGGAGGCCATCTGGGGATGCTGAGTTGTCAGCGGTGGAAGTTGACACAAATGTTCTTTTGTGCTTTTCTTAGCCATTTGGAAGTTTTTAAAAGGGAGAAACCCCCCCACCCCACCTTTCAAACCTTGGAAGCCCAGTCTCCCCAATTGCCACGATCATCTCACCCTGTTGAAATTAAGCCATTTTGCCAAGAAATGTTGGCAATGCAATCCGAGGACTTTGGTGGATACGGTTGTATGCCACCCAAAAGTCATCCACGTGTTTTAAAGAATAATAGAATCATAAAATCACAGGGCTGGAAGGGACCTTGGCGGTCTTGTAGTCCAAACCCCTGCTCAAGCAGAAGACCCTATACTGTTTCAGACAAGTGGTTGTCCAGTCTCTTCTTGAAAGCCTCCAGTGATGGAGTACACACCACTCCTGGAAACAAACTGTCACTGTCAGAAAATTTCTCCTTAGTTCTAGGTTGGATCTTTCTTTGACAAGCTTCCACCCATTACTTCATTGCTTGCCTTCTTCTGCCTTAGAGCAGTGGCCTCCAACCGTTGAGCATCAGGGACTGGTTTCATGGAGAAAGGCTTTTCCACGGACCGGAGGGGGCGTGGTTTTGTATGCTGCCTGCGTACCATGCATGGGGCTTCGCTTATTTGCACAGCCTGGTTGCTGGTGTGGTGCAGACCAGTGCCGGCCCACAGACTGGGGGGTTGGGGACCCCTGCCTTAGAGAACAAGTCAATTTCCTTTCCTTTGCAACAGCTCCTCCCGTACTGGAAGACAGTTATCATATCCCCCCATACTAAAGGAACAATATAAAGAGAAAAGGTAAACTGAATTGGAACTGGGAGAAGTAGAAAACCAATCTTTGATTCTATAAACCTGCTTTATCCATCACACTAGGCCACAGCTGGTTTTAACTGCATTGACTGAGTAAATCCACAATCAAATGATACACACCATCCTACGCTATAAAGCATGATTTATAAACCACAATGATTGGTTGAATGAGATCATACCAGTTACATTATAGAATAATTACAAATACAACAAACTGTGGAAAAGCTCTTTGCAATCCCCCCCCCAATAAGCGCCCCAGTGGCGCAGTGGTTAGAATGCGGTACTGCAGGCTACTTCTGCTGACTGACTGCTGCCTGCAATTTGGCAGTTCAAATCTCACCAGGCTCAAGGTTGACCCAACCTTCCACCTTCCAAGGTGGGTAAAATGAGGACCCATATTGTTGGGGGCAACTGTATGCTGACTCTGTAGATTGCTTAGAGAGGGCTGTAAAGCACTGTGAAGCGGTATATAAGTCTAACTGCTATTGCTATTGCAATTGGTTATGGAACAAATCTACTTATTAACACATCTCTCCTAAACTGGTGAGTAGACAGAAAAAGTGGTTAGCTGGTCAAGAACTGGATTTCAAATTCCAATGGCTGAGAGTCATAATAATTATCCAGCTGAAAATAGAGATTTGGGTCATGTAATATGGTACTCAAAAATAATTAGAAAAGTATAAGGTATTGAACCTCTGTGTGTTTTGCCCGCAAGAGGTAGCTCCCTGTTTCTTATCTGAGATGCAATAGTTGATGGGAATTAATGGGGAGACAATTAAATTAATAATAAATGAATTAATAGTTGATGGGAATTAATGGAGAAACATGGTGGCTCAGTGGCTAAGACACTGAGTTTTTCAATCAGAAAGATTGGCAGTTTGGAGGTTCAAATCCCTAATGCCATGTAATGGAGTGAGCTCCCATTACTTGTTCCAGCTTCTACCAACCTAGCAGTTCGAAAGCATGTAAAAATGCAAGTAGAAAAATAGGAACCATGTTTGGTGGGACGGTAACAGCATTCCACGCACCTTTGGCATTTAGTCATGCTGGCCACATGACCACGGAGACGTCTTCAGACAGCACTGGCTCTTCAGCTTTGAAATGGAGATGAGCACCGCCCCCTAGAGTCGGGAACGACTAGCACATATGTGCGAGGGGAACCTTTACCTTTACCTAATGGGGAGAAATTATTTTTTTAAAGGCACTGTGTACCAGATTTTCTTTTTTTTTAAAGGCACTGCACATCAGATATCCTTTCAACTCTTTTATTGCCTAGTCTCTTGATAAAGCAAGCAAAAATTAAATGTTTTGTGGAGTGTATATTCAGCCTTACAATTCGCCTGGTGCCCGCAGGACTCTCCGAGCTACTTTCTTACTATTGTGTTGTCGAAAGTGCAGTATTTGAGGGAGCGAAAGTCATGGGGTAGTTTTCATGCCAATTTAATGGTGTTAAAATGATTAAGCATGGCAGGCTTTTAAATAATGCGGTACGAAAAAGGTGTTAATAACATCTTAAGAGCTTTCATAATATTCTAGGCTACCATAAAATGTTAATAATTGGGCCTCTTTAACTTTCATCTGCCATAAAATAGGAGGAGGAAACCTAACTGAACGAGCAGTAATTGGAAATTTTATTTTAATTCAGACAAAGGACGAGTGGGAAGGAAAGAGCAATGTTGGGCTTTGGCATTCTTTCTTTCATTCAGAAAGAAAATGGAAATGAAGTTCAAATGAATTTGAACTTTTCCTAAACCAAGGACCATCATCTGGTCTCTGATAAATGCTAATAAAATAACAGAGTTGGAAGGGACCCTGGAGATCTTTGAGTGACTAGTCCAACCCAGGGGTGGGCTGCTGCAGGTTTGGGTGATCTGTTAGCTAAGGATCTGCCCAGTTCGGCCAACCTGCAAATCCCACCCCTATCTGGCTCTGTCCACCACTCCCCTTCCCCCCTGCCCCTCCTCTCTCAGGAGACCCCACATGGCCCATTTGGGATGCTAGGTATGTACAGGAGGCTCAGGACGGGTGAAAAACAGCCTCTTGGAAGTTCAGGAAGGCCGGAAACAGGTTTCTAGCCTCCAGAAGGTCTCCGGAGGGCGGGGGTAGGCCGTTTTCGCCCACTTGGAGGCTTGAGGAAAGCCTCCAGAGCCTGGGGAGGACAAATACTCCCCCCCCTGCCATGGTGCAGGAGGCTGACTAGGTCACGCCCATCATGGCCAAGCCCACCCACCAACTGGGCAGAGAACCCGTTGCTAAAATTTTTGAAGCCCACCCTGCTCCAACCCATGCTCAAGCAGGAAACCCTGTACCAGGGTTGGCTGTCCAATCTTTTCATAAAGACCTTGTGTTGTCCTTCAAAAAGTAGTAAGTCAGCAAAAAATAATAATAAATAAATTTAAATAAGTGTAATATGATAAAAAAAATAATAATTCAGCATTGTTCTGAAAGCTGGCCGAGGTGTACAGAGATAATATTGACTAAGGAATATAAGGATTATACACTGGTATGGGCTTTTGTGGCTGGCATCAGTGAAGCACTGAGGAGTTTTCCGGCTGAGTGGCAATGGTCTAGTTTTATTTTGGTCTAATGTTCTGTCAGCAGCTTTGGTCGGCGTCTTAAGGGGGCTAATGAGGTGCTTTTTGACATATCTCTCAGTCAGCTGAATTAGGCTTACTGGGCTCTTGCATTTGAAACTGGCAACCTGCTCTGATTGGTCTATGTTACCAATCCAAGAACACTGGTCCCTGACTGATTCCTCACCTGATTGGTCAATTTTGAAAGAATTCTTAAGAGTACCTGTTTCTGATTGATCTGTCTTTGAGCCTGTCTGCTGACTAGTTCTTTGTGTAGGTGGACTTCTGATTGGTTTATTTTGGAGAATTTCAAGAGATCTGGTTCCTGTTTGGATGGTCTTTGAGTGTCAAGATCCTTGCTAAGTAAATCAGTCCTGAGAAAGTACTCAGAGTAATCCAGTGCTGGTCCTGATGATACATGGGGAGGCAGAATAGGCTTTTAAGAGTCAGTTATTGTACCCTGTAACAACCAAATGGAATTCCAGTAGCCCTTGTGTTGTCTATTCCTGGTCAGTCCTACCTTGAAGAGTTGAAAAAGTTGTGCTTTGAGAAAAGAAGGAGATGGACACGGCCAAATTAGGAATGTGGAGATAATTACTAAGAGCATCATGAACTGTGGAACAAACCAACTGAATAAAGCTGGACCAAAATCAAGACTGACTGCTTTCTTGAGTTGATGATCAGCAAACAGAAACTCATATACATTGAGCATGAGGGTGGATGATCAGTAGGAAAAATGATTGTTCTTGCAAGATTGAAAAAAAAGAAGAAGAATGGGAAGGCAGTGCAAAAAGTGGATGAAACAAATCTTAGGCATGATTGGACTGACCTGGAAACTAGTGGAAGAATTAGAAATTATAATTGCAGAGAGGTTGGGAGGGTGAACATCTATCCATGAAGTCAACAGAAACCGGGCCTTTAACTGACAGCGCTTAACATCATAATGGTGAAAAGAGTAAGGTTCCACATTTAGGCAACAAAAACAAAATGCACAGGTACAGTATAGGTGGTACCTTGCTCAATAGTAGTAACTGTGAAAGGGATCTTGGAGTCTTAGTGGACAACCATTTAAATATGAGCTAGCAGTGTGCAGCAGCTGCCCAAAAAGCCAACACAGTTCTAGGCTGCATAAACAGAGGGATAGAATCAAGATCACTGAAGTGTTAATACCACTTTATAATGCCTTGGTAAGGCCACACTTGGAATATTGCATTCAGTTTTGGTCACCACGATGTAGAAAAGATGTGGAGAGACTAGAAAGAGTGCAGAGAAGAGCAACAAAAGTGATTAAGGGACTGGAGACATATGAAGAACGGTTGCAGGAACTGGGTATGTTTAATGAAAAGAAGGACTAGGGGAGACATGATAGCAGTGTTCCAATTTCTCAGGGGTTGCCACAAGGAAGAGGGAGTCAAACTATTTTCAAAGGCACCTGAGGGTACAACAAGAAGCAATGGGTGGAAACTAATCAAGGAGAGAAGCAACTTAGAACTGAGGAGAAATTTCCTGACAGAACAATTAATCAGTGGAACAGCTTGCCTCCAGAAGTTGTGGATGCTCCAACACTGGAAGTCTTTAAGAAGATGTTGGATAGCCATTTGTCTGAAACGCTATAGGGTTTCCTGCCTAGGCAGGGGGTGGGACTAGAAGACCTCCAAGGTCCCTTCCAACTCTGCTATTGTATTGTATATTAGAAAACGAAATTTGGTAACAATTTTGGAAATTTATGAAGGAAATGTTGTGTGCTTTGCAGGGGACATATGAAGCCATGGGAGAGTAGACTGGGGGCAGGGGGTGGATATATATTTCAATGTTTACCAAATGTTTAATTTTCTAAAAGCAACCTGCAAAGGAAAATTATATCAAATTATATTGAAATAGATTACAGGAAATACCACCTAAGAATTAACTTATAACTTAGAATTCTTATAAGTAAAGACTAGCACTGTTATAGGAAATATATATATTAAAGGAGAAACTTAACCAGAAGTAATTGAAAAGCAGGAAAGAAATGGAGGACAAGAAATTAAAAATAAAATGAAAGGGAAAAAAACTAACCTAGAATAAGAATAAAAATAAAATGAAAACCAGCAGAAGGCTGACAATTTAAGATACATAATAAGAATCTAAGCCCACATGATGCAAAAATAAAAAATAGAGAACTAAGTCCTATCATAGATTAGCTGGAGGATCAATTCTTTTAATGTGAGAATGAAGGTCTTCCTTTTCAATTGTACAAAATCAGATTCAAAGAAAGCATTTATTTATTTAGATGCCTTTTTTATCCTGCCTTTATTATTTTTATAAATAAATAAATCAAGGCGTCAATCATGCCTAACACTCCTTTCTCCTCATATTTTCCCAACAATAATCTTGTGAGGTGAATTGGGCTGAGAGAGAGTGATTGTCCCGAAGAGACCCAGCTGGCTTTCAGGCCTAAAGTGGAACTAGAACTCAACAGTTTCCTGATTTCTAGCCTGATGCCTTAACCACTAGATCAAACTGGCTCTAATTTCATACTTACTTACTATGGCTTAGCTACTACGTAAATATCTAACTATGGAATTTGAGCTCTTGGTCTTCCAACAGGTTCAGTAGCCTGGCAGCATCATACTCTGGCACAGAATCCTAAGGTAGCCAAGGCTCATTGGGACACTCAATTTTAGTCCTCTTCCCAGTGCAGGGATCTAAATTAAGCTCCTTTAGGTCTTTCTGGCCACCATTTGAACATATTCAATGAAGGAGAAACCTGCCACCATTTCATTGCTGAAGAGCTCTGAATTCTCAGGGTTGTTTCCCATAACATTCAGATGAAATCTGCCATCCTCTTCTTAATACCATGCACCAAACCCATCTTTATCTGCACAGACAGGGAGACAAAAATATCAAGCTAGATAGGGGGCTGGACTAAAAGACCCCCAACGTCACTTCCAGCTCATTCAATATAAAAATATTTCTAAGACTATACAAAGAGCATCTAATTTTATTTCAGGATACTTAAAACAAGTACAGATAATCAGGTAAAGGTAAAGGTTCCCCTCACATATATGTGCTAGTTGTTCCCAACTCTAGGGGGTGGTGCTCATCTCCGTTTCAAAGCCGAAGAGCCAGCGCTGTCCAAAGAAGTCTCTGTGGTCATGTGACCGGGATAACTAAATGCTGAAGGGGCACGGAACGCTGTTACCTTCCCACTAAAGGTGCTTCCTATTTTTCTACTTGCATTTTTACATGCTTTGAAATTGCTAGGTTGGCAGAAGCAGGAATAAGTAGTGGGAGCTCACTCTGTTATATTACATGGTACTAGGGATTCAAACCGCCAAACTGCTGACCTTTCTGGTCATCAAGCTCAGCGTC
Organism: Thamnophis elegans; assembly: GCF_009769535.1. Taxonomy (NCBI): domain Eukaryota; kingdom Metazoa; phylum Chordata; class Lepidosauria; order Squamata; family Natricidae; genus Thamnophis; species Thamnophis elegans. Next base: position 84,827,781 of record NC_045545.1, read on the forward strand.
TTAGCCACTGAGCCACCGTGTCCCTGCACAGATAGTCAAGTTGGCATTAAAATGTCTCATCGGAGACAGATCGTTCCCTACAGACTATCTACCTCCCCTCCGATTGAACCTAATGTACTACACATTAACCAAGAGGACACATTTGGGAGAGGTTCATCATCTTCCCTTAACCATACAGTGCTTTCCCATACTAAGATTAGACATGCATTTTGTTGTTAACTGATGTGCAGTTCATCAACAACATCTGCATCCATAAGTAAACTGCAGGCAAACTATTCAGGTTTGGGGAACTGAGTGGAAGAGAAAAATAGCACAAAAATCAGCTTACCTCAATTCTACCAGCATAATTCTCCCAGAACCAAAGAAACCCTCACCAAAGTCTTCTCACCAAAGTGTGTTTCACCTAAGCCAGGGTTTGTTTAACAAGTCAAATTGAGCCATACTATTGAATAAAACTGTATTTGTCATAAATAATGCTATGTTCCAAATCTTTTATTGATTTTATAAACATTAATATTTTTTTAAAAAAATATAAATCCCATGTCTACTCAAAATGGCTGGATACTTATAGAACATTATAACCAACGCACTACTTTGGGAATATTTTTACTGTGAAGTGAAGTAAAAATTGCTACTGCATAAACTTAAAATGTTAAGCAAACCTCTCCCTCTCTCCCTCCCTCTCTCTCTCTCTCTCTCTCTCTCTCTCTCTCTCTCTCTCTGTGTGTTTAAAAAAATATAAAAATATGTAGAAAGGAAAAAATAATTAAAAAATCTGTTAATAAAAAAATATCCCAAAAGGCAGCATTGGTAAACCATGTCTATGTTTTCGCCCAGAAAATGACATTGATCATGTCCATGTTATCACAAAGAGTTGAGTCAATGTGAGGGCATTGAGTATCCACCATTTAATGAATACATTTTACCATGGCTTCATGAAATATGTGCATCCAACTTCATATGGAATGACTTTCCTCCTGGTCCTAGCTAGAAGGAATTCTCCACTTCATAAAGTCTGGAGCTTCTTCCTCCCCCAAAGGCATGCCAAAGTGACATGCCCTTGAAGTCAGTCCTTTGGCGTCAACTCCAGCAGCAGCTACTTTATGTTCTAGCAGAGAAGGGTCTTCTGTACAGTACAACCATTCAGCCATGATAGATGTGAGCAGAGACGTCTGCAGGATCTGAGGCTTATGTTAAACCATGCATGTGTGAAAGTGCCAAGACTTTTGTACATGCAAGCCTACAAAAGAAGTGGAGCTTGCATTGAGATAGCATGAGGCTACTTTCATAATATAACAGATTAACAGAGTTGGAAGGGACCTCATAGATCATCTAATCCAACCCCCCGCTCAAGCAGAAGACCCTACATCATTTCTGACAAATGGCAGTCCAATCTCTTCTTGAAAGTCTCAAGTGATAAAGCCCCCACAACCTCTGAAGGCAACTTCTGTTCCATTGGTTGATTGTTCTCACTGTCAGAAAGTTCTTCCTTATTTCTAGGTTGAATCTCTCCTTGGTAAGTTTCCATCCATTATTCCTTGTCTGACCTTTGGGTGCTTTGGAAAATAGATTGACCCCTTCCTCTCTGTGGCAGCCCCTCAAATATTGGAACACTGCTATCCTGTCTCCCCTGGTCCTTCTCTTCACTAGACTAGCCATGCCCAGTTCCTGTAACAGTTGTTCATATGTTTTAGTCTCCAGCCCCTTAATCATTCTGGTTGCTCTTCTCTGCAATTTGCTTCCCCATCCTCACCTCCACCCCACTTAAGGCCCTCTGAAGAAGCATCTGTGGGATACGGGTCAATTTAATAGGTGCTATTCCAGTCACTTGTGCTAGATTAGCATCTTACTGTGCAGGAGAATGAAATTCTTCAGCCGATAGGATTTCTGAATAGTTAAGCAAGTTTCTTCTTTGTCTTTCTACCTTTGTACCCCATGTGTTAGTATCTTTGTGGCTAAAGTCAGATCTGAACTACAGATTTTCCAGTCTTCACTCATAGCCACTGCCACACAGATTTTCAAAGCATCTAGATAAGCTTCTGCCATTCTTGGGATTTCAAAATATTTTTAATCATACCTTCTGGCTGCTTCTGTTTTATACATTAGTTTTGGCACCAGGAGACAAAGATACCAAAAGAGGATTGGCAAAACTGCTTTTCATTTTCACTTCTGTAACGTTTTTAGCAACCCACCCGTCTCTATCAGTCACCTCATTGTTCCAGTCTATTTGTGGAGATCAGAGCCAGTATGTACTCTTGGTGTCTGATATTGAACCACCAAGAAATTTACTTATTCTTTTTTAACACGTTAGGTATATCAAGTTTAATTTAAAATGGTGTTTTCCCTGGCAGGCTCATTTCACTGCAAATGTCAGAGAAAATGTCCGCCTCCATTGTCAGTTGTATGAAATTGATTCCATTAAATCATCCCTAGCTTCTTTCGTCTTGATAATTAAAAGCAAAAAAATTGGACTTTGAAGAAACAGGATAGGAAAAGTATTGACACTTTTTTTAACTTTGGTGTTGGAGAAAACTCCCGAGAGTACCATGGACAGCCACGAAAACAACCAAATAGATTATCAAATGAATCCAACCCAGACTTCTTAGTCAGGGCACAAATGATCAGTATCAAATTATCCTACTTTGGACACATTATCCTGATCTAGCTGTCTGGAAAAGTCCATAATACTGGGAAAAGTGGAAAGAAAGAGAAGAGGAAGATAATTAGCAAAGTGGATGGATTTATTTTTATTTTTATTTATTTTATTTTCTTTTATCAAGCATGTATAAGTTAATAGATATAAGTACATACAAGATTATGAATACATGAAATGGATACGAATAAATGGGGTTGCTAGGACAGGGACGGTAGGCACATTGGTGTGCTTATGCACGCCACTTACAGACCTCTTAGGAATGGGGTGAGATCATCAGTAGACAGTCTAAGGTTAAAGTTATGGGAGTTTGGGGATGAAACTACAGAGTCAAGTAGTGCATTCCAGGCATTGACAACTCTGTTGTTGAAGTCATATTGTCTGCAATCAAGTTTGGTACAGTTTACCTTAAGTTTTTATCTATTGTGTGTTTGTGTACAGTTGTAGTTGTAGCTGAAGTAGTCATTGACAGGTAGGACATTGTAGTAGATAATTTTATGTATGGTGCATTATGATGGGTGCACTATTAGAAGACTAAGGACAAGACCAAGAAAATCCTCCTGGAGAAAAAAATCTATATGGTTGTTAAGAATCAAGACTGATAATCTTGACTCTCAGGTAATCTCTCTTGGGGTCTGTAGAGATTCTCAGTCATCCAGGTCACATTTGTCCCAAAGGTGCTTTTCTGGACTTTCTTGTTTTTTCTTTTGAAGACGTTTTGCTTCTCATCCAAGAAGCTTCTTCATCTCTGACAGGATGGTGGGGAATGGAAGGATTTATATTCATTGCAGACAGCTGGTCATTTGCATCCTTTTAGAGGGTCATTGAAGCATTTGGGGGTTTATCTGTGCCCTCAGAGTTACTTGAATAAGTGCTCCTAGTTCCTGTAGTCTGCCATTTTCCCCCAGTCTGGAAATCCATTCCAATCACACACCATTCAAAGGGTGTTCATCTCAAATTGTATAGCTAAAAGTCTGTAGAGATTCTCAGTCATCCAGGGTGCAAAAGGATGCAAATAACCAGCTGTCTGCAAGGAATATAAACCCATTCCTCACTATTCCTGGAAAAAAACACCTTTGGGACTCTCTTGAGGTCCTCTAAATGGGCTGAGACTGCCTTCATCCAGAAGACAGAGGTCCTGCTATCTGATCTACCATGATCAAGAATCCAAGTGCTGGGTATCAGTGAGTGGACCTTCTAATCTAAATCATAGTTGTGAATTTTTTTTCTCTATGGAGATCCAAAGTAAGCTCCCTCCCATTCCATTTTTCAGTGGCATTAGAGGGGATAACCCCAATGTATATTATCCTGTAAAAATGTTTGGGAAGGTTTTATTTAAAATCTACTTTTACACTTTGGTGAGATGTGTTTTCCTTTTAAGATAAGCTGTTTTGAAGTTAGCATGAAAAAAAAACAAGAACTGGAAAATGCTCAGCCTTGCCTTCTTTTCCCACCAACACTTCTATAATTTACCTTCTCATGTTTTCTGCCCTATATCAAAAGTTACTAATTTATTAATAACAATCTCTAAATTTTCCACCTCAGTCTTGATCTCTCAAGATAATGTCAATTTATGACTATAATCATGCTCACTGGAGATATTGTGGGTTATAGTCCCAAACATTCAGAGGGCACCTAACTAGGAGAGGCGAATCCAAGCAGTCTCTTTCACATCTCCAGAAGAGGGTGATCTGCTACCTAGAGCATCCTTTGATCAGTAACACTGCTGCTAGACACACTGTAAGCAAAACCTTTTGCACTGCCTAATGAGTTGCTAAAAGCAACATTACTGCAGCTCTCAACAGCAGGGAACTGGGGGAAGTGTTGATGGCAGCACCAGAGGCACTTTTGAGAGTTGTTTAGGCAATGAAAAAGCCAGATGCTATTTCTTAAGTCTTAGAGCTTCAATGGCATTTATTAGAGGTACCCTCTAGGCCATTGTCTTGTGCGGTTTCTTCCGTAGCATAGCTAGAGAGAGAGAGACATATCCTTTTCCTGGTTTTGCTTAGCCTCTGCCAGGCTGACATTCCCTGCTTTCTTAGTCACGTTCAGCTTGTAATAAGTGGGGGGATGCAAAGAACTGACCTTCCCAATTATTGACCTTGAGCTGTGATGGCACAGTGGTTAGAATGAAGTATTGCAGGCAAACTCAGCCAGAAGTTACGTAGATCCTGACCAGTTCAAGGTTGATTTCCAGCCTTCCAAGACTGGTAAAATGGGGACCCTGATTCTTGGGGGCAATATGCTGATTCTGTAAACTGCTTAGAGAATGCTATATAAAGAACTATGGAACAGTACATAAATCTAAGTGTTATTTCTATTTCTATTACTATTTACTTCTTACCCTGCCGAGGTTCCAATGTGAAGGAAAGACAATGAACTTGGACTGGAATGGCATGTTGGTTGAAGAGCTTACCTAACAGGGCACTCACTCTTCTAAGGCCAATCTATCTCTTGGGATACGATTAGAGGAACAAGCCCAACATACATTGTCTTGAGCTTTAACAGAAAAGACAAAGAAGCAAATAAATAAAGTATACATTTTGGATTGTGTAAGCTTCTCCTTACAATGAGTGAATGTGATCAGTGTTTTCCCTGGGCATCTCCCCCAGGTGAGAAGGCACCAACTGAATGATTCATAGGTTCCCAAAAGCAAAGGTCATCATTATACAGTTTGCATTCTTTAGTCCTCTCTTCCACATGAACTGCACCAGAGGGATGATTTGGGATACAACAGCGAGGTGACATGAACATCTGTGGGCATGTTGCCTCTTTCATCATGACTGAGAGCATTAATGATTGCTCTGTACAGCATTTATCTAGGCAAGAATTACTTTATGGCCTATATTGGCATTTAAATCCTCAGTGGTTACAGCCAGAGGTAGTATTTTCTTCTTCAGAAATCACCTTCAGAAGTTCTGGGTACTCCATCACTGGAGGTTTTTAAAGAAGAGATTGAATAGCCATTGGTTTGAAATGGTATGGAGTTTCTGCTTGAACAGGGTTTGGATTTAAAGACCTCCAAGGTCCCTTCCAACTCTGTTATTCTTGAATATAGGCCATGGCTGAAAGTCCATTCTTTCTCCCTTATATATCTTATAAAGCAATCTTGGGTGGGTTTTTTTGCAAGATAAAAGCCTTGCTGGAAAATTGTTTTGCTGAATTGTTTTGAAGGGTCTTTTGCTGAAGTTTATACTTGATTCTATATTGTTTTCTTGTTGTTCCCTATGTTTTTCTTCTTTTATAATTTGATTTTTAATGTTATTGTGTTGGAGTTTTATGTAGTTCCCGACCCTGGAATTAGTTTTGACCTTCTGCAGATGTTTGAATGTGTGTTTTATATATACTGTAAGCCATTAAAAGTCACTTTGATTGCTATGGGATAGAGACACACCTGCTGAATTTGTATAGGTTCTTGTAGAATTTAGGATTCTTATCATTTAAGCTTCTAGGTAGCATACAGAGCTTAGAAAGTACAACTATATGATTAATGGGAGATGTGATTTTCTTCCCTTCCCCTTTTGATCCTGACTTGACCTTTGCATCAATTGTCTTTTCTATCTGCTTATGTCCCACCTCTGATGTTCTGACCTGCTCCATCTCATATTTCTGCTCTGCTTTTGCTTCAGGTGGTGATCTCTCTTTAAGCTACCCCTGTCCCGTCTTGTCATAAGATTTATGGCTTTTCTCAATGCAAGAACCCAGTTTTCATGTCAAAACTTTGTTCCAGACAGTGCGAGATTATAATATTGCCATTAGCTGCAAGATGTCACGATGCCTTGTTTGGGATTAGACCTTCTCCAAAGCATCTTCTGGTTAGCTGTGAACTGCTGTTTTGAAACTCTGTGCTTATATTTCCTACTTTTGTGATAATAAAGTAGTAATATCTCTTTGACTGGGTCTAAAAAATAAGAAATGAAAAGAAACACAGGTCTCTCTAGCAATTTCAAACAAGCATCATTTAAAACAATTGTTTCATCTTCTCTTCTTTAAGGCGGGCATTCTTAATTGTGGTCTAGAAATACCATGTTTTTGATGACTGAAACAGTAATTTCATTAATCAGAATAACAATAACAGAGTTATTGGGAGGTCTTCTAATCCAACTATCTGCTGAAGCAGAAAACCCTATAATATTTCAGACAAATAATAACCGGAGAACCGGTTCGTGGCAGCGTGGGCGTGGCAGGTCTGAGTCATTGCCGCTTCCAGCAGACCACTACTGCTTCGACCAAACCTGTCCAAACCGGTAGAAACCGACGACTGATTTACCCATCTCAGCAGGTCCAGCAGGGACAATATATTAGGGGTTCCATCTGCTGAAGACATGCCTTTTTAGCTGTGGTTTCTACCCTCTTGAATATCATTTTCACCTGAGGTAAGGTTATCCCCGTCCTTATTAGCCTTCTGGAAAGCTCTTAAAGCCTAGTTTTTCCAACAGTCTTGATATAGAGAAGAGAACCTCCAAGATGGTTGCATTGTGCTTAGGATGTTATTATTTCCCCGCCATCTTGGATTTCAGTTATATTTGTTTTAAACAGTTGTTAACTTTGTTTTGTAAAGGATGTGGTGGCTTAGTGGCTAAGACGTTGAGCTTGTTGATCAGAAAGGTCGGCAGTTTGGCAGTTCGAATCCATACTGCCATGTAATGGAGTGAGTTCCTGTTACTTGTCCCAGCTTCTGCCAGTGTGAAAGCATGTTAAAATGCAAGTAGAAAATTAGGAACCACCTTTGGTGGGAAGGTAACAGCATTTCGTGCACCTTCGGCATTTCGTCATGCTGGCCACATGACCATGGAGATGTCTTTGGACAGTGCTGGCTCCTCGGATTTGAAACAGAGATGAGCACAGCCCCCTAGAGTTGGGAACGACTAGCACATATATGCAAGGGGAACCTTTACCTTAACTTTATTTTTAATTGTTTGTTGATTCAGTTTTATTTAATTGTTTTAAATGGTTAACATTGTTTTTAATTGTTTGTTGGTTATACCCTCTCACCCGAGTCACATAAGTAAGACAGGCAGCTATATAAATTTTATAAATGAATGAATGAATGAATGAATGAATGAATGAATAATAAATAAATAATCTCAGCTTCTGGGTCTTTTGGGAAGACCAAAAGAGCAACTACAGTAATATGAACTCTTGGAAGGAAGGAAGAGACACAATTGTGAGGTCTATTTTTTAAATTCTGTAAATGGTTCTCCTTTGCTTTGTGCCAATGTTATGTTGTGGGTGACATCCAAGAATGATGGACAATATATTTTAAAGTTTAGATTTCCGTTCACGGATTCCAGAGACCCGTTCCAGGCTCCTTCCAAATTTCAATTATCATTTGCTTTGCTTCTTCTCTATTCCTGCCTTAAAAAGCTTGCCTCCAAAATATATGAAATTTTCATTTCTATTCCAGGAATCCATCAGGAAATTGACATTTGATTATTCCCAATCCATCTATCCCCCGCCCCCCAATCATCTGAATCTCCTTGAATCTTGGTTTTCAGCCTGATTCTACCAGCTCCTGTTGATTCTGCTAGGCGTAGAGCCAGAAGTCTCATGCTTAGCCAGAC